>NC_091127.1:113379833-113701333 GCF_040183065.1 Periplaneta americana
TCCAAGCAGGAAACAACTTCATCAGGACCCTTCTTACCATCACATTCTGTATACATGAACATGTGTGCATTACCACTGCTGCAACAGTGTATATTAAAGTTATACATCCAAATTTGCCTACAATAGAACACATCTGTTGAAGGAAGCATTGGAAGTGGCATATTTTGCTGAAAATCGAATGCTAAACATGCAACATTTTTATTTTCCTTTGCCCTTTTAGCTTCATCTCTCAGCCGTTGATAGAATACTTCACTTTTATGTAAGTGTACTTTCTTTTCCGTTTCATGTATTCTCTTTTGTTCTGGATTATCAATACAATCTGCTATTAATTTATTTAGGCAGTCACATTTTTCACAAGTGTCACTTTTTGGGCTTCCGAATGAAATGTTGAAATTACTATTAAAACATCTATAATAGTAGTCATATGTAACCCTGCAGTTTTTTTTACTTTTCCGTCTGCTTTTAAATCCCTAAATACCTCAGGCTCATATTGTTCTAAGTATAACTCGTACATTTTTTTAACATTCAGTTCAGATGTTAAAAATACCTTTTTGATGTTGTCTTTCCGACTGTAATGTGATTTTTGTGCAGGAAACTGTTGAATGTGATGTATCACATTTTCACTGTCACTAGCACTCACTCTGTTCGGCCTGTTGTCATGTTTTCCCCTGTTGTCTGGTGGTGAACCAATATTGTTTGCTACATATGAAGACAGGCGTTCAACCCGTGCTTTCTTAATCCCATAGAGACTGCAGAAAGCCTTCTTGCATATTACATGTTCCTTGGTTTTGAGCTGAATCTGAAAAAGAAAAACATAAATTATTACAATGCATTTTTAATATGGAGGTTAGGTTACTCTAGAGTGGAAAGCAAATTATTTTGTAGAATAATATGTAATATCATTATATATTAGTTTCAAGTTATTTTACAAATTAATACATACCTTATATGCATATGAGAAGTTACGAACACCTGAATCTTCACCTTTTCTAGGCCTTCGTCGTTGAACAGATCTTGGTGTAATGGATGCACACAAAAAGGCATCTTGTGCTTCCTCACTTACAAGAGAGTTGAACTTGGTTATTATTTCCTGTTTTTCTTCTCCGTCCACTATATCAACACATTTTCGCCTACAGTTACATGCAGGGCCTGTTTCCCGAGCTGGTACAACTTTTCCACTGATTGAGACATATAATTCACCTATTAATCTTTTCAGTTTGTCCCTATTTCTTTTCCATTTACTGGGATCACGTTTTCTTTTCCTGGAATGTTCACCATTATCACTATCACTGCTTGAATTATCAGATGACATCTTTGAAAAACACAATAAACTGGAAAGACTACACTACATCTCGTTCATGCAGTCATTTCACTAACAGGAAACAGCTGCTACGCTTGTGCTGCCATCTTTTGGTGCAACAACCAGACAAGTCCAGGACTAGTCTGATTCTTGCTCCAAACACAACCATGGTCTCTGTTGGCAACTAAGCGTATCTCATTCAGATAAGTCCACACAACCCTGGTTCTTGCATCAAAAGATGCGCACTGTCGTATTATATATCATGCATACTTTATCTCATTTTTGACCAAAAGTGGACTTATCTGGTTTTTGCACCAAATCCCTCATTTACAGTCACTCGTTGTAATGCGTATAGTATGTAGTGTAGTATAGTATGTAGTGTAGTGTATTATAGCGTAGTATAGTAGTTGTTTAGTCAACTGTCTGAAGACAAGTCTGAACCTCACAAGTTATACCAAGAAGGCACACTTATGAATATTCCAGCCAGCTGGCGGCATCGTTGTTTGCGTGTATCCTAGATATATAGTGCCCAGTTTCTGAGCATGTTGCTAGTGCAGCCGAGAATGGTACCACTTCCTATACACGTCATGTCAGCCATTTGTCAAACACAGTTGTCAGACTGACTGCAGCAAATGTAAAACACTCGAACTGAACATTTCCATTACTTTTTCACACACCAAAAACGGTGACGCGGACTATACTTATAAACTGGAATGAGGTTGTCTGATTCGAAGTATATGTGACGTCACAGCGCTGGTAGTCTACAGGTACGTTCGTATACAAAATAGTTACGCATCCTCTGCCCTCTTCCTCTAGAAAATGAAACCGGAATGCAGTCATAGTGAGTAGTTTTACCGATCACCGCTCTTACTAGTCGTATTATTTAAATAACTACATCTTTGTGGCTGATTGAAGGTTCATTACAGAGGTAAAATGCCTTGGGTAAGACGCTCAAGACGCAGGGCATTGTTGAGGGTGAAGTAATATTTTCCCTGTCAATATAGACAACATTACATATAAATTGTGTAAAATGAACGTAAAGGTGACAAAAACAGTGCACTGAAAGAAACTGCAATACCAAAAAGGCGCAGAGAGAGTGCTGAACGTAATCCAAATGAACCAGTACCATCAAAATCTGAAAATTATGAAGATATTAAGTCGACGTTTAGCGTAAATTTGTATAGCCTGCCATGATATTTAGTGCAAACATCCCAATTAATAAATTAAATAATATACATTTTAGGGAATTTCTAGAAAAGGACGTAGAAAATTAGTGGGTTTTCAGTTATGAGCGACATGCAATATCCTAATGAAACACGAAAAATATCAGACAATAGGAATATCTTGTACTACATCATGCACCAATAACTTCATGTGTTATTGAAATAATTTCTTGCAATATAAAACCATTTCAAGTGACATCGGCATATGTTCAAGTTCCGTAACTTACGAATGGACGTTATTATTCACTGCAAAGATCGCGACGAAAATGAACATCAATGCTCAAGCATGTGTTTACTAGTAGGCCTATAGCTTCAGAATGTCGGGAGTTGACTATACTCCACGAACACGCAGCGACAACGTGTTTGTTTATATCCTTATCCGTTGCGTTCGGCGTACTATATACCCAATTTGTCTTTAACTTCAGTCTTAAGGTAGCTGGAATACGGAGCCTACTTATGAGGCAACGAGGCCAGGAGATAATGGGGTAGGATGGGCAGTTCCTTTCCTCCTCCATTGCATACATCGTCGACTAGTTACATATTACACTAGTCAGACTTCTGATGCATAAAAACAATTGTTCTTCCTCTGACACATATCTTCAAGTGAGATGTAGGCCTACTGCCTGATATAGATGTACATATCAGCCAGAACCTCACTCAGAGGATGATACGGTATAGTATAGTATAGTATAGTATGTTCATTTATCGCGTTGAGTGCCTTTGTGAGCATATGGTATAATATTTCATGTTTCCAAACTCTTTCAACATTTTATTTCGACCTTGTTCTTATATGGTATAGAAATAATTTTTTTAAATTATTTTTCTCAATAATTTCTACAGGGACATCATTTTATTTTTACTAACATTTCTAATATTAACCTGATTATACCTTTGAATCAACAGAACAGGAAACACCGTTTGCTACCCCTTTCCACGACTGGCGTAAAATACAAACAAATCACTTTACTAGGTATAGGAGGGAAGAAAAGTAGTTCATCCATTTACGTGAACTAGGAAATATCAGGCTTTTGAGTTTGATAATTTTCATTAGGTTTTTGTTTAATGAGTGTTTTTACTCACGAACTGAGCTGTCCATGCGGACGTATTCATTATGCAGTGTATATTATACTGTCTACAGCACATTAGCATACACTATAGAGAATAAAGTTAAATTGAAAAATAATCATAATATGGATATTTAAACACATTTTTGAAAATGGTGGCCATTCATTTCGATACAGGCTTCAGTTCTAATGTGCATATTATCACACTATAGACTATTGTACCTAATTCCAATTACCAGTTTCGTCCTTCGTACTAGTAATTCATGTTGAAATAATTCTGTACGCCTACCTACTCTATAAAAGAGTACCTTACGTACTGTAATTTCAATCTTCACGTCTGTCCGATCGGAAAAGATAAAATTACTCAGACATGCTATCTACTATCCGTCCAAGTGGTTATGTCGCAGGGTCATAGAAAAGGGGGAAATCACGTGACAGTTAATTAATTAACGAGGCCCTTTTATTTGAGTTATTTTAAAGAGTTGTATAATATTACGTAGAGGTCCAATTCCGAACAGAAATTAATGTTCTCAGAAAAGAGATAAGACAGCCCAGCCACTAGCCTTTACAGAGAGGTGAATAGAAGCTGGTGAAGGAAACCGGGATGCGACGTAGGCAAATAGACGACAGTACCTGTGCGAAAATGATTCAATATTGAAAGCTCTTTCGCCACCGAAAACGCGAACATATTTTTGGAATGTACTGTTTACTATGGCCGTAAGACTACTATGACTGTGTATGAAGTCTTGGATCTGTGTGAGGGTGGTTGAACATCATTAGTAGAGGGGGTGGGAGTGAAGTACATCCAAAAACGCAAGTACAATAAAAATTGAATTAAAAATAAAGTGATGTCACTGTATAATAGTTTGTTTCACGTCTACTCTCTGTCATATTTCATCAATTTTTTTTATTTCTCTCTTTTCTCCATAAGTTATTGTTTTCTTCAATATGTAATTCTGAATAGCTGTAGATAAAATGTTTTGAGTCGTAAGAAGTACCAGCTTTGCTCAATTAGTCTTGTAACCATTCCACTTTCGATGTAGATAGGCTATGTTGTAATGTCGATGTTGAATGGGCCGAGGAACACGCCCTTCTATTCCAGAATATGAAACCGCAACACTACGCTTTGGTACATCTCCGTTTTTTCAGTACTTATTATATTTCATAAAGTATTGAGACTCCTCGATGCTGAACATGTTTGTACAAACTTTTTTCGAACACTACTATCCAGGTAGCGGGTATCCTTGATTATGTGGTCAGCGTTGTGTAGGACCGTCTCTTCACACAACACAGAAAAACACAGGCCGAAGAAAACAATAATTTATTTCTTATGACAGGAGTTCAATTTCCACTTTTGTGTCAGAAATCGAACCCAAGCCCACTGGATTTAAAAGAAGAATGACTACAATAGAACCCACAACAGAGAGCGCATCGTGATCTATGTGTCTTGGAAGGGTTGCTTGGCAAGTAATGCTGAGGTTTGTTTCAATTAATATATGGGTTGTGTCTCTTCCATTGGCTTGGCTCCCGGTGCTGTTGCGATAGACTTGAAGGTAGGGTTTTCAAATGGAACGCAGTAAGGCGTGGAAGAAAAACACTATTTAAATAACAATACAATTATAGTTAATTTCGTGCCTACAGACATAATAAATCTTGCCCATTCTAATCTTCAAACAAAACCTTTTAGGGAGCTAATTTCCAAGTATAATGATTATTTAGTCAGTTTCTTCATGTCTTTGCCCCTTACTACTGATCAGTCGTAGTGTTAATGCTGTGTATTCGTGTCGACGCATAAGCGACTCAAGTACGTATGTTTTAAATTTTCAGTACACGAAAGCATAAAGAAAGTATGAACTTTCTACGAAATCTGTTTTCGAGATTTTTACGAAATTACAGATTTGTACAGCATACATGATACCGAAATAATCGTTCTTCACATTCTAGCCTCTGTCTGTCCTGTCATCTTATCGATTTACTGATTAATTTAGTTGCCTATTAGTGGAGGACTGCGGACCTCTATTTTTAAAATCACTAAGCCATGGATACACTATCTTGATTTTTTGTACCTGTAGCTATGGTAGTTACTTATACGAAGTAATTTAGTTGGAAAAAATGTGAGATAGACCTTAATAATAATAATAATAATAATAATAATAATAATAATAATAATAATAATAATAACAATAATAATAATAATGATAATAATGATGATAATAATAATGCTTCATTTATTGTGGCAGAGTTAAGGCCGTGAGATCTTCTCTTCCAGTCAACAAGAGAATAAAAAGGAAACGCATAATAATACTATAATGTTAATGCAAAAGAAAATTATCTTACTTTAGACAAAATCGAAACTAAAGAAATAAGATTATCGAATTTAAGTACTTGCTTAAAGTAGATGACAAATGAAATTACATGATTACTTAATAAACTAGTTACAAATAGGCCTATTGTGAATTATATATCCTGGAGCACTGTGTGATATAAAATAAGATGTTTCACTATGAATTTGAAGGTCGGGCAGCCCCTAACATATGCAGGTAATGAATTGCAAAAACGGATAGTATATGTTGTAAAAGACGAAGAATACGCGGCTGTTCTGTGGAGAGGGACTGATGATAGTGTCGTATTATGACCGAGAATATAAGTTATGATGTGTGGACAAATTATGAAATCATGATGCAAGGTATTCGAGTGTTCATGTATTCAACATTTGAAAGAAAAGAGAAAGGCAATGCAAACTGCATCTCTGAGCCCAGCCGGAGCCAAGACAATTCATTGAAAGGCGGTGAGATGTGATCATAGAGATGGATATTACATATAAACCGAACACAGGCATTATGGACACGCTGCAATTTTTAGTCAAATCATGGCTGAGATCGCTTAATAGAACGTCGTAGTAGTCGAACTGTGGCATGATAAGTGACTGGACTAAGATTTGTTTTAATTTAAAAGGAAGAAAAGTTTTATTCGTCGAAGCGAGTGCAGTAAATAAAATACTTTTTTAAATACATGTTTGATATGTGTGGCCCGTTTAAGTGTTCATCGACATGAACACCCAGATTTTTCACACTTGTACTATATGGGATTTCAATGTTATTTACAACTAGGGCGGGAAGAATACATTTCTTAAATTTCGACAGAAGTCTCTGATTCCCCAGTAAGATCCCCTGTGATTTTTCATGATTCAGAATCAATCCAAATTTCTACGATCAGGAGGTTAGGGATTTTAAATTCGAATTTAAAATAATGATTACAAAATGACAATGGAAACGATGTTAGGGGAAAAAATAAGACATATTTACTTTTACTAGCTTCTATTATACGTAAACAAAATATAACAAATCAATCTAAATGTGATATGAGAAATCACGCCTCTTTTTCCTTTTAATACCTTCCACATCCGGTTCAATGTTGCCTATATTTTGTCTGATTTCTGGATGAATAATATACCAGCCAATTTCTATGCCTGTTCTTCATATAACAAGAAGTCAACAATATTTTCTCACTGAAGTAGTAATGTAATAGAAAATGTTCACTGAACTTCTTGACTTAAGTTTTAATATATTCGTGCAGAAAATTAATTTTTGAAGCTAGTCACAATTATTCTTCGTCAGTGGATTTCAGAAATGTATCCATTATTGGAACATGAGTGCGGCTATCACCTTCAACTCCTCTTGCCCATTACTTCATTACTATATAGGCCTATCTTGATTACAGAACGTTTAATACTTCCTGTTAATTAATAACTCAATCTGGTTTTTAACGTAAATAAATATAGACCCTACATATTAGTTTCTTGAAACGTAGTGTTAGATTAGAGCCCTGCAAAATCGATTGTTAATTTAAATTGTACAACGATACTGAGCGCCTAGCGGTGTAGGCAGCATGCACAGGAATTTTTCCTTAAAGAGGGATTATTCTTGTGTTCGTCTATGGCAGGGATGCAGAACTGGCGAGAGAGAGGTGTAAACATGGGGAAAGCATTGGTTCCCCGTGCACAGTCCACCGGCGTTGAATGACGTATCTGTGGCCCGTACGCAATCACATAAGATAGACACGGAATACAAATCCCTTCCCCTACCTAGTCAATGATGCGGGGATGGAAGGAAGGGGTGAGTGATGAATCCCATGTGTGACGCAACGCCACAACTGTCGCCCAGTTCTCCAAGCCTGGTCTATGGTCTGGAATTTATATATTTAAAAGTTCAATTTAAATGTAAATAGGAGAAAAAGAATGAACATTGGTTTCTACTTCTTGAATGAAAAAGTATTGTGGAAATAAAAAAGGAGACCTATCTAAAATCTAGATGCGTTTTACTTATAAGAATAATCTTCTGTTGCCCATAAGGTGACTTTAAATGAATATGTTGTTGGTTATTAAATCCATGTGATAGTATATTTGGTACGTGAATAACATTCTCATTGTTCAGTGCCTGTAAGAATAAACAGATGTAAGCACACGAAACGGAGCGGGGACACGAGTCAGAGCTCTCTGTTCCAAGCGAAGCTAGTAGGCCTATTATCCATGTACACCTGAATTGTAATCAAAGTAACTAAAGCCAGGACTCTAGCTCATGTCATTATAAGAGTTGTTGAAAATATTTTATATGGCTTTCCTGGAAATAATTTATGAAATGTAAAGATGTCTTTCACTGCGAAGTAAAATTTACTGTCTGTCATACTATTTAAAACCCACCTCTGATAGTCATCATTTTCTACAATCGCATAAAATGGTTAAACGAATTTTACAGGTGCCACTATAGACTATAGAGGTAAAATTCTTCACATTTTCATTTTCCAGACTACCGAAGATTGGCTGACCAAACTACACCAACAAAGTGTATATCAAAGTTTTAAATTACAGCTTTTAATTCTTGTTTCATTTTTTCCAGGTATGTTGGGGAAATCTTTATCAAAATTGGACTCGTCTGCATGGACGAAATTTGATGCATACCATTTCAAAAGAAGGAAAAATGCAGATGTAATGGTGAGTTATGTGAATATGTTCCATATTTTTTCACACATTTAAGCCTTTTTCACTAGGCTCGTCCTATGCTTGCCTTTCTAGTCACCGGTATGTGTCACAGGTAATTTCTTTCGCTTCTCTCTTTAGCTTCCCTTTTTGCTCATATTGTTTCTTCTTTCCTTTTATAATTGTCAGTCTTTCTTTTCGTATTTTCTTTTATGCATTTCACATCACATATTTTTATTTTTATATAATCCCTATTAAGGAGAATGTTAATAGGCCGAATTTTGACAAAAAAAAAAAAAAAAAAAAAAAGGAATTTTGGTTTTATCGTTTTTCGGTACCGTAGTTTATTGGCAAGGTGAAAATGGTTTCAATAAATTCGCTACACTATTACAATTTGCCCTTAAATCCAGTGCTTTACAAAATAAGTCATACTTTGTAGGTTTTCCCCTCTCACCTATGATTAAATCCAAAAATCCATAAAACACTGAGATTAATATGAAAATGGTATAAACAAAACACATTGTATCACATATCCCAATCTATGTAAATGAGATTGATTTTTAAATAATTGCCGGCAAGTTTCATCGAACGGAATATTTCCTTAAGTATACAGGTGATTGCTCAAAATTCTATTGGACCCCATGGAGCCATAATCACTATTTCACGGATGTTCTTCATAGGTAGGTTCTTCATGCCTTCGTGTATCCGCGAACTGTTGAGTTATGGTACCACTTGCTCCCTATTACTTCTATCTCGTGAAGGTGGTATTTGGATGTACAGGGACATCATTTTATTTTTAGTTCAATTTTTATTGTACCTGAGTTTTGAATGTACTTCACTCCCACCCCTTCTACTAATGAAGTACCAACTGTCCTCCGCACAGAATGAAGGCCGCATATAGTAAACAGCACTGAGTTAGTGAGTATAGTAGGTTCCAGAAGTATGTTCGCGTTTTCCAGTGACGAAAGAGCTTTCAATATTGAATCATATTTTCTCACAGGTACTGTCCGTTTGCCTACGTCGCATCCCGATTTCCCCCCACCTACTTCTGCTCGCCCCTCTGTAAAAGCTGGGCTGTCTTAGCTCTTTTCTGAAAATATTAATTTCTGTTAGGAATTGGACGTTTACGTAATATTATACAACTGTTTAAAATTACTTAAATATAAGGGCCTCGTTAAGTAATTAACTGTCACGTGTTATCCCCCCATTCTACGATCCTGCGGCATAACCACTTGGACGGACAATAGATAGCATGTCTGAGTACTTTTATCTGTGTGGGTCGGGCAGAAGTGAAGATTGAATTTACAGTATTTAAGGTACTTTTTTATAGCGTAGGTACAGAAATATTTCAACATGAGTTACTAGTACGAAGGACGAAACTGGCGATTGGAATTAGATGCTGTAGTCTATAGTGCGATAATATGCACAAAAGAACTGAAGCCTGTATCGAACTGAACGCCCACCATTTTCAAAAATGTGTTTAAATATTCATATTATGGTTATTTTTCAATTTAACTTCATTCTCTATATTGTATGCTAATGTGCTGTAGACCGTACAATATACACTGCATAATGAATACGTTCGCATGGATAACTCAGTTCGTGAGTAAAAACACTTATTCTTAATAGAGTATTGCATTTTGATTAAACAAAAACCTAATGAAAATTATCGAATTCAAAATCACGATATTTCCTAGTTTACGTAAATGGATGAACTACTTTTCTTCCCTCCTATACCTAGTAAAGTGATTTGTTTGCGTTTTACGCCAGTATCATCGAACTACAGTTGTGGAAAGGGGTAGCAAACGGTGTTTCCGGTTCTCTAAAGGTATAGCCAGGTTAATATTAAAAATGTTAGTAAAAATAAAATGATGTCCCTGTATAATAGGGAATTGTAGACTCATACATGTTTTTCTTTTCTTGGTTCACCTCTTCTGGTTGACCTCTGTGATCGAATCGAATTTATGGGTTCAGAATGAGTCCCTGTTTTCTGTTCTCTCTGAAAGCAATAATGTCAATTCGACATGAACTACCGTTTGTGGCTAGACCGTGAACTTCTTGATAAATTTTGAAGTCCTTCGCAGTTCTTCAGCAATATAAGATCTTATATGATGGTGCCGTGTGCTTCTGAAAAGCTTCACATGTCTACAAGACCCCCAGGACATGCGCATGAGTTTCCTTCTCTCCGTGGCAGCGCCAACAGAGGTTTTTGTGCAGTGATATGTCTGGCACGGAACGCACAGCAGAAACTTATGCAGTCGTATACTAGTCGGCGATATATGCATTGGAGGGGAAAAGGAACTGGCCACCCTACCCCACTATCTCCTGGCTTAGTTGCCTCCTATGTGTGTCTTGTTGATATTACTTGTGAGGTTCAGATCTGTCTTTGGACAGTTGACTAAACAACAAACAACAGTTAAATACTAATAAGTATTGTTTTAAAATATTTTTCTTCAAACTCATATTGCGTGCAAATCAATACTACAAAATTTTCCCTTCTTGCTCCGTAAGGTACTGGTACCTAGTAATTAATAGCTCTTAACTTGTACTAAAATTTTGTTTAAATATTATTATTATTGTTATCATCATTATTATTATTAATTTAAATAATAATATTTTTTAAATATTTTTCTGTGAAAATCACGAAATGTGTACGATATTTTCTAAATAGTATGCAATTATGAAAAAAATCCAATAATATGCAAAAACATGCACTATAAAAATCACATCTTCAGAATGGAGAAACATTGTTGAGTGCATTACCCGTTGTCGCCATCCCGGCTGCAGCGAGACTGAAACACTTGGCCACGTACTGGGGTTCTGTCAGAAGGGAGAGCTACTGCGTAACAACAAACACCATCGTGCCCGTACAGCAATTGCCAACCTGCTAAGGAACAGAGGATGGGACGTACATGAGGAGGTGCATTGTGTGTCTGGAGATGATTCTCATAGAAGGGTGGATAAAATTGCCATCAATAGAAGAATCCAGAAAGCGATGGTCTTAGACCCTACGATTTGCTTTGAACTAGACACGAATCAGGCACTGCAGATAAATGATAACAAGCGTGCTAATATATGTACCTTGTCTTCCATACCTCTGTGAAAAATATGGCATTTCGCTTTGCAACAGGGATGTTATAGGCTTACTATTTGGAGCGAGGGGGGTTTACCAGAATTTACATGCAATTTCCTTAAATCCTTTAAAATTCCCTTATATGAGGTTCAGAAAATTGTGATGGAAATTCTGAAGACCTCTCTTCAAATTCTACACTATCATCTGTATGTTAACACATAAATGTTTGTTTTAATGTACAAATCGAATCATTATTTTGCTCGTTTCATTTCCCTTCATCTTTTTATGTTTGTTAATTGCCGATCCCAGTGGTCAACCTCACTTGAGGACGGATGATTTTAAATAAATCTTAGTAGTACGATCTGCATAATATATTTTAATTTAACAGAAAAAAAGTAATTACATAACTTTCCTAGCCCTAGTCATCAGTTAACACTTATTTTTCTAATTTGTATTTTTGTTGCTTTGGAAGAAATATATGTAGATTTATTTTAATAGCCTCCACAACTCTGAGAAAATAATGATCTGTAATGTGCTTTTCCGAGCTTTAAATTTAATTTTTAAATTCAATCTGTTTATTGCTAAAATAAAATTCGAATTGCACAAGTTATTAAATATTGATGTTTTAAAAATTGTTGTCATAAATATTTCTTTATTGTATGTATAGACTTACAGACTGACAAACATTGCCAAATAAAAACAATATAAAATTGCGTTAGCTTCATTTTGTTTGTTATTTTCCGTAGAAATTGGTTGGTAGGAGACGGAAGCCTTGTTCCGTATCAATTTGTATTTCAAACTGCATCGGCAGACAGTTAAATACCAGAGGAGGGTGTAGCCGTGTTTTATTTACGATTTACTGATTGGTCCACGTGATTAATATGTCTCCGAATCATCTGCTGCTACAATTTCACTAATATATTACATTCACTGTGAATTTAATACAGGTTCCAATCAATTGACATTATTTTCCTTTTCTTTTTTTTTTTTGTTTGTCGGGTTCATCAATTTGTTTCACCTGTGTTTAATTTGATTCGTACAAGGGAGAGTGATCACGTGCTCTGTGGGGGGGTTCCCATAACTCTTGGGATTATTGTCAATTTGTTGTGCGGTAAAACATGGCTATCGCCCGACCTACTGGAGTGTGACATCAACCTCGCTCAGTGGCGTGCAGCTTTCCAAGTTCACGCTGTGTCCTATTCCTTGCCCGTATTTAATGATTTATGTGTTGTCTGTGTTGTGTTCAGCCATTAGAATAGTTTTAAATCTCAGTGGCGTGCTGCTTCCTATGTACAGCGCAGTCGATTGTGATTACCCTCTCACACTGCATATGTAAAAGAGAAAAAGTGCAAACATTTCGTGTATCTTTGCGTAATGTAATAACTAGGGAACGAAGTTTAGACACCAAAACATTGAATTGAGGCGGCAACATATTTGAGAAAGACTGGCTATAGGATGACGTTAGTTGTTTACTTTACTGATACACCTTCATGTTCGTATGCAAAATGAAAGACGTCGCGTGAAGGGAGTTCTGTTCATTCAAAGTTTAATGGATGCGGATTTTGTATTGTTTACTACATTATAATTAGAGCCGGAATGTTTGACAAAATGCCTGTTTTACTGGGTGGAAGTAAATCATTATTTGCATAAATATAAATGTGATTTGGAGTAAATCAAAGTGATAGGACCAATTTTTTGTTTTGCCTATTTTGCCTTTTTATTTTTTTTACTAATGCATTTTTTTGTCATTTTAAAGCAATATTTATTGTTTATTTGCAATTTTATAATTAATTGTAATGTAATGTGTATGAAATTTAAATATTTGAAAAAAAAAATGACTAACTTTACTAACAATAGTAAATAAAAGTAACTTATTTCGGTGCTTAATCTGATAATAATCGTGCTTTAATACTATTTATGTAATATGAATAATGATCGACAATTTACAGTTACAAATATAATATTGTCATATCTTCACGATACCAACAATCAGCTTTGTAATTTTAAATATTAAGATCGTTCTCATAGAAGTTGTCACCGTAGCATTTCCAATTGTTTGCTTTCATATTTTCAAATCCTACTGTTACAATTTTCTGTTACACGTGTTTATTATTATAGAGAAAGAAATTTGAGTGAGGAACAATCAGTTCTTGTCGGGTAACAGAAGGTATAAGATCGGTTAGCTAGAATGCCTAAATTCAGTAAATCATTGCAAAATAAACTTCATGCTTACGTTAGTGAATTTGGTGCCCGTGTGTTTTCAACCGATGAAACAGTTTTGTTATGTAAGGTTTGTGAGAGTTAATCACGAAAAAAGTTTTTTTAAGTCAATATATGTGACCTACGAAGTAAATGTGTGTGTTATGTTCATATAAATTAAATTTATTGCTAAAATATATGAAGCCTTTTTGAAATTTATAATGCCTTTTTCAAATATTATTGTGCCTTTTTTATGTTTTTATTGCCTTTTCAGCCTGCCTATTTTAACTGTTATAAATGCCTAAACATCCGGGCTCTAATTGTAATATATTGTTTTGACATAGCACATCTATTTTCTGTTTAAAAAGTAAACCTTTCTTAAGGAAATCAGTTTTGATCTAGCAAAGGTACTGTGAAGATGTATTAAAATGCCGCCAATAAAATCTGTAACTGTCTGTGCTTGTAAAAGACTTTGGAGATGACTATTTTTCAGTTGAAGACGAAAATATATTATCGTGTAAAGTGTGTAAGTTAGACATAAAAGTTAATAAGCGTCGTGATTTACACAAAAAGAAATAAAAAAAAATTGACTCTAAAAGACACATCGAACATCTGAAAGTGATTTGATTTTTGATTTCGGATCAGTCCATTTGTTCACACCTGTGGAGTAACGACTAGCGCGTCTGGCCGCGAAACCAGGTGGCCCGGGTTCGATTCCCGGTCGGGACAAGTTGCCTGGCTGAGGTTTTTTCCGGGGTTTTCCCCTCAACCCAATATGAGCAAATGCTGGATAACTTTAGGTGCTGGACCCCGGACTCATTTCACCGGCATTATCACCTTCATCTCTTTCAGACGCTAAATAACCTGAGATGTTGATAATAACCTACTATACATATTTCAGTCCACTTTTTACTATGACTTGTGTCTGATGCTGATATGTGCGAATATTCCGTTCCATAAACTTGAGAATCCACATTGTAAACACTTCATTGAAAAGTGTACTTCTAGAAAATTGCAGGCTCCAGCATCCATGCCTACACAATATTTACCCTCGTGTTATGAAATAACTTTAAATTCTATACTATCAGCGTTGGTAACAATAAAAGGGTTAAACTAAAACTGAAGAGTGTTCTTGAACATCCTGCTTATTCGGAAGTCTGTGAAGTGCAATATGAACTAAATAGTGAACAGGTGCAATATAAAACACAACAACATTATAATAAATAAATACTATTTCAAATTCGCCCCAATAATATCGTGTAATATAGAAAGAAAATTTTCTTGTTTGAGTCACAATCAAAACAGATTGATATTTGACAATTTACGAATGTACAAAGTTGTAGATTGCAACAAAATGAGTGACATTTAAAGTACACAACTAATTTTTATTTAAAATGTATCACCATTCTCTACAAAGATGAGAATGAGGTAAGTCGCTTTCGTAAATGTGTGTTATATCCTATTTGTTTTAGTCACCGGATTATACCGAGCAATGTTTTGATTCAAGCTTTGTACAACCCTGAGTTGAAGTAAACAACACGATTTGTATAGGCTAATACGTGACGTAGTTAACATCATAGGTTCGGTGTCTGAACTTCCACCCTTAATGATGATCTACAGTACAATATACTTCTCAAAAGAAGAATTCGAAACACAGCGGGCTCTGTGATTTCCCTTTCGTACTGAATAATTGTAAAAGAGGAAAAAAAATGCAAATATTTCGTATATCTTTGCGTAATGTAATAAGTAATAACACTAGATTCCAATAATCATGAGTCAGTTTTAAACATTAACATTCCTACTGAGAGAATGATTTTCTTTCAAATTTCAATATGATAACTTGTGATTCATGTGGATATACAGAGTTGTTATTGATTTGGTTTACCGACGTACGGCATGCGGACCGGCCGGCGATAGTCTACCGTCTGCCGCCCATTCTGCTCTCCGAATCCCCTTCACGTTGGACGCGCTCACGCGTGTTATGATATTGTGCGATTGTTGTGAGTGAAGTTTCGTGTAAGATATCGTGTAGAATGGTTCGCTATTTCACTCTAGAAGAATGAGTGCTTGTATGCAAAATATAAATAAGTTTTAGTCGGCTTGCTGAGTGTGTACGGAAATTATTCCAAAATTTCCGAATATCCGAGCGGCCGAAGATGCAGGCAGTACCCTTCTCAAAATTACTGAAGATGTACGCGAAGTAATGGACAATCGACAGACGATAATATTAACATTACTTGGTTTTAGCAAGGTATTTAATTCAGTTGACGTAGATATCCTTCTGGGCAAGTTACGTGTATTGTGCTTCTCTGAGAGCAGTATCGCCTGGATGGAATCTTATCTTCGCGATCGCTTGCAAAGTGTTTCTCTTAATGATCGGTTTGCAGCATGTCGCATCGTGGAGACCGGGATTCCCCAGGGTTATGTTTTAGGGCCTCTCCTGTTTTCAATACACATAAACGATGTCTCAGAAGCAATACGACACTGTCGTTACCATCTTTATGAGGACGATCTACAGCCGTATATCCACTCCAGTCCTGATTCGGTGAATGATAGGATAGTATAAGTAAATTAAATTCAGATTTAAAATCTCTAACTTCCGGGTCACATAAATTTGAATAGGTTATGAACCTAGAAAAATTACAGACTATCTTACTAAGAAATCAGAGACTTCTGTCGAAATTTAAACATTCTGTTCTTCCCCCCATAGTTATAAATAACACTGAAATCACGTTTAGTGCAACTGTGAAAAATCTGGATGTTCATATCGATTAACAAAACTGGGCCACACAGACTAAACTATATGTAAGAAGTATTTTCCATACTGCATTCACTCCGACGAATAAAAACTTTTATTCCTTTTAAATTGAAACAAATCTTAGTCCAGACACTTATCATGCCACAGTTCGACTACTGCAACGTTCTATTAAGCGATCTCAGCCCTGATTGACTAAAAAATTACAGCGTGTCCATAATGCCTGTGTTAGGTTTATATGTAATATCCGTCTCTATGATCATATCTCACCATCTCTCAATGAATTGTCTTGGCTCCGGCTAGCTGATAGACGCAGTTTGCATTGCCTTTCATCAGATTTTGCACACATCAATTCCTGAATACCTTGCATCACGATTTCATAATCTATCCACACATCATAATCTGTCACAACAGGACAATCTATTGTCAGTCCCTCTCCACAGAACTTCCGCGTATTCTTTGTCTTTTACAATAGACACTATCCGTTCTTGGAATTCATTACCCACAGAAGTTGGGGCCTGCCCGAACTTAAACACTTTCAAATCCAAAGTGAAACATCATATTTTAGAAAGAACAGTGTCCCAGGATATACATTAAAATTCACAAATGTAACTAGTTTATAAAGCAATCATGTAATTTAATTTGTAATCTAGTGTAAGTAAGGATTAAGTATTTAAGTTCGATATTTCTCTGGCTTATGTATATTTTCTGTTTACATCTTGTTGTACTAACATTATATTAACATGTATTTTCTTTTTATCATATGCTTGAGTGGAAGAGGCCTCACGGTCTTAACTCTGCCAGAAAAGAATAAAGCATTACTGTATATTACATAGGGTTCGGCAATGAGATATTATGGTTTTTATAGTCCTTGTACTCAGGACGAATTAAAAGAAAAAAAATATATACTGTAAGTAATCTAATGCAATTTAATTTATTAATGTCTGATTACTTTTTAAAAACTACATTTCGTAAGTAACCTCCACGGCAACGAATGCATTCCTGCAATTTGCAGTGGAGGTTCTGCATAACTCGTCCCAACAAAACAGGTTCAATGGCACTAATTCCGTTCCTTATATTTTGTTTCAGCTGGATGATGGTGCGAGGCTTGTTGCGATACATCCTACTTTTGATACAACCCCTTAGGAAGTAATCAGCGCACACTACTCATGGTCCAATGAACTGTCTGCGAAACATGTTTCCAGGACGAATAATTTCACGATTTGGAGACATTGCCTGGCCATCAAGATCTCCTTACCTGACTGCAACTGATTACTTCTTATGGGGTTATCTCAAAAGCAGGGTGTATCGCATCGCAACAAGCCTCGCTCCATCATCCAGCTGAAACAAAACATAAGGAACGAAATTAATATAATCGAATCTGTTTTGTTGGGATGAGTTATGCAGAACTTTCTTAGCAGATTGCTGGAATGTATTCGTTGCCGTGGAGTTTACTTACGAAATGTATAGTTTTTAAAAAGTAATCGGACATTAATAAATTGCATTGCACTAGATTACTTCCAGTATACAGGGTGTTTCCCAGGTGGTGTTATAATTTTTCAGGGATGATGGCGAAGGGCAAATGTATCAATTTGAGATCAGGAACCATGATCCGCAAGTGACTTAGTCGAAAGTTATAAGCAAAAATAGTTGTTTGGAAATGGAATTGTAATTTGGCACCACGTGCCCTCCTTCCCTTAACCTTTGGAACAGTCGTGGAAAGATGGTATGGGCCGGATGTCTCCTATATGGGTACTTGGCCCGAAACAATCTGTGAGCTTGTCTACTGTTCCTATTGGTTCATCCGTATTCGAAAATCAGGTCTGCTTATTCCACTCTCGTGTACTCCTCCATTTCACTAGGACTGATCGACTGGACACTGCAACTTGTACACATACACTACTGTCTACAGACATGCATATCGGGACCGACCATGTCCGTTATACGTTACGCTATCTGCATTGCTTTAGTGTAGTTTCCTGTCCCCATCCCTTAGACAGCGCACTGAATGGAATAGCCTACTGTAAGTAGACAACGTAAACAACGTCAAATGAATACAATATGTGTAAGCTGTACAGATAAATACACATAAATAAGGTGTACAGAGGAATAAAATTATTTCATTTCCACACAAATATTTTTGCTTGTAACTTTCGACTCGGTCATTTCCGGACCAGGGTTCCTTATCTCAAATTGATACATGTGCCCTTCCCCATCATTCCTGAAAGTTTGTAACACCACCTCGGAAACACTCTGTATATGTTTTCTTTTAATTCGTTCTGAGTGTCCCACATGAGGGCTATAAAAAACGTCATATCCCACTGCCGCACCCTATACATATGTTAATGAATAAATTTGAGAATACGAGGTCGGTGTTAAGCAAAACACGCCCTCGAAACAGACAGTTTTAACACAGGCTACATTAGACAACATTAGCTCTATTCTTGAACGTTCGCCACAGGAATCGCTAAAAAAATTAGCTCAGCAGAGTTCCGTGTCCGTATTATTTGCAAGAACCGCAACACGTTTATTACATCTCAAACCGTATCACCACAGTCTACTATATACAGTCGCGAAGCTCAATACATAGTAAAAATGCAAACATGGGTAGTTGCCCACCACTAGGATCGCTACTATCACCTCATCATCGCAGATCTCTTTCCTAGCAGCCGACAAAATATGTTATACTTTCGTTGTCGTGTTCTTTTGGAAAAATTAACACCTTCCTTCCATTATTGAAATATTAAATGCATAAAGTTAATTTATTATTTTAATGAAGTATATTAAATTCCACCATAAACTCGAAGATACCTGCAAGAAATAAGTTAATATAATTTTTGTTTGTGCAAAACGAACTGAAATTTACTACAATAGCTTCACTCATTCAAGATTATAGCGATAATTAACTATATGAATTGAAACCAATAAATATTAATTTGCATTTCTCTTTACAACAATAATAATGGAAATATGAATTAATGGAGTAACTTACGTGTACCGGTACTTGTAGTGTAGGCTTACGTAGTTAACAAAGTGGGATGAGGTTAAGCAATAATAATCACACCAGAATTGGAAATAAAACGTGATCAGTAAATTTTATTGTAACATACTTTTTCTACGTCACTAGTAAAGCAACAAATAAAAATAACAAAATTAACAGCTATAATTAAAAACATATCCTTTGAAGAAAAAAGTAGGCCTAAGCAATAATAATCCCACCAGAATTGAAAATAAAACGTGATCAATAAATTTCATACAAACAAACTTAATTCTTCTACGTCTTTAGTAAAATAACACATAAAAATAATAACAAAATTAATAGCTACAATTAAAAATATATCCTCTGAAAAAAAAGTAGATCTAACCTTTATTTCTCTGGAAATTTAGCAGCCTAAGCGACAGAACTTTTACCGGTATCTAATGTCCTTTCGGTTAGACTGAAACATTTCATTGTGAAATTTAAGGATATAATGTATTCTAACAGTCACAAAGAACTTCAAATTAACAGTTTTGTTTCTGCACGGCATTCTTGTGGAAACCCAGGAACCTTTCTGAATCTTTCGGAAATCGGAAAAAGGATAACTCTGGCCTCTTTCTCTTATTGTTGCTACAATTTATAGCACTACAAAGTCTCCTGCTTGTTCCATATTATTATTTAAATTATTATATTTTAGCCATTAACATTTTCATTATATTATAACCAATAACGAACATTTCACAAGCATCAATGTGAAATACGCAACGAGCTAGCACTCGATAGAAATACGACACAGTCCGAAGTCGACCATGGACAGTCTATTGTTTCTAGTTGCTAACCGCTTGGAGCGCTTTATCACGAGATTTGCAAAAAAACACCTCAAGCTTCGCGACTGTATATAGTAGACTGTGGTATCACCTTATCAAAATATTGGTAAAACAGAATTTGTACTATTGAAGGAGACGGAACAACTCGAGGAGGGGGAGGGAACTTCTTCGTATCTTGTCCACAAAAATTTCATTTTACTACAGTGAACCCCGGGGACCGAATCCGAGATAGCGCAATGAGAGTGCTGCCGTCTAGTACTGGGCTGACCGAGGGATACTCTATTGTCTATCAGATTACTGGAAAGTGTATTCAGTGGTAGGGAACTTTCACCTACATCGCGTACCATTTCCTGCATTAATTTACTCATTTGTATAATAATATAAAAGTGAACAAGCAGTGGCGTGCATATACATTACTTCTAAACGTATTCAGCTATTCACAGTTTACAATGTAGCATTCCGCGCACAAATGTAATAGAATTAATTACAAACAAGATAATTTAACTAGCTGAGAACTTCATTTTTCAAATAATAATACTAGTAACCTACTGCCTGCGGGAGGAAATTCTTGTGTCACATTTTTTTGTGTTGATTTATCATGCATTCCTTGTTCATATATTTATTAAATAAAGCAAAGAAGTGTCGCTATTTCATATAATCAATTGGCCCAGCCGAAATAACTCTGTATTCATTGATGCTTTTTCATCAGACGAACCGTGGTTAACCTATCCGGTGGCTGAGTGGTCAGACCTCCGGTCTGTCACGGAGACGGCCCGGGTTCGAGTCCTGGTCAGGTATGGGATTTTTTATTGAGTAATCAATAGTGACATTTGTTGCGGACAAGGTAGCAGTTGGGGTTCTCCCAAGGCATGTACATAATTCCGTCACCATTTCTCAGTTTCGTTATCATTCCATAGCATTCCCCGATCATCGGTTGGCAACGCACTAAGGGGGCTGGCATGTCTACCGCTGTGGAGTAACGGTAAGCGCGTCTGGCCGTGAAACGAGCGGGTCCGGGTTCAAATCCGGTTAGGACAAGTTACCTATTTGGGATTTTTTCGGAGTTTTGCCTCAACCAATTGAAGCATAATTGTCGGATAACTTTCGGCGTACCTCGGACTCATTTCGCCATCATCAGTTTACGTATCACCATCATCCATACAATATATGAAATATGAAAAACCTGAAATCTCATAAGGGTAACGGCCTCCTACAGGAGTGTAGGGAGAGCTGTAGGTCTACTACACGTAGGGAGCCAGTCCAAGAGAACTTAAACTATACACTTACAATCTAAACACGAAAAACTATACAGGCTAAACACACAAATTATACAAACTAAACACATACAAAAAATATACAAACTGAACACATAAATTGTACAGTCAATACACTCACACAAACTTTCAAAACTAAACACACAAAGACTATACAAATTTAACACATAAATTATGCAGTCAATACACTCGCACAAACTATCCAAACTAAACACATAAAACACTATACAAATTTAACACATAAATTATACAGTCTTAACACACAAATACTATATAAACTGAACACACAAATTAGATATATAGTCCGAATACACAAACAAACCAAACGCACAAAAACTATACCAACTAAATACATAAATTGTGTCAACTAAACATACAAACTATCCAACCTAAACACACAAAAATCTATCCAAAAACACACAAATTATCCAAACTAAAAACACAAACTATACAATTAAACATATATATCAATACCAACTAAATACACAAATTATACCAACAAAACACGGAAAGGAACTATCCAAACTAACACACCAAAAAAATAATTATATAAACAGTATACAAGTGTACATAGTTCACATAGTGTTCATAATTTCTTTCAGTCTTTTCCATGCCTGCCTGTCCCACGCTGTCTTCGTCCACTGCGCTCCAATCTCTCACCGGAAAGCGTCCGACCACCTTTTCCATGAACCTCTTCTGCTTCTTTTTCCAATGCGTGGGTCTCACATGGTCGGCATAGGTCCATCTCCTGCAGTCCATCCTACTCACGTGTCCGCCCCATTTCCATTTGAGACGTTGCGACAGCATTACTGCACCCTGCATACCACTTCTTTTCGGATGTCCGTGATCCATACAGTAGCCCAGGTTAAGTTCGCGGTGCGGCGTTCTGTATTTGTACAAGAGCGCGACCGTTCGGCTAACCAATCATTCACAGAATAGGAATGGTAAGCACAATAAACCTCAGGCTGCTGTGCAAGCCTTCGGGTCCCTCCTCCGTACAAGGCAAGAAAGGGATGCTGAGATAGGGACGAGGGGAGTGCCTGCTCGAAATCTGGGTACGTAGCGAACTTAGTTGTTGTTAGCCGGTATGGATTTGGGAATGCGTCTAGCTTGAAGGTTTATGCAATGGATCGTAACAGGTAGAAGAGTTGGGCCATAGTACCCCTATTCGAATTCCATTCAAACCGTTGCGCGTTGTTAGGTCTGTGTGTGATCTGTGGCACAGAACCTGCTAGATATGTGACTGACAATGGTACTGAAAGGTAGAATACTTCGAATTACCTCACTCTATTCGTCATTGTTCTCTTTCCTCCACAATATCGTATCGTACAGTACGATTATTTAGTCCTGACAGTCGCCGGCAATGTGCGCCTCGGTCAGGCGAGTCCATTTAGTTACGCCAAGGGATGTTTGGGTTAGTCACTCGCTTGCCTTCAGAGCGTTCGGATGTCACACGTTTGGTATAGCGGTATGTTTCCAGTACTGTTAAGCTGTACTGCATTCCTTTACCGACCGCTTACCCTTATCTCTACTCCGGAGCTCCCACTACTCCTATTATAATTGAAACACGCGTTAAACAAAAAGCATAAATCTTCTTTTAGTACATTACTTGCAAACTGCCATAAGTGTGAAGAGTGAAAGGCGAACGCGAACTTCCCCTCCTCTTCTTTCCATCGTCATGACAACAGGAACAATGTCTGGCGTGCTTCCAGTCGCAACAATAGCAGGAATTGTTTGACCCGAATGTAGCAACGTGCCTATTCGTAACAAAAGGGCGACAAGGAATAAAATTCCGCTCAACACGATCTGCTGTGCCAATGCATCACTGTGACCCTGCTGTTTTGTTTCTTCCAAACGAGCCTGTTTATTATGCGCTGATTTATTGCACCATGTTCCGATATTTTGCTGTCGGTCGTATTGAAATCCAGATTGTCCTGGTTGAAAGGATGTGTTGCAGGAGTAAATGGGCGTGTGGAGGAAATACTAAACCGGAATACGATCTCAGAATCGCCATCAACAGTGACTTTGATAGTTTTCTTCCTGATCATAATTGGTCCATAACTAACAGGGTCGTTTACAGGAGTGAAATATTCGTGGAACACTAAGTTAAACAATGTCGTTCACTGTGGTCTGCTGATTACTGTACCAGGTTTAAATTACAGTAGATACGAAGCTTGCGAGTTCAGGCCTAATCGACGGCACTGGGTTTATACGGATGACAAAAATTCTTTGTATGAAGTCCTGTTGATTGATTGATTGGTTGATTGATTGATTGGTTGATTGATTGATTGATTGATTTCATTAGGGCTGGATCCGGGATGGGTCCTACTACTTTGTACGCCAATATACGATGATTGTCTATACTTCGTTCCATAATGTATGACAGGAAATGTAAACATTAGACATAGGAGGAGTGAAGTATTGTAATTGCTATTGAACCAATGTCAGAGGTCTCATTCCACGCTTGTCTTGAAGTTGGGCGGTCTGAAGCATTCTACCCCCGCACAACTTCAACTCAAGCGTGAAATGAGATCTCTGCCATGGTTGAATAGAAATTCTGTATATCGGAGGTAAAGGACACTACTACTCTCCAATCAAGAGATCAACCGTGAAAGGAATGTGCTTACTATTGCGTCATCTATTGAAGCGAAGTAGATAGATAATATTACCGTTATAACGTCAGTTTAAAAACCATGCGCTCTCCTGCATATGTTATTTCCTATATGGAGAGATTAAAAGACAGGGAGATGAACAGTGATATAATTTTGTAACTAGAGTAGTATATGTTATGTTTTATTTAACGACGCTCGCAACTGCAGAGGTTATATCAGCGTCGCCGGATGTGCCGGAATTTTGTCCCGCAGGAGTTCTTTTACATGCCAGTAAATCTACTGACATGAGCCTGTCGCATTTAAACACACTTAAATGCCATCGACCTGGCCCGGGCTTGAACCCGAACCTTGGGCATAGAGGGTAGTATAAATATGTGTGTAACAATGTTGTTTGTGCTGTGAGAGCGAGCCAATAGAGATATGAGTACCCACGTGTGTGACCTTATGACATCAACATTCATTCACAGCATTACCCCGCTGCGTTTCATTACGCAAAGACCTTCTCGTGGTTGGAGCACAGTATGTCACAAATACTGAATTTTATAGGAGAGCTAAATGAAAGTGCTCTTTAACACGGTATTAGTTACGCAATTATGTATGTAGTAGAATAGAATAGAATGTTTTATTTTCGCTGGCAGAGTTAAAGCCTTGGTTTTTCTGAACCGGCGCATGCGACGTACGAGGTGCGAGGCCCGGCTCGCACAAATCCGGACTACACGAGAGATAGTGAGTGGTTTCTATAGCAGTGAGATGCAAGGTCTGCGCACCTCGCAGTTATAGAAACCACTCACTGTCTCTCGTGTAGTCCGTATTTTTTGCGAGATGGCCTGGCACCTCGCATCTCACATGCTTCGGTTCAGAAAAACCAAGGCTTTAGGTCATAAGGTCTTCTCTTCCACTCAACCAGCCGTAGGTAAGCAATTATGTATGTAGTAGGTAGGCAATTATGTAGGTAATAGGTAAGCTATTATGTAGGTAGTAAGTATGTAAGTAATTAATAAAGTACGAGCGAACAAACGAATGAACTAATCTTGACGGCGGGCTTGGGATACCTTTACGGCGGCATTAGTTTGATGCACAACGGATCTTAGACATGTGACATTACTCTCGTAGGTACATTTTGTTAAGAACGCAAAATGACCTGTCGGCCGTCCCGTTGCGCGCTGTAGGAACCGAACCTAAGCCAGCAGAGTACTGTGCGCAGTCATAGTGAACAGTTGTCTGACGTTAGTGTCGAGGTTGTTTGTCCCAGTGTTTACGTGTACAGTAGAGCGTCTCGTTTAGGCACAGTGAAAATGTAAACAAAGTGCAGGTAACGTGTGGGGGAGGACGAGCCGTACGATAAACACGAGGGATGCACAAGGTTTTAGTTACAATTAATTATATTAATTAACATTAATTGACATTATATTTTCCAAAACATACAAAATAAAAGAACATAAATTGCATAACATTATCATATAATTTTAACAAACAAGGAATTGTAATGTTTAAATAATTCAAAATAACAAATCAAATTTTGCTGCTTAGTCTATATGATGATGTTTTCAAGCAGCATTTTTACGGTCATGAATTTCATTGTATTTATGACAAAAATAATAACAGCGTCTTCTGTACTGTACTTGAATAAATTGAACTTTACGAAGAGATAATTATTAAGCTTAGTAAATAGTGTTGTCACTTCAGACCAAGATACTGTAGTTTTGTTAATTCGGCCACAAAAGACGATGATATTATGTTAGTCATACAGAGAATGAAATTCATGACTGTAAAAAAATGCTGCTTGAAACCATTATCATATACAGTAAGTAGCGAAATTTGATTTGTTATATTGAATTATTTCAATATTTAACTATAGTTGCTTGTTTGTTAAAATGTGTGTATGATAAAGTTACGTAATTTGTGTTCTCTTGTTTTGTGTGTTTTTGGAAAATATAATTTCAATTAATGCTCCGCCATAAATGTTGTAACTAAAACCTTGTGCATCCCTCGTGTTTATCGTACGGCTCGTCCTCTCCCACACGTTATCTCCACTTTGTTTACGCTTTCACTGTGCCTAAACGAGACGCTCTACTGTATTTGGTAACGTGTACAAGTGCAATGTCGAAACACCATTCGTATTATTTGCATTCACCATTGATATCCTGTGATACTGAACGGTCCTTCCCAAAATATAAAAACTGTTTGAGTGATCCCCGCTGGACGTTTCAGTTCGCAAATCTTCGGATGTATTTTGTTGTTCATTGTAATGCCAGCAACGAAACCGAAGAAGACGGAACCTTGCATGTATGAGGCATGTATTCATGTACTTTATCTTCAATCATAACCAGACTGTACTACATTTTGTTTATGTCCGCAGTGTGTGCCCAGTACCGAGTATGTAAAAGCTATAGTCAATGCTTCCGTACATTGATTGCTAAAGTATCCCGATTCCACCCTCTACTTATGAGTATACTCCTTTCCTTCGTAATGAGAAAGTGATAAAGAAGTCGGATAGAGAGAATGTGGTGACGGCAGACTTATATCAAGGATAGGGTTCCTTTATGTGGCGTAGACACGGGACCAATAGCTTTACTTCCCTCTTGAAGGAAGTCATGCTAAGAATTTTATCATCTCTTTTATTCCATCGCCCTTGGCCGCATTTGAACTTGCGAACATGAAATATAACGGCTAGTAGGCCCCTCTGGTAACCGCTACAGCACTTCTCAAACTATGGTCCGCGGACCACCTGTGGTTCTCGAGGTCTGCTCTTGTGGTCCTTCAAAAAAGACAGAAGGAAAAATAAAATTAAATTGAATTGCGTATCACACTATAGCTGAAAATCTCAGAGTTTGTAAATGACACATGCCTATCGCCTTTCACTTTTTCTCCCAGTACTGACATTTCATGAAATTTATTTACCCTACCGGTCTATCGCCTTCCCACTCTACTCTCAGCAACAAAAGAGGGATTTAAAGCACTATGAACGTGGTGTTTCTCGCCATCTTTTCCGTGCAAATCTGGCGCTTTGCCTGTTACCCAGCTACGGACCACCCGAATTCATAACAGGACCAAAGTACCGAACCTTTTCATTTATTTATGACTTTCTTAATAGTTTTGCTGACACCCAGTCTGCACATTCAAATAGTCACGTACTGTACGTCGAACACCAATAATAGAACATACAAAATTGCATCTTTACTTGTTGAAAACCGGGCATGTTTCTGCACTAATTTTTTTTATTTCTGTTTTTGCAAATGACGATATAAGAAATTTTCTTCTATTAACATTAACTTAATTAGTTAATACGAATATAAAATTAATTGAATTAAATTAATTTTAATTAATTATTTTTGCATTAAAATGTAAGTGTACTGGTGTTAAAATATGCCACATAAATGATAAATTTGCTTTCGAAGGGAACAAGAGTAAGGTGGTCCGCGGAACTGTTCTGACTTAAAAAAGTGGTCCCCCACTTCAGAAAAGTTTGAGAAACACTGCGCTAGACTATGAAAGAAAGGAACTGAAAAAGAAATGAATAAAGAAAAAAATGAGTTAAGTAATAGAGAAAGGAAAGAAGGTATATCTTCAGAAATAAAGAAAAGAAAGAAAACATAAGTAAGAATAAATAAGATAAGGAAGAAAGTAAGAAAAGCAGGAGTAAAGAAACAAAGGAATAATAAAGGAAAAGGGAGTAAGAAAGAATTAAATAAAGAAGGAAAAGGTAAAGCATTTCCATTGCGGATTATGCGGGAATTTGAGGCTGCCACCTAATAAAGCAGGAAAGGAATAAGTATTCAAAAAGGAAAAGGAAGATATGGAATGGCAGAGAGAATGGAACAAAAATGAAAGGAAAGAACAAAGAGACTGTCAGTCGGAAGAATGGAAGAATGGAAGACGGAAGACGGAAGAATGGCGTGGGAGCAGAAGTGTCTTGCACCGTTTACTTGGCGTCGCATACCGATTATATTAAATCCTCTCGCCCTGGACGCGATGGGCTCTCTCAGATAAGTCCGGTCTTCGCCGCCCTCGAATCCGATTTAAGATTTGCGACTTAATGGAGCGGAACTGCGGACTTGGCTATCAGATCTGGCAACGTTGCTTGTATTCCAATACTTCTGAACGTCCAGAGTGGCCCGTGCCACGGCCCAGTGCTTGGACATTTTAATTGGATAAGCCAGTTACATAAATTTGACAAGAATTATGGCCGTACCCCATTTGAATATGAATGGACGCGTTTGGTCATCTTATAAATTAATATGAGAAATTGCTCTCTGTGCCTTTTCTTGTTACAAACGAGTTATCTCTATTATAGAATTCACCCACGGTCGCCATGTCTGAAACTGACACATCGTTAGTCGAACAAATAGCATGTTGATTCTCCATGCTGGAAACCTAGTTCAAATTTCTATGAATATCGAAATTACAGTATGATGAACAAGGATTTTGTTTTGGACTGATATTCCTGGGTTCTTCCTTGCAGAATTTCATAATTTCTTCATCAATCATCATTATCACGACCATCATGGTGATACAAGGTCAATCTACGTATACTCCATGGTATATCAGAGATAACACTAAATATGAAAAGTTGATTAGATTTTTCTTCTTATCACCCATTGAAAGTGAAGATTGAGGTAAAATTATCGAGATGGAAAAGTACTCCATGCTGGAAGAAGGAAAAAGTTTAGTATTGCAGCAAAAGAAATCAACTTTCCCTACTGATGGAATCTGTTGGCTACTTAATTTTCCCTACTGAAGGGAATCTGTTGGTTACTAAATGTTTCCTACTGATGGAATCTGTTGGTTACTAGACTTTCTCTATTCATAACATCTGTTGGTTACTTAACTTTCCCTACTGATGGAATTTGTTGGTTACTTAACTTTTCCTACTGATGACATCTGTTGGTTACTTAACTTTCTCTACTGATCGAATCTGTTGGTTACTTAGCCCCTTCAGGTCTGATGTACATTATAGTGTACATTGTTTCTTTTTTCCTTTCTTGGAATATCTTCGATACTTTTAAATATTTTGAAAAATTCAGTGTGATAGAAATGAAGAATATTATTTTTGAAACATTTCTATACCTGAATTAAAAATAAAATTTAAAATGTTGGTGTCCCAGGGGACAAAAGTGTCCCCAAATTTTGTTTTTCTGTCAAGACTTGATTTGAGAATTTTGGATCCCCAGAACGATTGTGTGACCAATTTTTTTTTATATAAATTCAGATCTGAAGGGATTAACTTTCCCTAATAATGTAATTTGTTGGGTACATAACTTTTCCTACTGATGGCATCTGTTGGTTACTTAATTTTCCCTATTGATATAATCTGTTGGTTACTTAACTTTTCCTACTGATGTCATCTGTTGGTTACTTAATTTTCTCTACTGGTGGAATCTGTTGGTTACTTAACTTTCCCTAATGATGTAATCTGTTGGTTACTTAACTTTTCCCACTGATGGCATCTGTTGGTTACTTACTTGTACACTACTTGTAAGAAACAATAATGAAGTGTTACTGAAACTATGCAACTTTCTTGTTACGTTTTCGACCACGTACTCTGTCCATTCGAATTTGGTTCTCAACTTCGAATTGGAGATTCAAGCCATTTTCATAGATACTGAATGTATTTCTTGCCTTATCTTAGTTCTTATTGCTGATTGTTAAAAGCAGTGCCTTTGCGCCCTGCTGATCAAGTGTGCAGGGAGCCCAGACTATATAGTGACGGTTCATATCAGTACAGACAATGCATCGGAGGATTCACTGCCTTTCCGAGAACTCGGTTTTAGGTGCGAGAACTCTGTTCGACCCTGGGATTTGTCCACAATAATATTTGTGATGGAAAGAATCGGCGAGTGACGAATTTTCTCAATAATCTCCCTTTTCCCTCAACTTCACACATTTCATTCTAATGGGACTGCGATTTACCCTAACTTCATATAAAAATTATGTTGTGAGAATTTATATAAGTGGCAAGAATGGAAATGACCAGTCAGAACGAAATGTTCAGCAGCTTACATTCTCTCTTGCAACATCCTTGATAAAGTATCGGTATTAGTTAAGGATGTTCAACTGAAGGAACCACCTGCTAGGAGACGCTGTTTGTCTTTCGATATCGTAAATATTAGGAATCTGCTTCCCTTTTCTCCATGTATTCTCCAGATTCTTATGATTACTTTCGGTTTATCCCATTTCATCTCATCTTATTTTGCATCTCGTCTCAACTTGTCTCGTACTTCATCTCATCTTATCTCGTAACTTATTTCGCCTTCTGTAGTCTCTTATATCATCTTATTTTGCACCTCGTCTCACCTTATCTCGTACTTCATCTCATCTTATCTCGTAACTTATTTCACCTTCTGTAATCTCTTATCTCATCTTATTTTGCATATCGTCTCAACTTATCTCGTACTTCATCTCATCTTATCTCGTAACTTATTTCACCTTCTGTAGTCTCTTATCTCATCTTATTTTATATCTCGTCTCAACTTATCTCGTACTTCATCTCATCTTATCTCGTAACTTATTTCACCTTCTGTAGTCTCTTATCTCGTCTTATTTTGCACCTCGTCTCACCTTATCTCGTACTTCATTTCATCTTATCTCGTAACTTACTTCACCTTCTGTAGTCTCTTAGCTCATCTTATTTTGCACCTCGTCTCACCTTATCTCGTACTTCATTTCATCTTATCTCGTAACTTACTTCACCTTCTGTAGTCTCTTATCTCATCTTATTTCGTAACGAATATCATCCTATCTCATATACAGTACATATTATCTCGTGCCTCGTACAATGTTACCTCGCGCATCATATAATCTTATCTACTGCTTCATATCATCTTATCTAGTGCCCTCATATCATCTTTACCTAGTCACCGGCGTAGCTCAGTCGGCGGAGGTGTTTGCCTTCTGATCCGGAGTTGCGTTCGGACTGGGTTCGATTCTTGCTTGGGCTGATTGCCTAGTTGGTTCCCCAACCGTAAGGCAGTTGTCAGGTAATCTACAGCAAGTCCTCAGCCTCATTTCGACAAATACCATCTCGCTAATATCATTTTACCTCGTGCCTCATATTATTTCGTAACTCATCTCACCTTTTCTCATAACTAATCTCATCTTTTTTCCACATCGTTTCGTTCTGTCTCGCAGGTCATCTCAGCTTCTCTGGTACTTCATCTCAACTTATCTTGTACTTCATCTTACCTAGTTTCTTACCTTGTATGTTACCTTATATCGCGTCTCATTGTAACTAGTTCTCGCCTCATCTCTTAGCTTACCTCGTATCTCAAATAATTAATATCTTATCTCAGTTTGTTTTTTATGTTGTCTTGCACATCAGCCCATCTGACTCATTTCTTAAACAAGACCCAAAATATTGAAAAGAAAGTTTAGGAAGAAAAAGAAAGTGATTGTGATGATGATGATGATGATGATGATGATGATGATGATGATGATGATGATGATGATGATGATGATGATGATGATGATGGGGATGCCGATGCCGATTAAAACGGATTATACTATTACACTTTTACTACATCATACTACTTTTGACCAATAAAACGGTACGAAAGGACATGTTTCAACCAATCATGGCTGCTTATCGCTACAATTTTATCACTTCCCTAGCATTTGTTTATTTCGTCACTCCCGTTTCTTTGTTTGCCAACATTTCAAACTGCAAATTCTTTATGGTACTATAAAACATGCTTCGCGATCGTCATTTGTTTACCGCACAGATAATCAACTGAAAATGGCGACTCCGTTCAAACCTTTTGGTGAAGCTAACATTAGTGAAATAGAGTTTAATAAGTCAATTAATATTTTATTTTATTATATTAAAGTATTTCTTCTAATCGTGTAATAGGCAGTTAAATCCCACTCGAGTTTTGATTTTCTCTAGATAAATCAAAACCTCTAGTGAGATTACTGTTGATTATATAGGCCTGACTTTTCGTTAAAAATATAAGTCGAAGCTTCATATACTCGTATATATTATCGCGTAGCTGTCATGGTGTTGGAACCAAATTCTTCAATGAATGATCCAAGTCATAAGTCAGTGGTCTCACCATTTATATTTTCTTACGTATTTCGTTTGATTGCATTTTTTTATTTGGTCTGAAAACTCCACATAATCGTTTTATATCCATTTCATTGATAATTCCTTCATTTTTATTAGGATACTAATTATCCTGCTATTCATTTCATATATGATATCGAAATTTACTGCTTCTATTCTTGAATTTAAATTTAAATTATGGTTTATTTAACGACGCTCGCAACTGCAGAGTTTACATCAGCGTCGCCGGTGTGCCGGAATTTTGTCCCGCAGGAGTTCTTTTATGGAATTATGTAATTACCAGAATTGCATAAAAACACCTTTTCCAAAGCCTCCTAAGCCTTACAAAATATATGGAGATGCATTAACTAATGTTTGTGCCATTATGACAGTTATCTTTAAATAACTTGAAAACGATTAGAGATATCTCAAAACGGATTACACCATTCTTTTCGTCAGAAAGTTTCACATGATTTTGACTACCTACATGACCCCCCTTTCCATTTAAAATTTCAAAGTTGCATTCAAAATGGCGGCTTTTGAGATAGCTGAGGGCTAGAATCGAATGTGTCACTGGTAGAGCATTTGGTCTTACAAATACTGGTAACACCTATAGTAATCGAAAAGCAAGCATAGGCCTATGAAAGATATTTATATGGTTCCATACTTTTGATTCACTCTGTATAATATGTGTCAAATCTTGTAAAATTCTTAAAAACATAATGTAGTGTTAACATTTGTCCTTAATATCATCCATTGACTTTGTCTATCTGGACCTTTATTACACGATGCGTCGCTAGGATACCACTGACAATTATATTTGCTCACTTATTGTTGTGACGAACAGACCAATAATAAACCCTAAATCCTTTAATTTCTCGGGAACAAATGAAAATCTGTGGACTTATTCGTCAGTAATGACGTTGTAAATCAGATATTTGTTAGCGCGGGCTTTCGCAACGGGTGTTGGTTTATTGTCTGCTTTGTTAACACAATTCTTCGTCACGTGGTTCACACACCCTTATTCTGTTATACCTGCAAGCGTTAAAACCCAATGAATTAAAACGCTGGAATGCTTTTGTAAATCTGTCTGTGAACAAGGGAAAGGGGGAATTGAAAGAGGATAAAATATAATAATAAGTTTTGGCTATGCTAAATGCTTTAGAAAATCAATAATGGCTGATGCTTTGTGAGGACATCCCCCGCTCTGAACATTCTGGTCGTTGTGTTTTAGGCCCATCAATCAAATTACATTACCGACCGCCATTTTATGGAGGTTCCAGCTTTCCATATGCTGTGCAAGACCCTCTTTTGTTTATTATGAACTTGTTACTCATTGCCCTGTTAAATTTAGTCCTGCTTGGCCGGCTTGCATCAGATGTCAGTGGTCTTATAACGGAATAGTGCAAACTGCCAAATCAGCTAACTGACTTTCTAGAAAATTAACTAACTAGCTTACTAGATAACTAATCTACTGGTCAGTTACCTAACGAAGTGATTAGCATCTGCTGGTTAGTAGCATTACACTAGAAGGCTTATGGGTACCTGGACCGTGTTTACATTGAAACTTCTTCCTGTACATTGGAGCAATCTATAATATTATGCTTGTTATTCAGCTTTATCAACAGTAATCTCACTAGAGGTTTTGATTTATCTAGAGGAAATCAAAACTGGAGTGGGTTTTAATTGACTATTATTACACTAAAGTGATTACATGAGCAAAATCACTGTATTTATCGGCAGAAATAATGAACAGAAAATTTATTCTGGAGGCTACTAATATTTTGTGAACATTCTCTTATTCTTCATTAACATGTTGATTTTGTCAGGAATGCTGGAAACCAAAGTTAGACACTTTATTTGAAAATGAGCATCATTTATACATATATAAGATAGTGCTTCAATAAGTCCATGTTTTGTTGTAAGCTTCTTTTTGTTTAGTTTCCTCTTCAATATAGACCACAGATATTCAATTTGGTTCATATTCGGTCTTTTTGCAGGCCATGGGAGAGCAGACTGTTTAATATCTTCTGCAGTATATAATTAAAACACGAATAGTACCAACACAGCCAGACAAAATATACTTAACCATTGGAAAAATTTACCAGAAGATGTAAACAATTATATTTATAACAATAGAGACTCTGTGAATTATACTGATAGGTGATATCACGAATTATATTATGTTTGAAAGAAAATCGTTTTAGTCTAATAATTTGTCCACGTCTGTAATGCAATAAAATATTTACTTACTAAAATTCTATTTCACTAATGTTAGCTTCACCAAAACGTTTGAACGGAACCGTCATTTTTAGTTGACTATCTATGCTGTAAACAAATTACTATCGCAAAGCAAGTACCGTAAAGAATGTGCAGTTTGAAATGTTGGCAAACAAAGAAACAAATGGTAGAGATGTGATAAAAACAGAAGAAAGTATATAAAGATTAGAAAGAAATAAAGTACTCTAATACAATAAAATATGTATTAAATGACTTATTAAAATTCTGTTTCACTAATGCTTGCTTTACCGTCATTTTCAGTTGACTATCTATACGGGAAATAAATGACGATCGCAAAGCATATTTTAAGTGTCGTATAGAATTTGCATTTTGAAATATTGGCAAATGCTAGGGAAGTGATAAACAAACAAATGCTAGGGAAGTGATAAAATTGTAGCGATAAACAGCCATGATTGGTTGAAACAAGTCCTTTTGTACCGTTTTATTGGTCAACAGTGGTATGACGTAGTAAAAATGTAATAGTCACTATAAACCCAATCAAATTTACTTCATATGTCTGTCTCGTCTCCATGTTATATTTCGTCCCTGATATGGTCTAATTACATGACTATGCCATTCTTATTCGCATGTATTTTTAATTATTTCTGTAATGCTAATAATATTTAACTGGTTTCTTGTCTATTTCCTTAGCGATATACCTTCCAAAAGTGTAACAAGGAGATTCTTTAAACCCTAAATTTTTTAAGACTAGGAACTGATAAAAACGTTTCCTATGAAAGTTGTTTGTTTTGAAGAGCTCTATCAAATGGTACTCTATTTGACCCGGACTCCCATTTGAAATTTTAAAGTGATACGCCATTGACCCTACTTCCTGTCAGAGCTGATTGATGAAATCAAGATCAAGTGAAAGTTCACATATTGTTTAGTTATGAATATCTTTGTCTCGAAAATTTTAATGTACTAGTTTCCTAAATAAATTACTGTTACGGGTGGTCTGAATCGCATTGTATTACATTCCATATTTTCATATAATATCTAAAGTTTCATTGCACTATTTAAAAATTTCTCCTTTCTTTGACCTACCCGGTAGATTAAAAAAAAACACATTAGTATCTTCTGATATTTCGTTATTAATGGTAATACAAGAAAAAATCCGCATCATTTTTATCTCTGAAGCAGGATAGATACTCTTGTATGACTTCGAATCTTTCATTGACATTGGAAGTTAGTACTTATAATTATTATTATTATTATTATTATTATTATTATTATTATTATTATTATCATTATTATTATTATTATTATTATTATAATTAATTTTTAGTGAAAATATTCGGACGATTTATTTTGTAATGATTAAAACATGCTGCGTAATCACTATAGACAATTTCTTGCAAAAGAGGACGGGAACAGAGATTGATCTCTGGTAGATCCTGTGAGATTTATGGTGGAAGTGGCAGGCGTGAAATGGGTTTCATCTGAGAATTTTGACCTATTTCTTTTCTTTCGTTATTGTACCATTATCATATCATATTCACTATCACCATCACAAACATTACAATCATCAAGATTTTTATAGCAATCAATGCTTGAGAAAATTCCTTTCTTCTGAATATGTATCCTACCGTTATGAAGGATTGAATTAGTCCAAATTTAGTAACAGTTCCTTGGTTAAAGTAATCTAGTCTCACTTTTTAATCTTTTTCACTGCAGATTGATGGATCAAGTCTTATATGCCAGTATAGCCTAGCGAAACTAATGCATCATAATTCTGATGGCCATTGCATTAACTTGACGCGTGTCACATTGAATTACATTTGCCATGTTGTCCGGAGCCTGCTATGTTGCAACAGAATGTACAAAAATAATTTATTTTTTAAAAGTAAACAGCACCATGTAAAAGGCACATACTTGTTTGTTACTAATTAAAATGAACTTCTATTTGATATGTATTTACTCTCTCGTCACTTCCGGTAATGCTCTGAGTTCGAATCATTCTTTGGTTTAATAGTAGTGGTAGTGGTAGTAGCAGCAGCGCAAACAGCAGTGGTATTAGCAGCACTATGGTAGTAGCAGCGCCAGCAGTACTGTCCGCATTTCACGAGAAGATCCGAGCAAGGAATACAAGTTTTTCCCCCACTCCCCGACACGGAACCGGCCAGTCATTGACTGAGCCTTGTTTGTTCCAGCCGGCCAATGACACCACTCCCAAGAACTTTTTCAAGAACGCTGAGTTACTGTCTTACTGTCTCCCCTTACCTCGCAAAGACCACACTCCTCACGCAGGGATCCTCTCGTGAAATTTGTATTCAGTGATAGTGGAAGATAGTGGTAGCAGCGCCATTAACAGTAGAGGCAGTAGCACGTTAGTAGCAGCAGTAGAACCAGTAGTGTATTATTTAACGAAGAGTACACCTGTAGAGTTATTCAGCGCCGAAATTCATCTTGACTGTTAGTGGCAGACAATGCCTGTGGACTTCTATCAGAAACAGGATTATTTTACTTACCGAAATTCTACGATACAGTTCTTACAGGTTCATTTCCCTCTAGAGGAAGGCCTGGTAAGAATAAACCTTGTCCTTTAAAATCTAATGCCCTAGGTCGGATTTGAAGCCGCCAAATTCGGATCCATTGGTTAGTATGGTAATCGGAAGGCTCCCTCAAGGACTCCTTGAGAATGAACACATAAAGTATATCTGCTTGGCAATTGCCGTAGAACCAAATAACATAAAAATTCTTTATACTTGTAAGTTAGTAGTTTTACTGTCCCTTGCAGTCACTGAGTGGCCTAGACCTTTGGCTTGATACACAGGTAGTCTGGGTTCGAGTTCCAGTCAGGTCTGGAATTTTTGTTAAATAATCCATAGTGACACTCAGACAAAATTTCAGTTGAGTTTTTTTCGGGGTTCTTCCGTTTTTCCATGTTGGGTAATATCATTCCTTGCGATCTTCATTCCATTATAATTTCATAGCATTTCCCTATTGGAAAACTGCCGAAGGCGTATATACTGTAAAGTAAAGAATTAGAAACAACACTCCCATCACAAACAACTATCACTAAAGTTCCGAAGTATATTCAACATGTAAGACATAATGGAGCAAAAGAGGGGCACAATTATATTAAGGATAAATCTCTTCATTATACACTTTGATTACACAACTTTTAACACTATATCACTTCGGAAAACGTATTAGGCCTATGTGTCTTTCTCGTGTTAAATTTTACATTACCTCGTTAACATGTTTCAGCCTGTTATCGGCCATCTTCAGAACTGGTTGTTGCTGGTCTTTGAGCCTATTATTTGTGTTTCCTGTGGGGGTGTGTTTGTGTAGTGTAACGTGGGGTCAAAGAGTGTGTATGTGTGCGTTCTGAAATTGAGTTGTGTGGAAATTCTACACATTCAACCAAAAAGCCAGAAACTAAACACACTATAACAATACGAAATATACAGACACACAAAAACACATCCAAATGAAATTCTCAACACACAACTCAATTTCATAAAAAACACACACACACACACACACTCTCTCTCTTTGACTCCACATTACACTACACAAACACACCCCCACAGGAAACACAACAAAAGATCCAAGACCAACAACAACCAGTTCTGAAGATGGCCGATAACAGGCTGAAACATGTTAACGAGATAATGTAAAATTTAGCACGAGAAAGATACATAATACGTTTTCCGAAGATAAAACTCTATACGACAGTCAGATAATCTCTGAAATAAGATCCGTAGTTGTAATATGAGCAGACGATTGTATTACAATGAGAAATAAGTCGTATAATTCGTATATATGAATAGAATGAACCCATCGATAGGATCCTGAGCAGAGTAGTGTAACGAATCATGAAGAGACTTGGAGCTTACATAGTCATTTCAATTAATTAACCACTTGAAAGGGTTTGAGAACGGGCGAACCTTTTAAAATTATTTTACCCTCAAGTATTTCCTTTCTCAATAAAAAAAAATAATAATAAATATTTTAATATCTGGATTGCTCATTGTTTTCAGGTAGTTAATTTTTAATACCTATACAGCACCCTTACATAATCACTTGTCTATGACGTCACTATTCCCTTTTAAAACGTATATTGCTTCACATTTATATGCGTGCAGAAGCGGTTGCAGAGATGGTGGCAAAATTGCTCTCGGTATTTGAGAATGAATGTAAATTAAAAAGAGAAAATATTACCATACAGATTCGTTCACAGAGACTCGTTATTTTGCTTTCATATTAGGAATGAGTGGCTAGGGGTATATATGTATATAAAAATGAATTTCCCTTTTCAACTTTCACTTAATCATCAGAGAGGAAAATACATACAGAAACTTGTCCAATTGCAATAATGTTTCAATAGTCACTGGTCTCAAAGCGAATGATCATTGTACTGTACTTTGAACATAGAGGTTTCCTTTTGAAGTCAGGCCATTTCATTTACAAAGTCTGAGTGATGAGACAGTCAGTGATTAAAACGGATATTTTTTCCCCCTGAAGGAATATCTGTCAATCATGAAAAGTAATAGTTAACTTTTATGTGTAATTTATACTGGTTTATTTGCTTTGTTGCCACATCCCTTGAATTAAAGATACGGGCATAGTTTTTCACTTTGTTAATTAGATATATTTCTCCATTGAATATATGCCGACAGTCTTTTTTTCATTCGCTATATCAATCTTTAAAATCGACAACCCCTGAAATTTCGAAATATCATTCACACTGAATAGACTTTGGGGCTAAAAGCGATTATGGGAAAGGTTTATTCAAAAATATATCTATGACTCTTCTGTCATTCTCATTCAAGTATTATCATTAAATTATCGTCTCTAAAGTGAATCAGCAATTGTATGTATGTATGTATGTATGTATGTATGTATGTATGTATGTATTTATTTATTCACACTGCAATGGGTATATACCCGGGGGCAGTGGCAACTAATTACACTCAATAAAGACAATAATAAACACAATTAATAAAATATACAATCAATAATAATACTAGTAATTAATACTAACAATTAATAATAATAATAACAATAATAATAATAATAATAATAATAATAATAATAATACAATGGGTATATACCCGGTGTCAGTGCTAACTAATTACACTCAATAAAGACAATAATAAACACAATTAATTAAAATACAATTAATAATACTAGTAATTAATACTAACAATAATTAATAATAATAACAACAACAGGGAACATCCTAAATTAAATGAAGCACGATCGGTTAAAATAACATTTAAAGTAAATCTAATTTGTACCTTAAACCTATGTTCGAACTAAAACCCACGAGTATGATATGTTCATATCTGCACAAGTACCTTTCAACACTACACTCATTTCGCTGTCAACTCACTCACTGCGCTGGAACTACGACACATTTCACTGATTCTATCCTGATTTCACTAACACTTCAAAAACATTTCACTGTTCAAATACTTTGCACTGCCACTATAAACTATAAAGCTTCACTGACAGGAACACGTTTCACTTACTCAACACACTTCACTGACACAACACACTTCACTGACACAACATAATTCTTCACTGATAGAACACTTCAATAACAAAATATCAATTACACCCTTTAAATACTGTGTATAATTACCGTCTATTAGTAAAGTCCTTAAGCCTATTTTTAAATACATTTTTGGTTGTTGGTGAAGCCTTTAGTAAGTCTGCAGGTAAAGCATTCCAGTCTCTAATAGTACGATTGAGAAAAGAAAACTTTCCAGGAAATTAATAGAAATTGGGGAAATTATGTCAAATTGAAAGTTTTTAAGGCATTAACGTAGGAAAAGGAAATAGGAAGTAGGCTGTAATCACATTAAAATTACTGTAATTAAATAAATAACGATATTAAAGTAGTGAAAACTTTTGTAAGACTTTTTTTTTCTTTTCCTGAAGGTGGCCCGAAGGCACCGCTGTCTGAGGCTTATTGTGCCAACCTCATTGTGGGATGATTGTTTAAGTCCTTAGGACCGATTCTAGGAAAATTAGTCACGTTTATATTGAACATATCTAATATTGATCACACCGAAATGTCATATACATATTTTTCAAATGTGGAATATTTGTCACTCTTGTTAATTTGTCACCAAGTGATTTTGGTCACGTGCGGAATATTTGTCTTATTTTTATTCTATAATATTAAGCCATGAATTTATTATTTATTAATGAGAAAACCGATCATTTACAAGTAAGATCCTCTTCTGAAGTAGGTGAAAACAGTTTGCATCAGAGTTAATTAATTAATTCCTGAGAGATTTTGACGACGAAAATAAGTTAAAAGATTCGCTTGTGTTTTATATTCCTCATAATTCTGTCCCCTACAATTTTAGCTATTCGGGAATCCAATCCTCTTTTTGGTAGGTGGAGTGTGTTCAGCTTGTAATTTTTCAATGTCTCTGTCTACTTCTACTACTTCACGTTGCAGTTGTCCCAAGAGATGATACAGAGATGGATGAGCCCTTCATATCAACGTGTTCACTTCAACCTTCACATGTGTTAATAATTGTACGTGGCACATTTTCTACTGTCCGCTGATAACAGTTCCGTATATTTGGCGGATATCGTGGTTGCTGCCTACCTCTGCCTCATCTTCTTCCTCTTATATAATTGTCTCCCACGTAATAAAATATGGGAATTAATTCATTCTGTATTGTAAATGAGTCTGGCCTATTTTATGATCATTTGTTTACATGTGACAAATCCTGAATGCGTGACAAATTACAGCCATTACGAATTCTTAACATGTGACGAATTATATCCGTTACCAATCCTTAATATGTGACGAATTGTATCTGTTATAATCATAATATGTGACAAATTGCACCAGTTACGAAAAATCTGTGACGAGTTTTCCGGACATCCTTAGGACCGCATTTCTCTAAGTACGTAATTCACTGTCTTGTGCCATGTTATTGATTCAGTTACGACATCCAGGTCTGACGGAATCTCCCTGTTGTCTGCAGCCTCCTCAGATCGATGGCATCTGTTCACAGATCACATACTACGTCCTGCTGCATTATATATTAACTTTAAGACCGCAACACCGTAGATATCGTAGATCAGCTATGGCGCCATCTGTGCGATACAGCTACACGGAGCTGTCAGATCCTCGCTCTGTTGTAGTCCGCTGAGGAAGCTCCTTCGACTTCTGGGATCATTCGTTCCTCCCCCAGACAGATGACACCTGTAGGAGAATCACGGCACCTTATGTTTGGATTCTTCCGGTTTACGTGAAACTATTGTAGGCCTATATGATACATGAACTTGAAATTAATGATGGCGAAATGAGTCCGAGGTCCAAGGCCGAAAGTTACCCAGCAATTCTGCTTCAAGTGGTTGAGGAGGGAACACTTCGGAAGAAACTCCAACCAGGTAACTTCTCTCAACCATGATGTGCTCTTTTCACGGTTAGGCATTCTAACCATTACTCCACAGCAGTAGACTTTATAAGCTTTATTTTTACTTAAAGTTTTGTACTAAGATAAGCCTAAGTGTTTCATTTTAATATGCTTTTAAAAAGTTCCAATAAAAGTTCAAATTATTATTATGATTTAAACTTGATTTATACCTCTTACTTACTTACTGGCTTTTAAGGAACCCGGAGGTTCATTGCCGCCCTCACATAAGCCTGCCATTGGTCCCTATCCTGAGCAAGATTAATCCAGTCTCTACCATCATATCCCACTTCCCTCAAATCCATTTCAATATTATCTTCCCATCTACGTCTCGGCCTCCCCAAAGGTTTTTTTCCCCTCTGTCCTCCCAACTAACACTCTATATGCATTTCTGGATTCGCCCATACGTGCTACATGCCCTGCCCATCTCAAACGTCTGGATTTAATGTTCCTAATTATGTCAGGTGAAAGATACAATGCGTGCATTTCTGCGTTGTGTAACTTTCTCCATTCTCCTGTAACTTCATCCCTCTTAGCCCCAAATATTTTCCTAAGAACCTTATTCTCAAAAACCCTCAATCTCTCTTCCTCTCTCAAAGTGAGAGTCCAAGTTTCACAACCATACAGAACAACCGGTAATAATACTGTTTTATAAATTCTAACTTTCAGATTTTTTGACAGCAGACTAGATGATTTATATCTCTAGCCCTGTAAATTTCAGTTTTTGCGAAAAAGCTACTGCCATAACTTCGGGGTAACTAGCAAACAAAGCTGAGCATAATATTAAATATTTTTGTGCAGACACGAAAAATTGAATTCATATAGCCTTAATATTTGCATATACTGTACACTGGCGTTCGTTACAAATTCCAGTAGATTTTCAATTCTTTTTCGATTAGGTTGAATTATTTTGAACTTAATTAAATTATTTTCCTTTGATTATTTGTATTTTATTTCATAATAATGAATAAAATATACTTTAATTATTGTTGTAAAGTGGATGTATGAATAATTATGCTACATCGGGTATATAAAATAAAACCATCTTCCTTTCAATAAAGGTGACCACAAGGATCCAGAAAACATACAATAAATTTCAAAAGAAAATTAAAGTGAATCATATTACTTGAAATAGAGATGAAATTGCAAAATTTGAATTAAGTCCTTTAGAATTTCTCTAAGGATTTTCTCAACATTGTAAAATTGGTTTTAAAAGGTTACAGGTGTATTTGGAGAAGGTACCACGAACTCCAAAAAGAAGTCCGTGTACTGACCATGTGTTGTACTGTTTGCTAAAATAAGGTATGAAAGTACATGATTCTCTTTTCATCATCAGTAAGTTTTGGCTGTTGCGCATCTCTTTCAAACCTGATAGTCGGGTCTAGTATCGTTCCTGTTTTATTTTTTCTATCAATGACAACAATATCTGCTCGTCTTATTGAATCATCTTCCGAGATACAAGGCACTACCACAGTCTAGTATATACAATCACGAAGCTCAATACGTAGTAAATATGCATCCATAGATAGTTGCTAACCACTAGGATCGCTAATATCGCCTCATTACAGACAATGCGAAATAGTACCGGCACAGTCTATTGTTCCTAGCACCCTCACAACTCAAGCTTCATGACTGTATATACTAGACTGTAGCACTACTTCATGGACTTCTAATCCTTGTTGTCTTAGGAGCTCAGCAAGCCTTGTCGTCACCCTGTGATGACGGTTGTTTCGCAGTAACTCAGTCTTTTGGCAGAAACTCAACACATGTCCTTGCTAAAACATTAACCGAAAATAATAAAAAAAATAGTAATAATAAGAAATGAAATATTTTTTTCAACTTTTCATTTACCATATAAAGTCAATTACAGTATATAAAATATATTTCTACATATATACAAGGTGTAATAAAACATGTGGGAACGCTGTGGGAAATTGATAGAGGACCTGAAAACAAGCAAAAAATGTCATGTAAACATATGGTCAATTTCGCTTTGTTTTTTAGTTACAGTTATTGTTTGTGGTGTACATAATATCTGTGATGATAAACAAACCACATGTAATCTTTTTTTGTATTCAAGTCGTTGATTTTTGTTTTGTATTCAAAGCCACCTGACCACAGTTGCCACAGTTGGTTAAATATACAGAACAATGTCATAAGTTTCTTATATTGTAATATTAATAGGCTATTTATTTTTTTAATTTTTCCTATCCATTCCAGAGCCAGCTCACACATACCGGGTGAACTGTGTCATATCATTAATTTTGTTGAATGGTTTCTTTAGTATTACTCGACCGAGGCGAGTGGAGCCGCGGACGTAATGTGAACTATAGTGATGACGCTATACAAACGCAGGAGCAGTACAAGTGGCGCTGCGGGCTGCAGGACTCCACTGGCCTCGGTCAAGTAATAAAGAGTAACAAAACAAGTCGGGTATCATTTTGGTTTGTTTTTTGACTAGTTTTCCAGGAAAACTTGCAATTTTAAAAACTTGCACTATGTGCCATTTTCCAGATTTGTATTTGCACAATAATCTGTTGTGTTCCGGTGAACAACCAGTGGAAGATCATTGTTATTTGGATTGTTTTTAATGTCGTAAAATATTCAGATGCTGTACTACTTAATTTTTGTTTTAAAAGTGTAGAGAGAAGTTCCAAGAGTATTTTACATCAACCAATTAAAAATAGTCGCTTCCCACTTCACTTTTTAAAGTAGTTAACCTGTAAACTTACATAAGAGAAAGTAAATTTTCAGGGCTGCTTTAAACACAACTCTTTATGTTCACATTTATTGTTTACATTTCTCGTTCTGCTCCATCACTTTAACAAACGTACATCGAGCTGTATTCATCTCCTGACTGCAGGCAATAACCTTTTACAACGTTGCCACTTTTGATTACAATTTAAATTTGTTCTTAAGAACGAAAATTTAGCCTACATTTGTTCAGATGAAATTTCTATAAATATGAAGGACATAACTAAATTCATTCGATCGTGTACCATCAGAATCCACTGTACTCTTAAATCAACTGAGGATGTTGGGAATTTTGTTTGCACATTTCATGCTTCCACTGTTTTATTGTTTTGTGTTTTTTAATGTTATAGCATAGATGTCTTCACCTGTAGGCCTATTGTTTCAGCGGAAGCAAGGCCATTTTGTTATATTTTCTGCTATCATGTGCTACAAAACAGGTGGTTCGCGGAATCGGACTTTTCTATCTACCGTAGATCCCTAAATTCATCACGAAGTTGGATGGCCATCGGCCCCATGAAGTGGTTGAATTTTCATGATAAAATATCTTCGCCCATTAGGACTTGAACCAGAGTTCACTCCGTAACGCGAATGCCTACCATATTATGTCAAGTATATGAACCTACAGGGATTTTCCATGTCTATTTTTAGGGCTTTAGGGATGACAAAGAAGGAAAATACCAATATCTAATAAGCAGAGACCGGAAGTTTAGGCATTATGAATCGCTAAAATAGGCAGGCAAAAAGGCATTATAAATAGCTAACATACGCAATAAAAGGCAATTGCAAAAACCTTGCACTAGACTCACAACCTTGCACTTTCCACAAAGGGAATTCGGCAGCAAGAAAAGCTTTACATAAGTCGAATGCAAATTTATATTTTCGACTCAATGTTGCAATTTCTGTTGGAAGCAAAGAAACCTTCTTCCCAGTAGCCTTGGAAAGTGCATTTTTCTGTTTTGTTGTACTGATATGTTGCGATATGAAATATTTAACTAGCTACGACAACGTCTCAATGAAAACTGAAAGAAAAATCATCATCATCATCATCATCATTATCATTGGCTCAACAACCCATTCAGGGTCCTAGCCTTCCTCAGTATTTTATTCCAGCCGTCTCTACTTCTGGCCTTGACTGTCCACATTCGTGCACCAATAAAGTTGGCATCTTCGTATATATTATCCTCCCATATGCTCTTTGGTCTTCCTTTGGGTCTGCTTCCTCCAGGATTGGATGTAAAGGCTCTTTTAGCGGGTCTAGTATCGTCCATTCTTACCAGGTGTCCAGCCTACTGCAATCGACCAATTTTAATAACTGTTATAATATGGCTCCTTAAACAGATCGTATATTTCTGTATTATGTCTAATTCTCCATTCATTATTTATTTTGACGGGTCCATAAATTGCTCTCAGAATTTTCCTCTCAAAGATACCAAGTCTTCGGACATCCTGTTTGTTCATAGTCCAAGTGAAAAAATAACCGTTAAAAATAACGTTAGACCCGCACTCATTGTTGCCTTGTCAAATAAACTCAAGCGATAATTAAAACGCTTACTGTTATACATTTTTGCACGGCAGCACCCCATTGTTGCAAAGAGAATATGACCTGAGTGAAAGACAATAATATACATTCGGTGAAGTCACTTTCATTGTAGCGGTTATAGAAATAAATTAAAATATACTTGTATGCAATTTTTAATAATAAATAAATAATAGATAAATAATCAAATAAAGGCAAAGGAAAGCATTTATTTTGTAAATTAGACATTTATATTTAAAAAGGCAGAAAAGGGCAACATAAAACTGTGACGTTTCAATCACAAAGGTATAATTCGTACAGATTTACTTTCAAAATGAAGATAGATATAACACATTAAAAAAGGCATTCTGCCAAAGTTCCGGTCTCTGCTAATAAGGTATCCCGATCCGTAACGCCTCGTTCTAAAGTTATAAGCAGATGATGTTATAAGAGTTTTCAAGAAATCAGTAAAAAGGTAGCCAACCACGCCAACATGAAGGGTTATCTCACAAAGAGTTGGGAAAATAAACTCCACTAAATGCACTGTAGAAAGCATGACGACTGGAAGTTATTAGTCCTTAGGCACGATTGTTTCGAAGCAGTTTGTGTTTACATGTTGAAGAGTGATCACTTGATCAGTGAAATGGAGTGCACGCTTGAGGGATTTGCATATATGATGTTTATTTACGTACAAGCAAATAGGAACAGTGGGGAAACGGGAAGATTGTATTGGACTAGGTATCCATGGAGGAGGTACTAAGCCCATTCCATGTTTACTGGGAACGGTGCATTTGCGACCACAATTCCACACGCGAGGAGGAAGAACAACTACTAGGACTGTGGAGAAGCAGTGCTTGATCGCGTGTCAGAACCATCTCCAATGAGTGACAGAGGTTTTTGCTACTCTGTTTTGAACAACTGCTGTAAATTTATTCGTATTAATTTGATAAGATACAATGTAGTAATAGTAGTAAGTACTTTTAATGGTTATATCTGCTACAGTGAGGTTTAAGTTTTCTTATACCACTTTAAAATGCATTCTAAGAGGCATAAATAAAGGAGGGAATGCCTAATCACCTGCTGCATACTATACACGGTTTTGGTTTATAACTAGACCACGGGGTTTTTAGTCTCTTTTAGCGTAGGCTGAAACATACCTTTTTGAATGCACCTAATTTTAGGCAATATCATCGCTCGAGAGTTTTCCGTGTTGCATACATTTAGGGATTTTTATATATAATTGTTGCAACCTATCTTATTTGAGCCTAAAAATCCGACGTCTACTTATAACTTCCATTGAGGCATTTCCAGACCAAGTCGCCCTCGGTAGCGCAGTTTGTATAGCGCTGGCCTTCCATGCTCGAGGTTGCGGGTTCGATCCCGGCCGAGGTCGTTGGCATTTAAGTGTGTTTAAATGCGACAGGCTCATGTCAGTAGATTTACTGGCATGTAAAAGAACTCCTGCGGGACAAAAATTCCGGCACACCGCCGACGCTGATATAATCTCTGCAATTGCGAGCGTAGTAAAATAAACTATAATTCATTTAATTTCCAGACCAGAGTTCCATTACTGTTTTTGTCCTACGTCATTCCCGTGTCTTGATCACGGAAACACCTTGTATGCAAACACAAACACATACACATATATATGTATATGTACAGTAGTGGCAAAAAAACCGGACCGACGGAATAATCAAAGTCCCCGAAATGAGCCACTGCGCATACCACGCCCGCATTCACAAGATAGCGAGTAATCTATTTAAATTGTTGTAGTTTCGACTGCTGACGTAGCCCATTTCGAAAGCCATTAGAAAATAAGCTGGTAAAATTCATGTTCTGGGAATAATAAGTTAATTAAATAGTAAGATATCGCTGCAATCGAAAAGTATTGGGAATAAATTTAAATAAGGAACAAAAAACAGTTTCCTTCCCAGGCAGGATTCGAACTACGAAAGTCTTAGTTACCAGTCTATCGTGCTGTGACTGTGAATAAGGCTCTCAAATCAGCTACAAGGGTCGGTCCGGTTTTTTTTGCCACTACTGTGCATATAGGAGTAGTACAGGGACATCATTTTATTTTTACTGACATTTTTAATATTAACTTGCCTATACCTCTGGATCAATGCCGTTTGCTACCCCCTTCCACGACTGGAGTTCGATGATACTGGCGTAATATACAAACAAATCACTTTATTAGGTATAGGAGGGAAGAAAAGTACGAATACTTCAGCCATTTAAGTAAACTAGGAAATATTGCGCTTTTGAGTTTGATTATTTTCATTAGGTTTTTGTTTAATTAAAATACAATACAGTATTAACAATGAGTGATTTTACTCACGAACTGAGCTGTCCATGTGGAGGTATTCATTAAGCAGTGTATATTATACTGTCTACAACACATTAGCGTAAAATATAGAGAATGAAATTAAATTGAGAAATAATCATAATATGGATATTTAAACACATTTTAGGGAATGAAGAAATTTTAGAACAATTAGAAGTAGGGTCAGTAGAAGAAAAAATCTGCAGATACAAATTCAATTGGCTAGATCATGTAAGAAGAATGGAAAATTCAAGAATCCCAAAAATTATGATGCAGTATAAACCTAGTGGACATCGTCGACCAGGAAGACCTTTAAGAAGACTGCTAGATGGGGCCGAAACAGGTCTACAGAGGCCTAATTCGTGAAGGTTGATGATGATGATGATGATGATGATGAAACATTTTTTTAAAATAGTGGCCGTTCATTTCGATACAGGCTTCAGTTCTAATGTGCATATTATCGCACTATAGACTATTGTACCTAATCCCAATTACCAGTTTCGTTCTTCGTACTAGTAACTCCTGTTGAAATAATTCTGTACCTACTCTATAAAAGAGTACTTTACGTACTGTAAATTCAGTCTTCACATCTGCCCGATCCGAAAAGATAAAATTACTCAGACATGCTATCTACTGTAGTGTCGTAGAAAGGGAGGAAATCACGTGAAAGTTGATTACTTAACGAGGCCCTTTTATTTATGTTATTTTAAACAGTTGTATAATATTACGTAGACGTCCAATTCCTAACAGAAATTAATGTTCTCAGAAAAGAGCTAAGACAGCCCAGCCACTAGCTGGCGAATAAAAGCTGGTGGGGGAAACCGGGATACGACGTAGGCAAATGGACGACAGTACCTGTGCGAAAATGATTGAATATTGAAAGCTCTTTCGTCACTGGAAAGCGCGAACATATTTTTGGAACGTACTGTTTACTATGACCGTAAGGCTACTATGACTGTATATACGATGTTGGATCTGTGTGGAGGACGGTTGAACTTCATTAGTAGAAGGGGTGGGAGTGAAGTACGTTAAAAAACTCAGGTACAATAAAAATTGAAGTAAAAATAAAATATGTCCCTGTACAATGTAATGATGCAGATCTTTTTCGGGTTGTTTTAAAACTTTTAAATCATAATATTTAAAATATCCATTTTGTTTGACTCTTAATACTCATATTTACACAAACGCTTAACACAATATTTCGTATCAACGTCGTCTGAGTGTGCCCTGGAAAATAATAGCTAATGATTTACGTTTATTTTAGTGATAAGATGTTTTATAAGAATTTTTTATATATTCATTACTCCTAGCATTACCATGGTTGGGAAAAAAATTGTCCACCCTTTTTGTTGCGAAAATTTTTTTGCAGTAAATAAAATTTGACATTTTTCACTCTTCCTCTATTTACCTCTAACATGACGAAGTGTAAGTGTACACATTTTTCCTTTAAAATTTGAAACGTAAAAGACTAATAATTTAAATATTTGTTGGTGGGCAGATTTTACGCAAACTTGGTAATTCATGTAACTTAAATTTGTAAACATTCTCAAGTTTTAATTCTGTCATTCTTATTCATTGTTGTTACTGTTTTCAGTGCCGTTGAAGTCGTTATTTCAACTCTTCACTTTACCAGTTTCTTGCAGTGTGGAAGCTTGAGTTAGTAAATTGGTATTTTCTTTGTTGGTGTTTATTCAAATTTAGTTGTATTCAGGAATACAGAACATAAACATGAGTTGTTTTGTGGATAATAGTAGACCTAATGTTTTGCGTGAAAGTGAGATTATAATGCTATTGGAAAATGATTTACCGGCGGAGTTTGAGAAAGAAAATAGCAGTGAGAAAGATAATACTGAAATGATTGGTGAAGATGAATCAAGTTCTAGTTCTAGCTGCCAACAAGAAAGCTGTTCACAATACCACCAATACTAATGTCAGATGTGAAAGTTGTGGACTTTATTTATGTCAAAAACATTCAGATACTACTAAAATTGTGTGTGCTGAAGCATTTTGTTCAAGAAATGATGTAGAATCAGTGGAATGGAAAACTGATATGCATTTCTTAAAGCAATGTAGGTAGAAGTTGTTGGTGACTTATTACACTTTTATTACGTCATACTACTCTTGACCAATAAAATAGTACGAAAGGACGTGTTTCAACCAATCATGGCTGTTTATCATTACAATTTTATCACTACCTTAGCATTTGTTTGTTTTTGATCACTTTCCTAGTATTTGTTCCTTTGTTTGCCAACATTTCAAACTGCAAATTATTTACGGTACTATAAAACATGCTTTACGATTGTAATTTGTTTCCCGCATAGATAGTCAACTAAAAACGTCCGTTCAAACGTTTTGGTGACGCTAAGAATGAAGTACAATTTTAGTAAGTCAAATAATACCTATTTTATTGTATTAGAGTTTTTTATTTCTTCTAATCTTTATATACTTTCTTATAATCATGTAATAGCCAATTAAATTCCACTCGAGTTTTAATTTTCTGTAGATGAATCGAAACCTCTAGTGAGATCACTGTTGATAAAATGTAATTGAAAGTATTGTAAATCTTAAAAAAGGTAATTGTTCAATTGTGGAGCTCGTTTCCAAAAGGTACCAAATCCAACAGATCTAATTTTACAGGAAATGAAAAAAATTGCTCATAGCTGTAAAAAATATTATATATTGTGATGGCTTATTGTCACTATTCTTTATGTGTCACCAATCATATTTAGGCATATATTTAAGATATTTCACACATTTTCAGGAAGTTATTAATGATTTTAGTTTGGATTTGGTACATTTTGGCAACACAATTGGATGAGGTACATATTGGCATAAAATAATTCAGTAATTATGAATGAGGATGTACAGGAATTATATACTATTACTGTAAAAGTGAATACATAATTAAACATTTTTCATTTTAAAAAAATAGGCTATGTTTGTTGTTTTTGTTATTGGTTATTTTACGACGCTATGTTTGTTGTTGTAATTATCATAATTAACATCAATGTTTTCCTCATCCTCTGTTCTAACAACAGACTCAACATTTATAATATTACTGTAAAATTGGAGTTTATTAATGTCAAAATAGCCCATGGATACTAACAAAGAATCTTTTTTCTTAGCCTCCTGAACTTGACTTCGATATTGGCATGGAATAGTTCAGTATTATAAATGGGGATGTAAAGGGATAATTCATTAGCACTTTAAAATTAAATATGCTACATATTACTAAACATTCTTAATTAAATTTCATAAAATGGAGGCTATGTTTGTTCTAATTATCGTAATCAACATCAATGTTGTCCTCATCCTCTGTTCTAACAATAGAATCAGAATTTATAATAGTATTGTAAAATGGAAGTTCGTTAATGTCACAATAATCCAAACAACTAATACGTCATCATAATAGCCAATGAAATTTCTGCATGACACGTGACGTATCAGGTCCACACCTGTGGAGTAACGGTCAGCGCGTCTGGCCGCGAAACCAGGTGGCCCGGGTTCGGTTCCCGGTCGGGGCAAGTTACCTGGTTGAGGTTTTTTCCGGGGTTTTCTCTCAACCCAATATGAGCAAATGCTGGATAACTTTCGGTGCTGGACCCCGGACTCATTTCACCGGCATTATCACCTTCATCACATTCAGATGCTAAATAACCTTAGATGTTGATAAAGCGTCGTAAAATAACCTACTAAAAAAAGTGACTATCAGTGACACAAAGTCGAGAACCAATAGGTACACGCTAGAGATTTGGTATGTTTTGGCATCAAACTTCTGGAGACATGATTTGGTACTTTTTCGAGAGAAATGGCTATGTTTCCGTTCTAGAGGTAGCTAAGAATGTGCTGCCATCTGTAACTCGTTTTTCGAAAATTGTGGATTTGGTACCTTTTGGAAACAAGCTCCACAATTATAATATAGTAATACAATAATAACATTTTTTGTTACATCTATACTAATAATAAATCTGTAACCGAAATTTTTCTGGAAATTTTCGATTTTACAAAAATAATTGGTCCTAATATATATAATTAACCACCCTGAAACCGAAAATCGCTTTTTTGACATTTTTGTTTGTCTGTCTGTCTGTATATATGTTTGTTACCTTTTCACGCGATAATGGCTGAACGGATTTCGATGAAAATTGGAATATAAATTAAGTTCGTTGTAACTTAGAATTTAGGCTATATGGCATTCAAAATACATTATTTAAAAGGGGGGTTATAAGGGGGGCTAGAATTAAATAAATCGAAATATCTTGCTTATTATTGATTTTTGTGAAAAATGTTACATAACAAAAGTTTCTTTAAAAATAATTTGCGATAAGTTTTATTCCTTGAAACATTTTGATAGGACTGATATTTCATGAGATAAATGAGTTATAAAATTAAAATAACTGCCATCTAAGGCCGTGTAATGAATTAAAAAACAAATGACTTCGTCTATAGGGGGCCTTGGACAGCAACAATAGAAAGCTATGAAAGATGCCTACAGAGAATGTTTCTGTGTTTGTGTGAAGTAATATCGGAAGCTAAATTAACCGATTTGTATAATTAATTATTATTTCACCATTGGAAAGTGTAGTTTCTCTAGATGGACATAATGCTATAATGTTATTACACTAACTTCAGATATGATATGATATAATATAATATATAATATATAATATAATATAATATAATATAATATGTAATATTATATAATATAATTTAAGTTATTTGAAGGGTTCAGTACCATAGTGGGCCAAGCGCCATTTACTGAATACGTAGAAAACAAGGGTTAAAATTAAGTTATTACTATAATTCAATGGAAACCTATAACAAGTAAAATAAAATATAGCCTACACATTAAATCTAAATGATGTCAATCTTCATTAAACTATGGTTGCATGTAATAAAAATTAAGAAACAGGTTAAAGGAATTGTCATTGGACCAAATGAGTGTCCCTGGACCAAAATGATCGCATTTTAATTATTTGGATGCAATTTAAATTAAGTGACATATTAAACGATTTATCCTTCTATCAAACACGAATGTTCCCTGGATCAAACGTCCTATTTTAATTATGTAATTACTTTATATTTATTTGTAATGGGTGCAGCGGAGCGCACGGGTACTGCTAGTTACAAATAATAGCCTATACGTAAATTAAATTTTGTGGAAAATTTTTGCCCAGTCTTGGTAATCAACGTCACAAAAAAGATCTTGATAATGCTAGGGTTAATAAGGTTGATATACGAAACGTCGTTTATGATTTGAGTAAATTCAATTATATTTTGCACTAATAGTAGTTCTATTAACCCGTTCGTACGATAAAATGTATGTGGCATGAGTAAATATTTTTCAGTAAGTTAATAAAGAGAATGTTAATAGTAGCTTACAGAGGATGCAATTCCTTCGCTAGGAAGAGGACAGATTTAGCATAAAATATTCGCGAGTAAATTTACTTGTCTCATCTTTACTTAAAATAGCAGTAATAAAATTTACTTTCTGTGTAAGCTAACACCAAGAAAAGTATATCTCATTGCACTGTTTATTTAACATCATAAAGCTATACGTACTTCATTTAATTTTTATTATTTTCAGCAGCAATCACTTCTACTTTTTTATTTAATTGTTGACAAGTGATATTACATTAAAGCGGCAGTTAAGAGCGAACGAAATCAAATTTTTTCCACAAAAACATAGTAGAGTTCGTCTCTGTCGCACACAGTTATAATTGGAAATAATTGAGTGTCAAAGTAGATATGCTTGTCACTTTTAAAATCCCGATACCCGATATGAGCTACCTGCAGCCCCACCACTTGTGTGTGCACGATGTGTAAATTCCCGTCACCACTCTAAAAAATCAAATTCGGACAGCAATTACGCAGTTGTTGTTGGAGTTATTTATGGGATTCTGCCAAAGCTGTAAATGTCGGTAGTGAAAACCAGTTTTATATCCTCGGGAGACGCATTTTTATAAAGTTATTCGGTTACGAATAAAGTTAAAATAATGTTGGTTACTATCGAATTAATCATTCATTCATTCATTCATTCATAGTGTTCTGTCCAAGAGCAGGTCTTTCACTGCAAACCCAGCATTCTCCAGGCTTGCCTATTTTCTGCCTTTCTCTTTTTCTCCGCATATGATCCATATATCTTAATGTCGTCTATCGTCTGATATCTTCTTATGCTACGAACTCTTGTCCGTTCACCATTCCTTCCAGTGCATCCTTCAGTAGGCACTTTCTTCTCAACCAGTGAATGACCTAGCCAATTCCTTTTTCCCTTTCTGATCAGTTTCAGCATCAGTCTTTCTTCATTCACTCTTGCCAGCCTGATTGGCGGAGTTTGTATAGCGCTAGCCTTCTATGCTCGAGGTTGCGGTTTCGATCCCGAGGTCCACATCTGTGGAGTAACGGTCAGCGCGTCTGGTCGCGAAACCAGGTGGCCTGGGTTCGATTCCCGGTCGGGGCAAGTTACCTGGTTGAGGTTTTTTCCGGGGGTTTTCCCTCAACCCAATATGAGCAAATGCTGGCTAACTTTCGGTGCTGGACTCCGGACTCATTTCACCGGAATTATCACCTTCATCTCATTCAGACGATAAATAACGTAAGATATTGATAAAGCGTCGTAAAATAACCTACTACTCGATCCCGGGCCAAGATGATGACATTTACGTGTGCTTAAATGCGACAGGCTCATGTCAGTAGATTTACTTGCATGTAAAGGAACTCCTGCGGAACAAAATTCCGGCACACCGGCGACGCTGATATAACCTCGGCAGTTGCGAGCGTCGTTAAATAAAACTTAACATTTTCATCCACTCTTTGCAACACAGCTTCGTTTGTTACTCTGTCTGTCCATTTCGCACGCTCCATCCTTCTCCATATCCACATTTCAAATGCTTCTATTCGATTCTCTTCACTTCGTCGTAATGTCCATGTTTCTGCCTCCGTACAATGCTACACCACCACACAAAGTACTTCACTAGTCTCTTCCTTAGTTCTTTCTCCAGAGATCCGTAGAAAATGCTCCTTTTTCTATTAAAAGCTAACTTTGCCATTCTATTCTTTGCAGTTTTTTTTAGGAAAGGTAAAGTCGGTAGCTTCCCGTTGCTTTCCGCACACCACTCTCTCTTTCGCATCTTAGAACCCATGCATTTTGTCAAGACACTAGCGATGTGCAGTAGGGAAATAAAGTTTCGTGGAGGGGTAGGAGTAGAAGGGAAGGTCGGGCGTGTGGCTACCGAGTTCAAGACAAAGGCTAACCCATTCCCCTATAATTCGTAAGTAGACTCATCCGATCTCGTGCGCAGTTCTGTAGGAAGAGTGGGGAGAGTCTGGACATAATGCATGAGCCGTAAAAGATCCCAGGGGCCTCAGCGTGGAGGTGAGGAGAGTGGATTTGACTAATTAGGCCCTCCGGACTTCACCGAAATTCACCGCAAGGGTTAAACATAAGTTCTATCAGGGCTTTTGACCCGATTAAAGACCTGGAAATCCCAATTAGTATTTGCCCCCCATCATAATCATTACACCGTGATAAACATAATCGTGATCGTCACAACCAGAGATAAAATCACAATCACCTCTATACCCTTTTTCATGCGTCTTAGTTAACGGACGTCGTGGTTTTTTAGCCTCCCAGAACAACGCGAGCCATATGCGCGTAAGCAACGTTCTCTAGTTGTAATGTTAATGGCCAGTTTCACCAACCTTGGTCGCCTTGAAACAGTAACGACGCGTTAAGAAGTCAAGAATATGGCGGATTCCCGCTTGGGCTGATACCTGCTTGAGTTTTTTCCGAGGTTTTCTCCAACCGTAAGGCGAATGTCAGGTAATCTATGGCGAATCCTCGGCCTTATGCCGCCAAATACCATCTCGCTATCAACATTTCCATCGACGCTAAATGACCCATTAGTTAATATAGCGTCGTTAAAGAACTAAGTAAAAAAAGTCATATCAGCAGAAAATCTGATACACTTCTACTTCTCCTGCTGTTATCTCTCTTATGTTCTGAATACTAGAACTGAATTTTACTGAACTTTGTAAATAAAGAAATTATTTTATCTTTATAGATTCTTGAGATTTTTTTCCTAAACTTGGTTTTTAGAATTTCTTACCGTCTGCAACACTCAAATAGACTAAATATTGTATAACTTTTCGCTATGAAAACTTTTAATATGGCAACACTGTTGTAGTGTGACGTAGTAATTACGTCATACTTCTAAAGTTCTCCTTTTTTTTCGTTTCCTATCCGTTATACAGCTAATTAAGTACCAAATTCATGCCGGTTTTACGTGCAGCTATCAGCTTGTGTCTCTATCACGCTTGACAAGTTGTGTCATGGGTTCTTGTTGCCATAAGATGTGTGACTCTATTTCTGTATTCATGAACAGTAATCGAGTATAGGATATCACAGCCAACTGAATTATTCGCCTACCAATTCCGTTTTGTGGCGCCATTACGTCCCAAATGCGGGCCTCAGCATGCCCCGTCAGGGCATTACCAACTTCGAATCCATTCACCCTTTCCAAGTCACTACCCATGCAATAGCTTCCTGTTTTGTTAACAACGTTGCAGTACTCAATGTTCCTTTTGTACCTAACCTCACTGTTTACCGCCACTCCCTTAAATCTTGTTTATTTTACCTTACAACACAACAGTATTTTTATTTTCATTATTTACTCCCCGTTTCTACCTTTAGTTCAGAACTTATCATTTTCCTATGGAATTTATCTCTTCACTCTTTTGAATTGTATATTTTTTTTTAATTTACAGTAGTGTTGCACTTTTTTGTGTCTTTACTTCTTTTTCGGCTGTTCCTTTTTCTTTCTCTCATTTTCTTTTTTTATTTACTTATCTCTCTAAATCATTACGCCTAGTTAGTTTTCCTTTCGTAATTTCATCTTTCTAATATACCATTGTCTTACTAGCAAATTTCCTCTTTGAAAGTAGGCCTACGTCATTATTTCTGTTTCTCATTTTTCATTCAAATTTGTTTTCATTATACAGGGTGGAAGTGAAATAACCCTGCAGATTGAAAGGGACGATAGGGTACACTTAAAGGAATAGAATATTAGAATATTAAGTTGGAAGTTTCAGCAGTCTGGCAACATCGCCGATAAAACAGTCGTCATTCTTCTCGTAATAAAGATGTAAAAGGTCAACGAACTCAGGCCTTTCTCTGTACGCAAGCCGCTCTCTCTCTCTCTCTCGCTACGACGTTGGAATCTGCTCGCATCGTTCAGTGGCTTAAAATTAGTGGTTTTTAAATTAAATTTACACGAAAACCGTCCACGCTATTGAACTACACCAGATGAATGAGTGATTCTTTATTAGATTTTCTATCGATATGGACAAAAATCATGATCCTACTCGCAATAGTTACCGAATAAGAGGGTGTTAAACATTTGGGAAATATAATATATATATATATATATATATATATATATATTTTTTTTTTTTTCTGAGAAAGTCATGAACTTTCCACAAATACGGTATTACACTTTTTTGTCAACCCTATACAACATGAACTATTCTCTTTGAAAATATGCAGGGTTATTTCACTTCCACCCCGTCATCATCATCATCATCATCATCATCATCATCTTCACTATTATCATCGTCCTCATCATCATCATTCAGTGTTGTGCCTAACGATAGGTCTTTCACTATAAACCCATCTTTCTCCAATCTTTCCTATTTTCTGCCTTCTCCTGTGTCTCCTCATATGATCCATATATCATAATGTCGTCTTCCTTCCAGTGCATCCTCCAGTAGGCAGTTTCTTCGCAGCCATTGACCCAACCAATTCCTTTTCCTCTTCCTGATCAGTTTCAGCATCATTCTTTCTTCAATCATTCTTTCCAACACAGCTTCATTTCTTACACTGTCTGTCCATTTCACACGTTCGATTCTTCTCCATATCAACATTTGAAGTGCTTCTAGTCGCTTCTCTTCACTTTGTCGCGTAATGTCCATGTTTCTGCCCCATACAATGCCACACTCAATACAAAGCAATTCACAAGTCTCTTCCTTAGTTCTTTTTCCAGAGATCTGCAGAAGATGGTCCTTTTTATATTCAAACTTCCTTGGCCATTGCTATTCTGCTTTTGACTTCCAGTAGTATCATCTCCTCTTCTGCTATCAACGCCATATCATCAGCAAATCTTATGCACTTTATTATTTTTCTTCCTATCACTCCTCCCATTTTCTGAAAACAGTTCTTTACTAAATCCTCCAAGTAGATGTTGAATAGTGTAGATGATAAAGAGTATCCTTGACGTACTCCTCTCCTAATTTCACTTCCTTCTGACATTTCTTCTCATATTCTGACTTTGACTCGTTGTTTTATAGGAAGCTTACTGAACAGCCTTCTCTCTTTCCAATCCACACCTATTTTCTTTAAGATCTCCATCAGTTTATTCTAATCCACTCTGTCGAAAGCCTTGTCTAATCCACAAATACTACATACACTTCTTTATTCTTCTCTACTCACTCACTCACTCACTCACTCACTCACTCACTCACTCACTCACTCTATCTTTCTATTAGTCCCCCCTTCAGGGGAGAGCATGGACTGAGACTGTCCTCTCACGCAAGTCGCTCGGGTGGGCTCGTTGTATTACCCGGGATGGAATGATGTAGGGCTACATGCTCTAAATCTCTCCCGTTACAGAGCCCACTGCGCGTTGCCCCCGAACTCTTCTACAGCCTAAATCATCTCTTTACCTTACCGCATAGACCTCACCACGGTCCCTCATCCGTGGTCCTACGAGTTACCATGAGTCCAGTGGAGAGCCCACAGTGCATAGCGCTACTACCAACAACGAATGACCACATATCCACGGGGTCCAAGTTCGGTGACGGCCCGCAGCCAACGCTACATCGGAGAAACTCTGAAACCTACGACAAAACTGATATAATGACGAAAGATATAATGTATAATTATGGTGGCGAAATGGCTGAAAGTTACTCAGCAATTCTACTTCAATTCGTTGAAGGAAAATTCGGAAAAATCTGAATCAGTTTACTTGTGTCAGTATTCTTTTTATTTAATAGTACAGTCCATATGACTTACAATTGTAATTGACATTTTACATTATGCTATTTACATGATATTAATTTGGTAGTAAACGTTTTCGCCAGTTCGGCATCATCAGGCTACAAAATAACATAACGATATCTAAATGTTTCATCCGAAACACTCTGTATGAAACAAATCAATGCATTGTAATTAATGCGACTGTATATAGTGGATATAAAAAGTATTTGCACACCATTGTTTTTTTAATAATAACGATAATTTTCTGAATGCAATTTTAATAAGTAACAGTATGAAGAAAACGACTTATATAATCAAGAAAAAATGCTTAGAGTTAAAAAATACAATTACTACAATAAAAACTGAATTTTTAGATGTCAAAAAAAGTATTTCCACACCCAGTAAATAAAATAATAAATTCAAGCAAACTAGAGAAATCTCTTTCAGTACTTTGTGTGCAATCCATTGGATTCAACCACGGCTTCTAGTTTTCGTGGCATGGAGTGCACTAACTTTCTTGTTGTATCGGGAGGAATTTTAGTCTATTCTTCCATAAGAGCATTATGAAGGTCTGTCTTGTTTGATATACGGTGTTTTCTGATTTCTTTGCCGAATAAGTGTCACAAATTTTCACTTGGATTGATATCAGGTAATTGAGGTGGGGTCACAAGCCTTCTGGGTGTGTTATACAACAACCACATCTTTGTTATTTGAGCAATGTGCTTGGGGTCGTTGTCTTGTTAGAAATAATTTTCACTGACATCCAATTTTTCTGCGCTAGGTGGTAAATTATGGCTCAACAGCTCGATATACATTCTGGAATTCATTATTCCATCAATTATGGCTAAATTTCCCACCCCCAGAGGATCCCATGCAACTCCAAACGAAGATATGTCCGCCACCGTCTTTTACTGCGACAGGATTTTCCTTTTTCAGTTCCTGATTAAGTCTCGCCACACTGACTTTCTTCCATCAGAACCAAATAGATTTTACTTGTTCTCGTCGGAAAAAATAACCTTGTTCTAAAATTCCAGGGGTTTATCTTTTGTATTCTTTAGCGAATTCTAACAGTTTCTCCCTATTAGTTTCACTAATGTAGGGGTTTTCTCGGAGTTCGACCATGGAATTTAGTACCATGCAAAACATTCCTGATAGTCTGAGGACTAATCTGTTTGCCCGACGTTGTAGAAATTTCAGCAGCTAAGGATGCAGCGCTTCGGAATGGATCTTTGATGACAGTGTGGATTTTTTGGCGTCGCTCCCTAACTGTAAGAATCTTTGGTCTTCCTGTTCGCGGTTTATTGTCTGTTGTTCCAGTCTCCTTGTACTTCTTGCACACATGGCGCACAGTAGAAAAAGGCAGGGACAGATCTTTTCCAATTTGACGGTAACTCTGATCTTGCGAACGTTGAAAAACAATTCTACCCCGAACGGACTCTGGTAGCTCTTGTGCTTTCGGACTCACGTCGCTTATTGGTGTTCTATCCTTCAATACACATACTAGTCCCTACTATAACATCAAAATATTTCATTGGATAGGATTCAGCCTATAAAATAGGACTTATCCATTGAGAGTTTAATGTGCAAGTACTTTTTTTACTACAAGAAATTGAAGTTTTCTAATTCTTACTTCAATTTGTAGCTGTAAGCAATTCTTATCAAGTACATAACTCTTAATTTTTCTACGGTTACCTGTTATAATTGTACTTATAAAATTTTCCTTGATATTTATTTAAATATTAAGAAAAATAAGGGTGTGCAAATACTTTTTGTGTCCACTCTATAAAACAATTTGATTTAAAGCATTGCAAATTCAAACTATCACGGTTAATTGTAATCTCTTACGTTGACATTTGTAACGAAAAATTGCTATTCATTTATATTCTGAAGTTAGTAAAACAGCTCAAAGAACTGAATAGTGTTATGAATTATCAATAAATTTATTTAATACCTACTCCTTAAAAAGTATTTGATAGCACAAGTTTCGTATCCACAATAAAGTTATCCCTACAATCCCACGACAATTATAAATGTAGCACACCAGCTTCGTCCTTGCAACATGCTGGCGTACGCTTAGATCGATAGATAGTGCAAGTTTAAATCGCCAAACACTCCGGTGTACTGGAAGTTTTTAAGAGACTCACTCTCTAGTGGGTCGTAAAATAAAAACAAAAGAAGAAGGGGACAAGTGATGCTACTGCTGCAATCCGCAACACACAGAGAGTAAGATCAGTGGCGTGCTGGAACGTACTGAAGTGTGCTCACATTGTAGTATATACGTACAGTCACGAAGTTCAATACGTAGCAAATATGCATCCATAGATAGTTGCTAACCACTAGGATCGCTACTATCGCCTCATTACAGACAATGCGAAATAGTACCTGCACATTCTATTGTTTCTAGCACCCTCACAACTCAAGCTTCGTGACTATATAATAGACTGTGGTGTGCTGGTGAGAGAACTGAGGTAGATCCTGAGTTGCGGATGTCTTAGGTTAGATTAGATTATATTAGACCAGTTTCTGTCAAATAACGACTTTTTACAGGTTTTAAACAAATGCAAGAACACTGTGTGAAGCACTTGTTTTATTTTGTTTTGATAAAATATGTTTATTTATTTTAAAAAGTGTAATTTAAATCCATGTTGAATACATTTTGAAATCCATATGCCGAACACATACCTAATACTAACCACATACAATAACATAAATACAGACATGGAAATCATACACATACAACCCAAAAACCAAAAACTCAACACACTAGAACAATATGAAATATACAGACACACTAAAACACACCCTAATCAAATTCTCAACACACAGATCAATTTCAGAACACACTATTTGACACAACTCTTCATCACATGAACGCACCCACACAACAGGCAGCGAAGTTGAGATAGCGCCGAGATCTAATAGGCTCTGAGGATGGTGTCAAGTAGCACCGAAACAGCTGTAAGCCACACATGCTTACATAGTTAACACGAGTAACATCGCCATTTAATAAATTATTTGCAATTTAAATATTCAGAAATCTGTAAATAGGCATAAAATAATGGTTATTGGCTTTTACTTTTTTGGTAAAAATATATTGTGAAACAAAAACAGTAGACCTAGATGCGTTTTACTTATTGTGAGAATCTTCTATTGTCCATAAGATGGATTTAAATAAATATTTTGTTTGTTATTAAATACACACGACGGTATATTTTGTACGTGACTAACATTCTCATTGTTCAGTGCCTCTACTGCCCTATACGAATAAGCACACAAAACGGAGTGGGCAGACGAATCAGAGCCCTACTATGCGAGCGAAGCTGGTATGATCCATGTGAATCTAACTCGTACTCGAAGTAACCAAACGCAGGATTCTAGTTACGGTAATATCATGCAATGGCACTTGATATAATAATTATTTCCATATCTGTTTCGTACTTTTCATCAGTAGTACACACACGTAGCTTAAAAAATCTTTGCTCTGTTTTATTATCTGGCAATGACACTTTCTTGAACACCCCTGGGGACTAACAAACCGAGAAGGGTGTAAGTATTCCCCATATTCTTCTATCTTTTTTAAGAGCAAAACTAGCTACATCACTGTCACGTATTTGTAATTGCATCAAAGGCGAAATTCATATCTTTAATAAATCACAATTTCTATACATGTTTCATGGAAGCAAATGATGATTACAAAATAAATGGTTTTTAGGATTTTTTAAGGTGAGTACTTTATCCCATTTTAACTAATCTATACAAAAGAAATAAAATTATTTTCTTAAACTATAATTGACAACTCGAGAGTACTGAGATTGAAACAAATGAGGAAACAGAACGCAACAGTTTGTCACAAAGCATTAGTTTCGTATCTGTTGAATAGGGACATGTTTTGTTTCTTGCCCAAGAGCTCACAGTAGAAGATATTAATTTTAGGACCCATGTTACTGTCACAATAAAACATGGTCCAACTCAACAGATAAGAAACTAACTTATCCAACTGGTACAGTAATAGTTACTGCAATATAGAATCAGTTTACGTACAGTAGTACGATTACGAATTCTAACGTACTGTCGTCTGTTTAATTGTCCTTTTGATACCAACGCAAACAAAGGTATGCTGTGTAATACACAGTGACAGATGGCTTCATTCTGTTTCCCCAATTGTTTCTTGCCAGTATTGGAGATATGCTGCTCTTGCAGTGATGATAAACATTTTCTCATTTCTCAGCAGATATTAATTTTATGACCCATGTTTATAGGACTTTTATTTCTTGTTTTGATGCATACTGCCTTCTCTCTAAATATTGGAACCTTTTTTCAGAACACTCTAGTAGCTTCCCCATATGTGTAAGAAATGAACTCGCACAAAAAAAAACATTTTTGTTAAAAGCGTGGCCTTGGACTATCTCATTCTCACATTCATTTGTTAGAATTTGCTGTGAAATTTGATAACTAACTCTTCCAATGTGTTCAAATTTACGTCGTGAAGTTTATCGTCACTTATATTTCAGCTCTTCTGGCTTCGTGTCTTTGCTAAAGAAAATCATGTCTATATTATTGTAAGAATATTAATACAGGCATCCTAAAATGTCCCCTTACATTTTCATTTGTTACAGGGTTAGTTATAGATTTGTAATGTCATAATCTGGCACTATGATATTCTTGCTGAACGCGCAAAAATTATTCTATAGTTCTTACACTTTTTAGAAATTGTAGCGTGGTCAATTTTCCATGATGAGCCTATCTTACATAATCCGTCACTGAGCAATGCTTACCTTTCTCTCCATTACTGTCTCAACCGTGGAAGGTGGGGTGGGGAGTTAAGTGGTAGTCTGCATGACTCGTATACAGGGTGATTCACGAGGATTTACCGTCCCTTACAAAGCTTATTTCCGAAGACATTATGAGCAAAAAAATATCATATAAACATTTGTCCTAATCTCAATATTTTCAGAATTAACTTACACTAATTTGAAGTTGTTTGTAAAATACCACTATTCTTGAGTTTTAAGGGTAAAAGAATATTACAGATAAAGAATGAAATATTCAGGAGTATCATTTCTTTAATTAGCTAGTATTCTGAATTTGCAATTCATTTGATTGTTCGTATCTGAAGATGTTGACACTATTCAACAAAAACGTTTATACGTCTTGTAACTTATAATGTAAAGTTAACACCTAAAACATACACAACAGTAAAGTCAATGACTGAAATAATAAACTTTCAATATAGTATTCTGAAGCTAAAAATGTGTTGTGAATTCCATAGTTGCTTCGTACAGATTTTTTTTTCGATTTTTAACTACAAAATTACATTTTCTTACGCATTTATCACAAAAATTGTTACAAATCACGCCACTCTTGTAAATTATTTAAGACTGTACATTAGGATGCATAATTAAACTATAAAGAATGAAGTTTCTAAAGTCGTGTGATTTGTAATATTTTTTTATAAGTGCGTAAGAATGATGACATTTTTAGTTAAAAATTGAAAAATAAAATCTCTACAAAGCAATTAACAACACATTTTTAGCTTCAGAACACTAGCCAATTAAAGAAATGACACTTCTGAATAGTTCATTCTCTATTTGTAATATTTTTTATCCTTAAAACTAAAGAAAAAAGGTATTTTACTGACAACTTCAAATTAATGTTACTTTGATAATGTTGCGATTAGAACAAATGTTTATATGACATTTTTTGCTCAGACTTTCTTCGGAAATAAGCTCCGTAAGTGACGGTAAATCCTCCTGAATCACCCTGTATATGGTACCGTGAATTATATAGTCAATAGCTTAATTTATTCTAAGCATTGTCTGGTTATGTATTTCGTTTTTATATGAACAATATGTAAGTAATTTGATGTGAAATTTTATTTCAAACTGTAGTAGTTTTGAGTTTTTTTAGTCGTTCTGTTCCAGTTTATTTGAAAGAAAGCAAAGCGTTATGAGTACATAATCGAAAACCGAGAGAAATAGTACACAATTCACCAACGCCCTCTGTCTTAATTTAAAGGAATAATAATTTCATGAGCCGATCTGAAGGCTGTCTTGTCGGATGTTAGGAACGGACGTCGAAGGCTTGTCAAGTGGGACTTCAAGCTTCACAGACAGTAATAAAGAAGGAAAATCTCCTGTCAAGGCAAGCGACAGTATGACACTTCGTACATTAGACAAACATCAGCAGCGAAAGAAATCGACGAATCACATTGTTGACAGTAGTGTCAGGGAGCCGTTGAGCACAAAACGTTTCGTAACGGTCTGTTCTCTTCCTCTATTTTGCACGGCATTTTGTTTCCTTTCTCGTTCGTTAGTGACATTATGCTTAATTATAGTGTATAATTACGAATTTAGGAATATAAGTTAAATATAGTAAACATAACCTATAATAAAATTTCGATATGAATGGCAGGGCATTGGAGACCACTAAAATTAAACAGAAAGGGGCAACTGGTACAGTAAACATAGCCTATAATTTCAACATATCTATATATCCGTGTGGTGCAACTGAAAATTATTGAATCGTGCATAAATGAATGTACAAGAATTTCGCAGAATTTAATCGAAATAAAGACAGGTATTACACATACGAACAACGTAATTTTCACACCAAAAATAATATTATTATGCCTTAACTTGCAAGTGAATTATGTGTGAAGTGTCTCCTAATTATTGTTTTAAATTTTATTAATGCAATAGCACTACATTTTAGAGAAAGATATGTTGCTCATTATGTATTCCAATTAATTTCTATGGTTGAACGCCGCCCTTCGTGATCGGATTAAGCGAGTTACATGGTCTGCCTTACGACCTGTATTAGATCACGATGGCAGTGACACAGTCTATTGTTCCTAGTACTCACACCGTTCCAAGCGGCTAGCAACTATCGCGAGAAATGCAAAAAATCATCCCAAGCTTCGTGACAGTATACACTGGACTGTGGTGATAGCTTGCAACTGTACCATCTAGCGGCCGTTACCCAAAAATTCATTTTCGACAGTGGTGTTCCTGGTGGTTGTTCTGTTTTATATATTGCCATTTCATAACATGGGGATAGCCAGTCTGATATATATGTGATCAGCAGGCAGCGCATTTTCGTTCTTACGTCAGAACGCCACGAAAGGTAAAAACCCAGTTTGGTACATAATAATAATAATAATAATAATAATAATAATAATAATAATAATAATAATAATAATAATAATGGAGCATGACAACTGCAAGTAGGATTGCTACTAAATTGAAATGGTCTGTCCACCTACTTTTTAATCACATAAACGCATTAACACTGCGAAACTAGCTCTGTACAAAATATTAGTACTACATATGACAGAAAATATAATTAGATCGATGATAATATTGAACTATTATATATAATATATATTATAGAACATAATACTAAACATGATACATATTAACTGTATATTATACTCTATAAATATAATATATACAATTAATTCATTTAACAAAATCAGCTCCGTTACGATAAAAAAAAAATATATATTCTGAGATTATGAAATTCATATCTTTTACCATAACTGTGAGTAAAATTTTGTTTAAGCTTACAAAATGTTCTTCCTAGACGTTACAGGGACACAATTATAATAACAAAAATCAATATAAAAATTAACACTATTTACATTTTACACAATATATACAAATACAGATCAAAATGAAATACAATATAACATAGATTGATAAATTAAAATAACACTAACACAAGTTTGAATGAAAATGCAACTTCCTCAGTGTTAGAATCAGATCACAATGTAATCGTAACTTACTGTTTTATATATATATATATATATATATATATATATACAATATTGACGATGGAGCGCTTGTATTATAATATGATTCATGGTCTATTCGTGTCTACTTACTTCTACCCTGCTTATGCATCCATGCGATGTATCAGAAGAAACTACTCGATCCACTGTACGTTTGGGAACACAAATACGCTGCCTGGTGATCAGGGATGATGCTTAGCTTTTGAGTGACGTTTAGTAGAGATCAGTACTGGGAATTCCTTTGCGTCGCTTTTCATCTAAGAGATTCTGCAGTGTGTAGGCAGTGGTGTGTTTGTTACAAGGTTCATTTGCTGCCAAGACGTCTAGTACTGTTGTCGAACTGAAAAAATGTGTATAACCAGTGATTCAACTTCTTTCTTCATTACCACTTTATTACAGATTTGAAGGGGAGAGGAAATATCATTTCCAATCTTTTTGGAGATTTATTTTAACCCTGGAATGCATAGGTAGTTTTGTTACATATCAATGTATAGGTGGAGTCGATTTGTACCCCAGTGACATAGACGCGTTTATGTGGTGGAAATGTAAAGTCAGGTAGATAAATTTGGATTCAGATGGAGTACTGTGACAATTGACTATATTAACAAGACAAAGAAAAATATTATATTCTTTTGAATAACAGTATTTAGATGAAAATCAAATAAAGACATATAGGCCTAATGTACATATAGTTCCGTTTGTTAAATCCTAAGGCCTCTTCGCTTACAAATTAATTATAAACATTGGAACTAATTCACTTGACAGCATCAATCGATCTAACGTAAATACATATTGGGGTACTGGTGGAATGTTATGTTTTATTTAACGAAACTCGCAACTGCAGAGATTATATCAGCGTCGCCGGGTGTGCCGGAATTTTGTCCCGCAGGAGTTCTTTTACATGCCAGTAAATCTACTGACATGAGCCTGTCGCATTTAAGCACACTTAAATGCCATCGACCTGGCCCGGGATCGAACCCGCAACCTTGGGCATAGAAGGCCAGCTACTGGTGGACCCCAACACCGTTAGAAAGGGTAGTGGTAACGGTAAATCAATCTTGAATATTTACAAAATTGAAGGATATCTCCTCAAGAGAAATTACCTGGAAGACCAACTTTCCCTGGCTCATAGGCTCGAATTTATTCAAAATAATAAGATTGCATGGGTTCCAAATTGGACCCCGCTGTGCATTCCAGAGTTAACTAAAATAATTACGTTAAACAAGTGTAACAAAGATTTCTTTAAATAGTTTTACGATAAACATAATTACTTCATGAAGAAATTGAATATTTTCTGAGTTATTTGTGACTGCTTTCCTTCTATTTCATAAACAGTAACGAACGACTACTTCACTAATGTAAATAAGGGAGAAATCATGGATTTGGGAATATTTCGAAGACACTAGTGCCAGTAAAGGCAATAATTCAACGAGATTATATAAGTGGTACGATTCGTCACGCCCTGAAATTGCACAACGTAACTAACAGCGTTACAGCTAGTAGACCTAATTTTCTATGTATTCAGGTGCGATTAACTGTTAATATTCCGTAATATTGCATATCATGAACTTAGATTACTTCTCGCTGTGACTCTTCCGTTTTACTCAATTGCTGTCGTAAAGCGTGTTTCTTAAAGCAGGCTTGGCAGTTAAACATAGGAATCGACTGGAAGGAGACACAGTGAACAGGTTTATTTTACTGAATCAAATAAATATTTCTTTCAGTGGTTTTATTTATCTTATTATGTTTGTTATTTTTTAATAAAGATGATGCAATTGTTTCTCGTTGTCATCTACGCTTCATTGTTATTTAAAGATATAACTAAGAAAAGTTTGATACCGTACTTCAAATACAGCTTGTAGTTAACCCTAGAACACAAAGCCTCGTAATTTTTACGAAGGACGTTTGGCAACATTGCTCTCCTCCTTTGGTTTTTGGAGTCATATTCTTCCCCTTCTTAGTAGCTTCCTATTCAAGGACGCGGGTGGTCAGTGTGTCAGTTTTCTCTGTATGGAGTGCTTTCATTGCGAGTTATGTGGGGTAGGTCGTAAATTTTACGAGGCTCTGCGACTGCGTTCGTCTCTTCTTACAAGGTATATGTTTTTGTACAACATTGTGGCGTTATTAGGTCTTTATTCATTGTTACAAATGAGCATTATAAACGGAGATGATCCTAATTTCGGGGTAAAAGCTATGAAAATGTTTGATGAGTGTGGAGATCAGGGTTGCCAGATTTTAGATATACCAAGGAGGGACATCTTTCTTCATCATAAGCACATACATTTTGTTACAAAAAACAAAACAAAAAAAAAAAAAAAAAAAAGGAATAAAAATTATCCGTCTACATGCAGTTAAAGTGATTAATATATGAATCCCAAAGTTGCAATTTTAATAAAAGAATATATTGTAGGTACAGGTTTCCAAGTACAAAACAATATTTTTCTGGCTAACTTACAGCCAAATAAATATTGTTTTGTTCTAGTACATCACGTTTCTCTCGCATCTTTCTGAAGGGCTTGTGGCAATAATATATCATGCCAAATTATTAACTTCATGACTTAATAGTAGGTCTGTCTCATAGATTTCCCAAGCTGTTTATTATTGATTCTAAAGCACAAATTCCAAAAGATGGCATCACATGCAAAAAATACATTAAATTTCTATGTTTGTTAATTGATTACAATGGCATAAAATTTATTGATATTTAAATTCATGTTTATTTTGTGACTTAGCATATTAGTGTCCCAAGCCCTCCATTTGACATTTGCATTTTCAGAGATTATATACATATTTATCACTGGACTTTAGCATTTTCAACAAGTTTCCTTTTTCATTTTCTGTACCAGGCATTTCTGATGAACGTCTCCTTTTAAATGTTAAGAAATATCATATTCACCACTGAATTCGCTGTCACAAACCTTACTTACTTACTTACTTACTTACTGGCTTTGAAGGAACCCGGAGGTTCATTGCCGCCCTCACATAAGCCCGCCATTGGTCCCTATCCTGAGCAAGATTAATCCAGTCTCAACCACCATATCCCATTTCCCTCAAATCCATTTTAATATTACCTTCCCATCTACGTCTCGGCCTCCCCAAAGGTCGTTTACCCTTCTGCCTCCCAACTAAGACACTATATGCATTTCTGAATTCACCCATATGTGCTACATGCCCTGCCCATCTCAAACGTCTGGATTTAATATTCCTAATTATGTCAGGTGAAGAATACAATGCGTGCATTTCTGTGTTGTGGAGCTTTCTCCATTATCCTGTAAATTCATCCCTCTTAGCTCCAAATATTTTCCTAAGCATCTTATTCTCAAACACCCTTAACCTCTGTTTCTCTCTCAAAGTGAGAGTCCAAGTTTCGCAACCATAAATAACAACCGGTAATATAACTGTTTTATAAATTCTAACTTTCAGATTTTTTGACAGCAGACTGGATGATAAAAGTTTCTTAACCGAATAATAACACGCATTTTCCATATTTAGTCTATGTTTAATTTCCTCCCGAGTATCATTTATATTTGTTATTGTTGCTCCCAGGTATTTAAATTTTTCCACCTCTTCGAAGGATAAATTTCCAATTTTTACATTTCCATTTCGTATAGAGTATTTTGGCCACGAGACATAATCTTATACTTTGTCTTTTCGGGATTTACTTCCAAACCTACCTCTTTACTTGCTTCAAGTAAAATTTCCGTGTTTTCCCTAATCGTTTGTGGATTTTCTCCTAACATATTCACGTCATCCGCATATACAAGCAGCTGATGTAACCCGTTCAATTCCAAACCCTCTCTGTTATCTTGGACTTTTCTAATGGCATATTCTAAGGCAAAATTAAAAAGTAAAGTGATGGGCCACCAAAGGAAATATTAACTGGAGAAACCTTAATCTTGCCAAAATATTCGTTTTTTCCAATGTGCAAACCTACATTGTTATTAAAATTAATTTAAATTTAATGTAATTATTTAGACCTAGAAGAAATTAATAGTTACTAGGTAATGAGAAAATTATACAAGTGATGTTAATTTTCTGAAGGAAGAACTTTTTGCGTCCCTCCTCGAATCGAAACAGAAGTCGAGATTTTTATATGAAAATCGGGACATCAGGCAATCCTGTTGGAGATGGCAATGATTCCAATAATGGCACTAGTTCTGATAAAAAAGTAGATCACGTGGAGGCAGAAGATGTAATACCTACTGATACAGTTGAAGTTTCAGATGAAATTATTACACAGACAGGGGGAATTATTATTGATTTTGCCGGTAGAAGCAGTACTTTGGAGGCTAATTCTCGGAGGCAAACTGGGCCTACTCATAAGACCAGAAGGCTTGTACAGTGCGATCGAAAAGTCCCTCCGCAGCTCTATTAGTTCTAGTAACCCGAGAATGTACCGGTTCTTCTATATGGCTGTGAAACTTGGACTCTCACTCTGAGAGAGGAACATAGGTTAAGGGTGTTTGAGAATAAGGTGCTTAGGAAAATATTTGGGGCTAAGCGGGATGAAGTTACAGGAGAATGGAGAAAGTTACACAACACAGAACTGCACGCATTGTATTCTTCACCTGACATAATTAGGAACTTGAAATCCAGACGTTTGAGATGGGCAGGGCATGTAGCACGTATGGGCGAATCCAGAAATGCATATAGAGTGTTAGTTGGGAGACCGGAGGGAAAAAGACCTTTAGGGAGGCCGAGACGTAGATGGGAGGATAATATTAAAATGGATTTGAGGGAGGTGGGGTATGATGATAGAGACTGGCTTAATCTTGCACAGGATAGGGACCGATGGCGGGCTTATGTGAGGGCGGCAATGAACCTTCGGGTTCCTTAAAAGCCATTTGTAAGTAAGTAACCCGAGAATGTAGCCTAACAATGTAGAAAGTTGGCACTCCCCCCAATCATTCCGGTTTGACAATCTCACACACCCCGTCTATCATATACTTAGCAGCCAGTGCTGCCACTTGAATTCTATACCAAATACACTTGAAGTCTCTACCTAGTGGATTCTTGGCTACACAAGCACTGCGGAGAGACTTCTCGATCGCACTGTATATACGACATCAGAAGGCAGTTCGGTCTCTGAAAGTGAAAGTGAAGTGAATGAACATATTCCTAACTCGTTATCCAATCCGAACGTAGTTAGGGCACCAAAAAGAGAATATTAACTGGAAAAATAACCATCGTTGGTATACAGACCCTTCGGGAAGGACATTTCGTCGCACAGCATGCAGAAATATAATTCATTTCATTCAGGCTCCTTTAGGGCACGCTAAGGTTGCAAATAGTCCTACGGAAACCTTCTCTTTGTTTATGACTAGGGCTAGGATTTTGATGACCTATAAATCATGAAAAGGTGTCCTAAAAACAATGCATTTATGACCTAAAAAGCTTTTAAAAAATCTTAAAATTGCCCTTAAAATTGATCTTACATAATTGGCTTAGTAGAAAAAGAGGCTTTGTATTGCTTGATATTTAGACTAGTAATTATATTAAATTTTACATTATTTTTTATAAGTAGTACACTTTAATTAATTATTTTACCTGATCTAGTTTCATGTATGATCGTACACCTCTGCGTCGGTATGTGGACGTGAGGTCAGTAGTCAGCTGGTCGGTCTTGACCCTTCATGGGCTGTGGCGCCATGGATTTACTTTACTGTTAGTTTCCGTGTAGTCCACCACAAGGCCACTCTTAACCGGAATTAGCAGGTATAGAGGAGTCTATATTGAAGGGGTGGTTGGACTGATACATTACATGGGTTGTACTACGTTAAAATGGCAATATTTGTGTAGAAAAACGATTAAAATGTTATAAAAAATAATGGGTATTAATGGACAAAGTATGTAAATAAAATATCGAAGAAAATAAACATTATTTTACATTAATAATGGAGATTTATGGTCAAAATTAAATGAAAATGCGTAAAAAATGACCGAATAAAACAAAAGATGCTCTTATGAGTTGAAAAAGGCAAAAAATGCAAAAAAAAATGCCCTAACAAATGTCTTAAAACACTCGGTTTGTCACATAATATATAAATACTAAAGCAGCTATGTTTCTGGCTTACTAGAAAAAAGATGCAATTTCATCAAAATCCTAGCCCTATTTATGACTAATTAAATGCTTCAAATGATAGCGAATCACACAAATGAGGAAATAGTTGGTGATGGATATTTTACCCTTTTTCTAACACCCAGGAGAAAACTTGTATCCTGGAAATGAAGGTATTGTTGAGATTTCTGATCCTATCTGCAGCGTGGACGTGGAATATCTCCTGGATCTCTAGGCGTTTGGACACCTTGTCTACACTCACCGAAACCGGTTGAACATTCACCATTCCCGTTCACGAGAATCCATCCCAGGCGTTGTTATGTATATTGCTTTAAATAACGGAGATATCCACAGAAGCTAAAATAAAACTAATATGAGAAACTAATAATTTATGTGCTATTTAAAACTACAGGAATTCTACCATGATCACAAAATACTATAATTGGAAGAATTTCATAAGGTATGCATAATGAAGCTTGAATTTTGAATTCATTTGAAACTTAACATACTCCATGGTTTTCTATTATTTGTATTGCCCAGCAATCAATCTCAAGTTTTATGCCTGACATTTTTCTCGCTCTCTCAAGGGTACATCCATAACGAGGAGCGCTCGATTGTTCTGAAAATCTGTGTATAAGCTAATATTGGTCAATAAAATACGTGGTAATATGAGTTGATTAGATTTGATAGTTATTGAAATAAACTACAAAATAACATACAAGATTTACTACCCTACTTAACCATTTCATAAATGTAGGCCTTGTCAACAAGTAAAATTCTTCTGCATTAGTTATTTAATTGCAGTGATGTAGAATGTAAGTAATATTAATTGAAAATAAACCATAACCTTAATTTGAATAACAGCATTGCCATTTTACATAATATTAAAATTTTAAATGCGTATGTAATTTGAATATCATTAAATTGTACATAGTACAGAGCAGCCTGTGATTTTTAAATTTCTAATTGCCCTACGTATACTTGAAAGTGAATATGGATATTACAATTGCAATAAAATGTATTTTAATTTGCTATTTATTGTTAAATATAATTAGACATTCTGGGCACTTAAAATGACATCACCAAACAGAAAGAAAATTAAAAAAGAGACAACAATAGGTTTTTTCTATAATTAACACTATGGTATTACATAAAAGGAAACTGACACATGGTCGGATCAGTACGGGGTTCTTTTTCCACGCACATTAATACGAGTAGCATCGTGACACTTCTCTGGCATGCTTTGGATACAGTTATCAATTTGCTCTTGAGGTAGTTCATTGAATAGCATGAGTAATATTTTTAATGATGAAGGATGGGTAGGTCGGAGAAAAATTCTCTTCGGCACCGGGACCCGATCCCGGGTTTTCAGCTCTACGTGCTGACGCTTTAACCACTAAGCCACACCGGATTCCAGTTCCGATGCTGGATTGAATCCCTCTCAGTGTAAGTTCCACCTCTCAGTTTCCCTTTTGTAGCCAACCCTCGTGCACTGTATCACAGATGTACGACAGTGACACAATTTCCAACACACTATGTCCAGAGGTGCACTCATTCCGAATGACTAAGTGGCCGGGATCTGACGGAATGAGAGCTGACTTAAATCACTTCATCAAATGATAACTTAGAATTCCGGTACGGAAATATCATGTGTACTTCGGTACACCACAATAATATGGCATGCGTAAATAATCACTTAGTGATTTAAGACGACTCTCATTTCATCGGATCCCGGCCACTTAGTTACTCGTAATGAGTGCACCTCTGCACATGTGTTGGACATTTTGCCACTGTGACACAGTGCATGAGGGTTCGCCACAAAAGGGAAACTGAGAGGGATACAATCCGGCATTGGAACTGAAATCCTGTGTGGCTTAGTGGATAAAGCGTCAGCACGTAGAGCTGAAAACCCGTGTTCGGGTCCCGGTGCTGGAGAGAACTTTTCTCCGCTCCACCCATCTTTCATCATATGGTACCGCAGAATTCCTACACGAAAATATATATGTACTTGGGTACATTATAATAATATAATATTTGTAAGTCTTCCAAAGGTAGTAGTGTGTGGCTGATGATTATCGAGTCGTCTCTGGAGAAAATGTCAAACATGTTGAAATGCATTTACAGGAGGTCTGGAGAACGCGCTGGCAGTGAAGGATGATTGATTTGAAGGACTGTGAGATCTTCCAGAATTATTCCAATAGGTGTACGTCTGAATGATCATAACAAAAAATGAAAGTATCTTGACCAGTAGCATCGTGACTATCTCAAACTTACTCCGTAACAATCTCCTCAGTATACCTTTGATTTGTGATTGATCCATGCACGGCATGAATTTGTGTTCGCCAACCTAAGCACAGACCTCTCCAATCCGTAACACCTCAACCACAAATGGGAGTACGCTACTCGCTTGGTATATTACGGCAACATGCTATTAGCAACTGTCCTGTGTACTCTCTGCATTCGGTTGCCATTAAAGTGGCAGTATGTAGACTCTTCAGTCATCAGTAAGCAGGACATTTCCCAGAGATTACCTTCATCGATCCTTTGCTTAACCATGCTAATATTTGACTGTGGTCGATTGGTTTAAGTGCTAGGCATTTTAATGGTCTGTAGGAGGTCCAGGCTGGAATTGTTTTATCTAATACTAAGAGGACTGTGGCATTGTGAAGGACTTACTGTAAATATCTGGTGTAGCAAGTGACGTGTTTTATTGCTTGAATGTTAATGTACTGGTACTGTCAGGGAATAGTCTTACGATTTGGTCCACAAATAGGCCTTCTGTTTACCAATCTTGTCTCTTGTAAACGAGTAAGGATCTTAAAAACTACTGTCTGTAACGTACTTATCAAATCTGATATATTAACGTGACAATCGTCATGCTGTTGTAATTAGAGCTGTGCGTTTTCTCTTTCAAACCTGCCTTCCCCGTGTCATTCAGAATACGTCTGACATTCCCCTCTTGACCATGTAAACAACAGGCCGAGCGCAAGCTTGCCTGGCAGTTCCCGCTCCTTCTCATACCAAGCATAGTATGAACCAAACGAGCCCAATGGGTTGTTTAACTGTACGCTATGGATTCTCAACAAGTGCAAGACAAGTTAAGGTGCGGAGACTATGTTTTGGTTAATGGAAATAGGAATGACTCTGAAGCCTGGAAAAACTTTTCTTGTGTAAATGAAAAAGAAACTCTTAAACTCCTCGATCGATCATTCTTCAAATTTATTTTGCATCGAAACGATACTTTATCTACTTAGTCCCCTCTACAACCCTTAGAAGTTTGTAATAGGAATTATGAAACACCCTGTATATTAGGCCTACTACTCAGGGATGTATGCAATGTAGGGGAAAAGAAACTGATAAACCTATCCCATTATTTCCTGGCTTAGTTGTCTCATGAGTGACGACTTACTGGTGTCACTTATGAGGTTCGAAATTGTTTTCGGGCAATTGACTAAGCGAATAAATGTTTGAATAAGTAAATGAGTAGGTAATTAAGTAAGTTAATAAGTAAGTAAATAAGTAAAATACTATAGCTACCACTGAATGACAGATCATTTGTAGCAGGAAATGAAACCATTTCGAAGAGGAAAGAGACGTAACCTATTTTCTCCAAGACTTTAACATTTACTAGAATAGAAACTGACTCGTCTTCTTGGTTTTTGTTCACGTTCATTGCATTTGCTCAAAACATCAATATGGAACTTTGCTTTCTCATGGGCGTGCAACCTTTATTTCTATCTGAAGCTCCCTTCCAGTTATTAAATCCTGGAATGTTATTTCTTTCGAAGCAGTTTGGCAGAATTCTTTGCAGGGGTAACAAAACGCTGTGCTTATTGCATCGTATTATGTTAACCATCGAAACTACTTCAGACTAATAGCTACCTTGGAAACTGCAGTTGGTTTTATTCCTTGAATATGTATACAATTTTAACCGCTTCGTAACATTACATAGCTATTCCATATGAAATCGATCAGTAAAAAAAAAACCTCGCATTTTTTTATAACCTAATTTTTTCCCTACTTATACAAGGTGCTGAGGGGATTGCATTTTCAAAAATATACTACCGAAAGTCAAACGGTTTTCGTATTATTGAAGCAAAAAATTTAGCGTATTTTATAAAGACAAGCCTCTTTCAGCGCTCAGAACTCTGGAACCATTTACTGCAGAACATTGAATGAGAGCTTATTTTGAAACTGACATTTGGTAGGTTATGTTAAGAAGTAATCCTTATTTTTATTGTACACAGAGAGACAGATAATCTGATTTTACTCGCTTTTAGGCTTTTTGGCCATTTGTAAAAATGTAAAAAAATATTGAAAAAAAAACCTTGCATTATTAAGAGGGATTCGGCATTGCTTGCTTAGTGGTACGGCAATAAATTTCGAGGGTATTAAATAGATTATTTTCACACGCCTAGACTTGAACGGCGCAGTACCGCACGCACTGGCCGAGAGCTGAAGATAAGCGAGCGTTGGGCGTCATTTTACTCCTGTGTTTATGGAAACCTGTGATAAAGCTAGCACAGCCATGCGCTGCTAGACGACACATCACGTGTTTGTCTCCTGGCCTTGTTTGTCTCGGCTAGCTCCCGCCTCACAGTCAGCTTGTTAGTTCACGCGTGTACTATTTATTTTCTTTATTTGATATTTTCAATATTTTCTTATCAACTTACCATCAGTAAAAAAATATGTGTTTATTTGTACTTTCAATGCGGAATATAACTATATATTTTTAAAATATTTGTTCCTAGCCAAAGGCGTTTTAATGAGGAAAAATCTAAATTTCTCCATTTCCATAAAAAGTAAGAAAATCTGTTTATATGTCAATATAAACTTTAATTTCTCAGCATCAAAATAAACCATGATTTTGATCATTGGGTGAAAGGGTTTTGGAGCTACAACAGTTTAAAGTTGCTAATTTTATGAAAATACAATTTAAATATTTTAAATTTAAACACTATGAAGTTCTGATGCCTCAAACTTTGCACAAAGCATTGTATCACAGTTCTCTACGTACAAAAAAAGTTTCATTGTACTTAGAAATTGTAAGGTCAATTTTCTCTATATTTCGTCGATTTGAGATGGAATAGCTCATATACATATTAGGCAATTTTTGTGTAACAGAATTCTACACAGACCTCGGTACATTCACCAACTCTATTAGTCGCGTTGTGACTGAATCGGTCATGTCAGAAGACACTAACATGGAAGGCTCACCAAGTGATAATGGATTTTCACAACGATTGTTTCCCCATGTGTTCCATTTGAAATAAGAAATCTCCATATAAATTTCTACATCCGGAGAAATTCTAGTTTTCGAGATATGATTCTTTCAAAATCTTCAATCCACAGCTATAACAGCTAATGCAGACAGTGCTGTGCTAGACATATCAGGCAATAAATCTCATCTAGCTGCACACCATACCTGTCAAAATCTTCTTAAATAATATAGGTTATGAAAATTATATATCAGATAGGCTATAACTACATTATTGAAATTTACTTTAGTATAGTCTATGAAGAAATGATAGGAAAATGCAACCATACCTGAAATCACTGATTTAACTGATCACAGTAGTGGAAATCGTTGTAAAAGCTGCTCAAAACACAGTGAAACTTTCCACCACGAACATTTCAGAAAAATAAATTTCTCACAATCAGCTTTAGAGTAGTTCTGTACATCAACGTGAGAACAAAATTCTACAAGAGTGACCAATTTATCAGGTTTGTTATGAAGATACCTGGCTTTATGCCAACCATATGTAAACTTGCATATCTAGGAGATGAAAGTTTTATGGCATTATCTCCCTAATTCAATATAACAGCGTTTCTCAAACTATGGTCCGCGGACCACCTGTGGTCCTCGAGGTCTGCCCTTGTGGTCCTTCAAAAAAGACGGAAGAAAAAATAAAATTCAAACGAATTGCATATTTCATTATAGCTGAAAATTTCAGAGATTGGAAATTACACATGGCAATCGCTTTCACTTTTTCTCCCAGTACTGACATTTTATGAAATTTGTTACCCTACCCGTCTATCGACTTCCCACTATACTCTCAGCAACAAAAGAGGGATATAAAGCATTATGAACGTGGTGTTTCTCGCCATCTTTTCCCTGCACTTCTGGTGCTGCACCTGTAACCCAACCAGGGACCACCCGAATTCATTACAGAGGACCAAAGTAGCGAACCTTTTTATGTATTTATGACTATAAATCTTTCTTATGTGGTACACGCTAGTAGTTGCCTATGTCTCTGTTAAATAGTGTCCATTATACATACTGAAAAACTTCGATCCAGATCTTTGAAAAGAAAGGCACTGCTAATAGTTCAGAAGCTGTGTGTGAAGATATTAATATCAATGATTCTAGTGCCAGTAAGAGAAATATCTAGTCATTCAAATATAGGCCTACAACAACTGTGTAAGTAGACAGGCTCATTCATCTCATTAATGTGAGTACCAACAATTATTTTTTTTTTCAGTTAATAAGTTAAAGATTATCCAAACTCTAATAGCCTCGAATTATTAAAAAAAAAAATGAAAATTAATTTTCTTCTATTAACATCAACTTAATTAGGTAATACTGATATAAAATTAATTGAATTAAATTAATTTTAATTAATTGATTCTAATTTAAAAAGAAGTATACTGGTATTAAAATGTGCTACAAAAATTATAAATATACTTTCGGAGGGAACAAGAGTAAGGTGGTCCGCGGAACCGTTCTGACTTAAAAAAGTGGTCCCCACTTCAAAAAAGTTTGAGAAACACTGCAATATAATATTCGTGCAAAGTAACAAAACACTATGAGAGAACTTCGAAATAAAATTTTTCCAAGGCCTAAAGCCATAAACTTCAAGAGACTGAGCTGTGTGCTTTGAAATTGCTAAAACTACTACCGTTTTACCTTCTGGAGTTATTCTTTCAATAGCCTGTCTACCTCGGTAACGGGTCCACGAGTCTACACCAAAATAATGCTATGATCACCGACAGAAAGTATACTTCTTGAAAACACTTGAAGAGGTGAGTTTTCATAAGCTTCCCTCATTTTGAGAGCAACGCATAAAAATTTGGGGCCTTAAACATTTTCTCGTTCACCATGGCAACGGAGATACGAGACTTATATGAGTGTCAAGCGATTATTTTGAAAAATCATGTCGCGAAGGTTAGGCCTTCATGGGATGTAGAAATTTAAAGAGCGATTTCTTATTTAGAATGGAATGTACTGGTGTGAAAATCCATTATCACTTGGTGAGCTTTCCTTGTCAGTTAATTCTTGGCTAAATGGACATTTTGATGGATTTTGTAAATTTGTTCTGGATTTAATATTGGATGAAACAAATCAATTATATTTTCTAGTTCAGTATTATTATCGTGAGTGATACATAAGCACAACAGAAATGTAACTTAAAAATTATTGAGCTAGTAGAAAATGTTTCTTCTATTATCACATTACTCAAAGAAATGACTTAGTGCCTTTTAACAATGACCGATGAACTATTAGTTTGATTACACTGAATAGTATAGAATAGACTATGATACGATCGACACAGTGATCTAACTTTAGTCATGGATAGAGCGTTGGACTTATAATTCTGTAAACCCGGATACGATTCCCGGTATATTTCCGATTTGTAACTTGTGATGGGCACGAGCGTGGTCCAGATAACACAGGGGTTTTCTCCGGGAACTCCAGTTCCCCTCTGGTATCCCAACATTCCCAACAAAGCTCCATCTTCATCTCATCTCATCTAGTGATGGGTCGTTCGCGAACGAATTGACTCTTTTGAACGACTCTCTCCTTCGAGCTAGTAACGAGCTAGCTCGCTCATTGAGAGCTATTCGTTCGCGAGGCACTTCCAGCTCCTTCAGCTCGCGACTCTCAACCAGCTCACAGCTCGTCTCACGACTCCCGCTCTCGAATAGCCAATGGCATTCAATGCATGATCACGTGACATCTGCAGTTACTTGGAGGTAGACAGAGAAGGTGAGACCGCGCCATACGCCAGTAGCGGACGGATGTGGAACTAATATTACGCGGCTTGCTATCAGCTGATTGTGTGTAGAAAAATATACGTATAACATTGTATAACATTTGTGTTGCAGGCTTTGTTTTTTCATTTATTTTGTTTGACATAATATGATTGTCCCTGTTATCCTTCTGATTCCTAATGTCATAGATTAGACTATTATTGACAGTTTCGATATGTTACGCAACTAGCTCTTTGAACGATGTCGTTCGCGAGCTGTCTAGCCTCCCGTGAACGAAGGAGCTATCAACCAGCTCGTGAACGAAGGAGCTATCAACCAGCTCGTGAACGAAGGAGCTATCAACCAGCTCGCGAACGAAGGAGCTATCAACCAGCTCGCGAACGAAGGAGCTATCAACCAGCTCGGAACGAAGGAGCTATCAACCAGCTCGTGAACGAACTGACTCTTTTGAACGACTCTCTCTCTTGGGAGCGCGAGCCAACGAGGTAGCTCGCGCCTAAGAGCCGGTTGGACCCATCACTAATTTCATCGCGGGTGTAACGTAGATCAGCCTCCTATGGCACAATCTGGACAATGACTCTGTCGATAAATTGGTCTACACAACTGGCTTCATTTGAGTGAATGATGGATAATTAATCTTTGTTTACGAATTGCATGCGGAATGGGAAAAAATGTCCAAGTTGCGTGCCGAGGTTTTCTAGGAGTTTTTCGAGTTGTGTGTCATCAGATTCACAGGTAAAAACAGGATTAAATAGGGTAAAAGTGTAACATTTCCATTCTCATTTTTCAAGCGTAAATTATCACGGCGCTTCCGGTGGAAAGTATATTGGAACATTCTTCCTACAGCCTCGACTTGACACCCACTGATCCAACTTTTCAGACCGTTGAAAAAGTACTTGGTTAGTAAGCGATTCAACACCGATACGGTCATTCAGTAAACCGTCATGACTTGGATTAATGGACTTAACATAAATTTATTTAATACCGGCATCGATGTCTTGGTGTACCGTTGAAACAAGTTGGGAAAAGCATGGTGACTGTGTTGAAAAGCAATGCGTACCAGTGCCCTACTACTGTGTATCAGTATATCTGCCTGTGAAATAAAGTTTGTCCATGAGAGCTCTTGTTACCTTACTTTTTGAAGCACCCTCGTACATCATTTCACTCACTGTTCTGTTGCAAGATCCAAGACACCACTGGAAGCGACATAGTTGACATGCTTATGAACCAAAGTCGGCCTCGGTAGCGTAGTTGGTATAGCGCTAACCTTCTATGCTCGAGGTTGCGGATTCGATCCCGGCCCAGGTAATGGCATTTAAGTGTGTTTAAATGCGACAGGCTCATATCAGTGGATTTACTGGCATGTAAAAGAACTCCTGCGGGGACAAAATTCCGGCACACCGGCGACACTGATATAACCTTTCCAGTTCCGAGCGTCGTTAAATAAATCATAATTATCTAATTATCTTATGAACCAACAGTATGTGCTTGATAGCCTGTTTCAGACTCGACTCTTAGGAGACGTCCAATGGTACGCCAGCATGCAATTCAAGTGTACGGCCAAAGATTCTCGCGTGCAATTCAGTGTTTATATTTTCGACCTTCACTGATCCCGCATGCAATTCGGGAGCGCCCCAATTAAGTACCCACTAAAGCTCTATATAGACAGAGTACCGCAACTGTCTTCCCTACCGCTTGCCGACAATGCGGCGCTCCGATTGGTTCACATGACCTCGCGCGCTTCTCTTGACCCAAAGCCCGCTAGTAGTAGCATAAGAAAACCATTGAATTCAGTTAAATACTAATTTTCTTCTTAATTTAAAGGCAGTAATTGAGTAAAGTGTAATTTCACTTACGAACTATTGTAAATATTCATTTATGAAAGTATGAGAATTTTAACTAATTTTTTTATTGGTGCATTTTGTTACTAATTTTCTCATAACTGCATTTTTAGCTACGCACTTCTTCCATCAATCTCGACAATTAATGCTAGCCTTACAAACATATTTCAGGCAACGCATTTTACTGAGAGTGACCGGAAAATGGCCATGATTATAATAATTTTATATTCGAGTATTTGCTTCAAATAATTTTATTTCAATGTTCTAATTTATTTATCTATAAGTTTGTGTTATCTTTAAAAACAAATGTACTAAAATTACTGAAATATTGAGCTTTTATAGGAGAATATTGCAAACAAATATGAAAGTAAAGAGTTCCACTGAAACTGAATAGGACAGTCACCTTATTTCATGTATTCTGTTCGATATTGTATGTAAGCAACTGCCATCAAACTACATAATATACTTCTTAAAATTCTACTTGTAAAACAAGAGTGTTATGGTCTGCCTGAGTTTCCTAGTTCAAAACATATCACGGAATAATACTTGCAGTACGCCTACGTTATATATTTGCTCTCCCTTCTTGCCAGAGCTGATACACGCAACGCTTCTGTTTGAGATATTACATTTAAAAGTTCATAGTGTCATGCGTGAGACATTTAGCTACATGTCAGTATATTTACAATTAATATCAGTGCCCCAGAATGGAATTTACAGCATAAAAACTGAGAGAGCTCGTCAATTCCTCTATTCCAGCAATTTTAACAGAGCGAGTGCTTGGGTCCACCGTGGACGTTTGCGGTACTCTGTCTATATAGAGCTCTAGTACCCACCATTACGTACTTACTCACTTATAGCTTTTAAGGAACCCGAAGGTTCAGTACCGCCCTCACATAAGCCCGTCATCGGTCCCTATCCTGAGCAAGATTAATCCAGTCTCTATAATGATATCTCACCCCTCAAATCCATTTTAATATTATCCTCCCATCTACGTCTCGGCCTCCCCAAAGATATTTTTTCCTCCTGCCTCCAACTAACACTTTATATGTATTTCTGGATTATCAAAAAAATTATAACTCTAGATAGAGCTTAAATACATTATAAGCAACGGCTGTAAAGCGTGTTAAATACAATCCGAAACGGGGCTCAGCCCTCCCGGCCCTTATCTGGTTGGTTACGACTTTGTTCACAGCTATATTTTTAAAATAAAAAAAAAGTGAACTTTAAGTTCAGGAAGCTAAATTTCACATTTAAAAATGTTAAAATTCGTGAACACCAGAAAAATTATTGCGTTTGCTCGAAACAACTAAGAGCATATCAATTGGTACAAAAAAAAAAAACAGGACCTATGTACGTATGAAAGATCATGTCAACATGTTTCGGAATATTGTAATAGTTAGTCTGCTTTCGCACTCCTTTTTTATCACAGCACACCAGATAGTCTCTTCAATGGGTCCAGGTTTACACAGTCGGGCCGCATATAGTACAAAGCAATCTGTTCCGCGGCCCACACTTTGAAATCCTGTGTTGACTGTCTGAGCGAAGTGAAAGTCGGGACTGAAACAAATGAATAAAGTGGCCGCATCATCGGGTCACTGACTGCGGGGGTCAAGTAGGAGACTCAGTTCCCTTCACCTTGACCGTAAGTCTCTGCCGGCCTGGCCCGCCGGTAAAGTGTCTAAATATGGGAACCTGACTGCAGTGTAAACAATGAGTTGCGTATGTGTTGTAAGCTAGACTCTCTGTCAAAGTGTAAGACCGCTGGTGAAGTCGGCCGAATGGATTTCAGAAGATTAGTATTTACATATGGTTTTTATTTTTGGATTGATTTGTAAAACTGGCCCGAGAAAAGAAACGAGGTATTTAAGATATCCGTGTATACCTACAGTATATATAGAATTAAAGACATTACCTAAATTGCACAAAAATATAGCCTCCTGAGCCCAGAGAGAATAGTTAACTATTTGTGCCCTAATTGTAACCTGTAGAATTTTTCAGCATTTTTCCTCATGTTAGTGACTTTCTTTTAAGTGTAGCATTATACTGAACTTTAAAAATAAAATAACAAAATAACTCAGAAGGCTATATAATATAAAACAAGTAATTGTCATACATTTTTGATATGAATAAACACCTTCATTTTTAATTGGTTACTTTACGACGCTTTATCAACTGCTATGGAGCGTATGAGTGAATTGGTGATAATGCCAGTGAAATGATCAGGGGTCCAGCGCTGAAAGTTACCCAGCATTTGTTCTTAATGGATTGATGGAAAACCTCGGATAAAAAACGTCAACCTGGTAACTTGTCCTGGATCTAGGAATTCTCGTCACCGGAAATGTCATTACACCTTCTTGTCACCGATGACATGTTAGTCACCGGCGTTCTCGTCACCGATTGGATTTAATAATTTATTAACGTTTAATTGGAAAAATTTAATGAGATTTAAATGTTATTTAAAGGCTGTTTCCGTAGCTGTATAAGTATTTGGCAAAAAAAGCTTAAGTGTAAGGTGACGTTCTTACTTATTTTAATTACCGTATTATCAAATTTATTGTATTGATGGAACAACGTCAACCAGGTAACTCGTCCTGGGTCTAGAAGTTCTCGTCACCGGAGATGTCGTCATTATACCTTCTTGTCACCGATTACATTTTTGTCACCGGCGTTCTCGTCACCGGCGTTCTCGTCACCGATTAGATTTAATAATTGATTAATGTTTTATTCGTAAAATTTATTGAGATTTAATAGTACATTATGCAACGAGCCTATAATGGTAGTAATTAAGACGCAAGTAAGATTGTTTATGAAACTCGCTTGCGCTCGTTTCATAATTTTCATACGCGCGTCTTAATTACCATTATAGGCAAGTTTCATACGACTTTTTATGCTCGACCATATTTCTAACTTGAAAGTATTCAAAATTATGGTTATATGCGAACTGACCAGAATTGTAAGATGTGCGCAGACGCGAAAGTATTGATTTTTTCCGAGGCCGAATGTCATTTACCTTGGCACAGAATAAGATGAACATTACTCTGGTATAACCTGAAAATTGATTTAGAATTGAAAAACGAGATGACAAATAGAATTTATTTGAATATTATTTACAACTAACCCTAATTATTATAGTAACAGAAAATAACCTTCTGCGACAGTATTGGATTTCCAGCCTCCGTGACTTTTCGCTAATTCTCTTTCGATTGCATATCCGAGAATAATCGATACTTGCGGTTTTATAACGGCACAAAGCTGACTTGTCATTGGCTTGAACACCTGTAAGCTGACTTGTCAATGGCTGAACATCTGTACTTTAATGAGTAGGTGTACTTTAATGACATGCATTAAAGGACTGCTACCAGGTGTATAATTACTACATTTCGGCATGGTCGAGCATAAATGTAATTATAAGGCTGTTTCCGTGGTGACAAAAAAATTGTAAATATAAGGTGACGTTCTTAATTATTTTAATTACCATATTATCAAATTTATTGTATTGCTGGACCATCACGAAGGGGAATTTCGATTCACTCGAAGTATTAGGGGCTTCATGAAAGTAATACATCAAGGATATACAGGTTGTCCCATTTATCTTGTGTACCTATTATAACTTTTTTGTTTGGATAGGTATTGCAGTTTTTGTTTTTGAGAGTTATGTTAGAACGAGGGGCTAACATGAGTGTAGAGATTTCGTGTATGTAACTACATTATGGTACAAGATACACGTGACGTCATCAATTTTTCAAATAGCACTATACACTTTAATGATGTTACATTGATTACACACATTAAGACGAGTTAAAAAATGTATCACAATGTCATCTTCCCAATCAATAACAACAAAATGCAAAATAAATACCATCAGAATGTGCCGTTTGTTGTGGTGCCCCATTCATCTTGTGCATTAACTTACACAAAACGAAAGACTATTGTTGTCCGTACACGTCGTGTGTTGTGTGTTTGCTGTCTTAACATTTAAACAAACCACAACTGTCGACGCCACAATCCACATGGACAATGTGTACCAGTACATTCTGACAACACCAGACGACATGCAGGAACGCATTCTACAGGCTTGTGTGTCCATTCAGCCAGCAACATGCCGGGCAGTCATGCGGTCTTTTGGGGAACGCCTTTGAATGTGCATTAATGTGAATGGTCACCATTTGGAACATCTTCTGTGACTCTCAAAGCACAAAATTATCACATTTGAAGCACGTTTTTGTTTCGTTTTTTTGTTATTGATTAGGAAGGTGACATTGTGATACAGTTTTGAACTCGTCTTGATGTGTGTATTCAATGTTTTTTTTTTATTTTCTTGGGTTATTTTACGACTCTGTATCAACATCTAGGTTATTTTAGCGTCTGAATGATATGAAGGTGATAATGCCGGTGAAATGAGTCCGGGGTCCAGCACCGAAAGTTATCCAGCATTTGCTCGTATTGGGTTGAGGGAAAACCCCGGAAAAAACCTCAACCAGGTAACTTGCCCCGACCGGGATTCGAACCCGGGCCACCTGCTTTTGCAGCCAGACGCACTGACCGTTACTCCACAGGTGTGGACTGTATTCAATCTAATATGATTAAAGTATGTGGTGCTATTTGAAAAATTGATGACGTCACGTGTATCTTGTACCATAATGTAGTTACACGCACCAAATCGTCACATTCATGTTAGCCCCTCGTTCTAACATAACGCTTAAAAAAAAAAAAAAATTCTAATACCTATCCACACAAAACAGTTTCAATAGGTGCACAAGATAAATGGGACACTCTGTATGTATGCCAGGCATAAAGTCTCAGATTCCGGTGTTGTTTGGAGATGCGATCATGTCACATGCTAGCAGTGACCCACCAATGCGTTTAGTTCAGTATGAACACACATGAAAGTTTAGACGCTTTTGCACTTCACTGGGCGTGTGAATTTAGAAAGGTTGTATTAAGGTAAACATTCTTCTTATAATGAGTGTATATAAAGTGACCTCACTCGTTTACGTTATTTATGTGCGAATAGTTGCCTACACGCCTTTTCATCACATTATAGGACGTAATAGTATAATTACGTACTTCACATCACTAGTGCTAATCTGAGAATGGGTGTGTGAAAGCCTTAACTCTCCAGAGCATTAGCAGACAACATTCTCATTGTATTTCATGTATATAATTACCTACCTACAGAACTGTTATAGATGTCATAATATTACAATAACATAATTACGAACTGCACGCCACTGACAGACAAACCTCAGTGGCGTGCTCTAATTTTGTTAAAAAAAGATCAACCATCTGCTGTAACACGAAGCTTTGTCACGCACCACGCTATACAGACCTCATCAACCGCACGCTAGGCGCATCAGAAATTACACCTCTGTCTGGTTTATCACGTCACACACTCAAATGCTTAATGGTTCCATCACTACGATCGATAAGGACCACTATTTAGTGTACAGTAAATGAGAGCTTAGACCGTGTTGCGTTGGCAAAAGTGATCTTTAAGCTCAGATGTGGGATTTGTACAGGAATTCCATTTCTGTGGAGGAAATGTCTGGGTTTTATTTGTGGTCAATATTGAATATCCTGTTGAATCCGGCGGTTTTCATTGGCAAGAAGAGGAAATAAGTCCGGATCTCGTTTGAAATGAGGAAAGTGGGTTGCCATGGAGACGTGGCTTCGTGCCTTTAATTCTGCTTCAGTTTTGTAATGTGAAAAACACTGAGGAATAAAGTGAAGATGTCTACTTTCTGTAGTCAGACCGCCAAGATCACACTTTACATCAAAATTAATCATTTAATAAAAAAAAAGTTCTAAAACATAAGTTATTCAATTAAATGGATTTATTATTTTTCGTCAGTGACATAACATGCCATAAAGGTACAATTCCTTTATATTACATAATTAAATGTTCGTATTAACGTTTTCATCGCTCTTGATTGCGACATCATCAGATACGTTTGTTTGTTTTACAAATTACAATATGTTAAAGTCTTTTTCTGCATACCATTTGAATATCAGTGTCAATAGAGTTAAAAACTTAGGGTGCTATGCATAGACATTTCGCTAGCCCGCGCTACGAGCGTGCTAAACTGATCGACTGATTACTTGCACAGGATTCATATCATATCATATATCGCTAACACTGGTTTAAAAATACGAAAAACGTTAGTTCGCTGATCATCCACCCGAAGTCCGCGCTAAGAATGTCTATGATGAAGGTTAAAAGTACAATATTTAATACATAATTACAAGCCTTCACTTAGCCTATTTGTTTCTGGTCCTATTAAAAATATTTTGTGATTAAACTGCAAATATTGATATATTAAAATATATGAAGACTTGTTTACAAATTCATATGCACACGACTTGTTTGATATCATATATAAATCTGCTGTGTATTATATTGTTGCGTGTGATCATATTTCATAGCTCTCATCCATTAAACACATATATACATCGAGTAAAAAGCTTGTGGAAAACTAATGGCAACGTATTATAATTTTTTTACACCACTTCTAGATAGAACACAATCTTTAACGAAAAACATAAAATACTACTGTGAAAAACTTCTGGCCTGACACTATTTTACCGCACTCCTTCTAGCTAGAAGACCAACGTCAAATATATCTTTGAATACTTTTGATGATTCCAAATGCTATGCTACTATCCCTAAATAGAAGAGAACATAAAAAATAAAACAAAATATATATCTTCACACGAGGAGTTATTCATATTACTAAATACACAATAAAAAAAGTTATGGCAACACTGCTGTCACATGACGATGGTTCATTCCAGAGCTGCCAGCTGTGTGGACATGAACAAGGATTGTTAGATGAGTTAGTGCAGCCAGCGGCGACAGTACTCTGTCAATCTAATGCAGAGTATAGAACGTTGACTTTCATAGGGATAGTGCGAGCGCCCTAAGGGCTATACTACACGAACGTTAAAAACGTTGCGTTGACAACGTTCTTTTATAGGAACTTGGTTTTTGGTAATATGATCGCTTGTATAATTGCATGACTATACTACACAAGCGTTAAAAATGTTGCGTTTGGTTGCGTTGCTTCGACGTTGGGAAGTTTCAACGCAGAGGTCTGCGTTGGCAACGCCATCTTTTGCAAACGTATTCATACTACATGTGCGTCAACAACAGACTGGATATTGTCAAGCAAATGCAGTTTTTACTACCTACTCTTGGTGAGAATGAAACCATTTCGAATATACCTCCACCTAAACAAGAAGACTTGCCGGACGGTATTATTTCTCAGGCTACTTCGGATCATGAGAGTAATGTAAACGATACCCAAACAAAATCGGGACCATCTCTTCGCTCGCCAGAGACAGGAAGAAAAGAAAAATCTGAAAATATTCTAGTAACTGCAACAAGGGATATTACAAATATATTATCATAGAGCGTGGCCATACAAAGGCAAGTCAGAGAGAATGACAAGGATGGAAACAAAGCTTTCCTGTTATCATTTGTCAAAATCATGGACAATTTACCTCCAGAGCTTGCAATTGAAGCCCGTTTCAAAGTTTCTGAAGTGTTCAGAAACCTGCTTGTCGAGCAACGGACAACATCAAGAATGTCCCAATTGTCAGATATGTCGCCGTTGAGTGTTATTGTCGATGATTCAAATGATTCTGAATTCATTGTTAATTTCAGTCAGTACTGATTTCTGCAGGTTGTAATGTTTTTAATTTTCAATATATTATGCATAAAATAAAAATATAATCATTACAAATTAAGGCAAATTTTATTATTTGCCTTAATGTTACAACCAGCTTTTCGACAGGATAAATTGATTTCCTCATTACAGTATCAGTGTTCCTAATTTTATGAGAAATTAAATTCAAAAGATCATCAAAACTTTTTATTGACATTGTGTAATAGAGAAAAAACTTGTCGGGATACTGTCGGTGATTTTCAAATGCAGTACAGTGAAACCTCTCTTTAAGGACACCCCCAAGATAGGACACTCCTCATATACGGACAGATTTTTATGTCCCAACTAAAATAATCTAGAAATAATGATAAATTTAACTCTCGTTTACGAAAACTATCAGACACAAACACGGAAAGCTGTTTGACAGTCCTAAAGCTTGCTTTACCTCCTGCCTGCGGACAGAACTTCTATTTCAAGACCTAATGTATTACAAAAATGGAAAATTTAGTGCAGAAATTCCTTAACATGAAAGAAGACAATAAGGTCCGCGATCGTGAAATTGTATTCGATACACGATAGGGTTAGTAGGATTCACTTCAGTTAGTTCTGTCTCGAGAGACGTGGCACCTGAACGCAAAGGTTAAGTTGAAAACAGTAAATTACAGTACTGCATAGCTGTAGACCTAGAATAAAAATGCATGGCACAGTACTGCATTTTCCTTTGTCGGTATTATCTACTGTAGTTCAAAGTTGCAAAGAATTTACTGTAGTATACTGTATTTAGAATTATACTACAGTAATACATTTCATTTAAAGCGTGAAGGGATAAATAATGCATATTATAAATTTACTGTTAGATTGGGGAGCCTTCCTCCCAATAAAGGACACCTCCCAGATGCGGACAGATTGTTACGTCCCTTCGATGTCCGTAAATGAGAAGTTTCACTGTATAAAACGTTCCCGTCGAAAGTCTCTTAATGTTTGCGGGATGAATATTCACCATCTCCTTTTCCTATTTTTTTGAGACAGACTTATAAATTGAACACATAGCAGAGCTACATATGCAACTTGTATAACATCCATTGCAGTTCTGAAACCAAACACAGCATCCCTAACGCAACGTGTAGTTTATACATTTTTTTTTGCGTTACCAACGCCTGTCAACGCAACTATGCAACGTGTAGTTTATACATTTTTCACACGTTACCAACGCCTGTCAACGCAACATTTTTAACGTTCGTGTAGTATAGCCCTAAGACTATGTTTATAAAACTAGAACAACGTTCCTGGATCAAAACTGAAGTGGCACGAGATCGTAGTGCATAAGAATGTTTTCATGGGCTGCGTGAAGTATGTGACGATGCAGTGTTGCCATATCGCTAACCGGTACCAAAGGGAAGGTGAAGACTTTCTTGGACGAATCGTCGCTATGGACGAAACCTGGACTTGCTCGTACGAACCAAAATTGAAACGCCAATCAAATGAATGGAAGCATCCCGGTTCTCCTCGTCCAAAGAAAGTGCGCCCTAAACAAAGTGCTGTGAAGGAGATGTTCATTGTGGCATATGACATTGGTGGGGTAATACTGCACCACGCTGTATCTCCAAGTCTGACAGTAAACGCAGACTACTACTGCAGGTTCCTGCAGCACTACCTTCGTCCAGCGTTCAGGAGAAAATGAGGACATTTGGTGGTACAGAACCCAATCTTCATAACAATGCAAGGAGTCACACCGCTGCTGCTGTCAAGGACTCTTGCGTCGTTGGCAATGGGAGATTCTGAAACATCCACTGTACTCACCTGATATGAGTCCATGTGATTACGATCTCTTCGCCAAAATGAAAGAACCACTGTGAGGGACCCGGTACAATACCAGAGACTAACTTATCCGTGCTATAGGGCAGTCAATATGGAACATCAACAAAGGACGCGCTGATGATATATGACGCCTTCCAAACATTTGGAAAAAGGTGATAAACAAGGGGGACAACTATATTGAAGTATGTACATGTTATACCACTGTGAATAAAGCCATGTCAGAAATATCGAACTGTTGCCATTACTTTTTATCCAACCTTTTGTAATTCTCATATTCAACAAGCACATAAATGTTGACTCAAAACTATTAACATTCACGTTATAATACTAATATATGAGAGCCAACATACGTAACATACATTTAATACTACCGTACCACTATAATACATAGCAGAGTTTTATATGATATCAAACAAGTCGTATGTATATGAATTTGTAAACAAGTCTTCATGTATTTTAATATATCAATATTTTCATTTTAATTACAAACTATTTTTAATAGAATCACAAACAAATAAGTGAAGGCTTGTAATTATGTATTAAATCTTGTACTTTTAACCGTTAAGGGTGCTATACATAGACATTTCGCTAGCCCGCGCTACGAGCGTGCTAAACTATCCCCGGCTATCGACTGATTACTTGTACAGGATTCATATCATATCATGTCGCTAACACTGGTTTATGAATACGAAAAACTTTAGTTCCCTGATCATCCACCGGAAGCCCGCGCTAAGAATGTCTATGAATATGGCCCTATGTTTTTAACTTTATTTACACTGACATTCAAATGGTATGCAGAAAAAGAGGTTGACATATTGAAATTTGTAAAACAACAAACATATCTGATGGTGTCGCAATCAGGAGCGATGAAAACGTTAATAGGAACGTTTAATTATGTAATATAAAGGAACTGTACCTTGTATACGGTATGTTCAGTCATATGAATAATAATAAATCCATTTAATTGAATTTCAAAGACTTATCTGAAACTTTCCTCAAAATGAATTGCAAAATAACTTATTCAGTTGTGCTTTGACATGACACAAAACAGACACGTGCACTATACATGCGCAACTATAGAAAATTAATACAAGCGCGACTTTACTCTCATATAAGTGGACCAGGAAAGGAATACAAATGGCTTGCTTTGAACTACACTGTGACGTCAGCTGGAAAGAGAATCTTGGCGGCGGTGCATTTCTCAGCAAGGTATTGTACGCATATAGTATTGGTAAAATGAGTTTCTGAAGAGCACTTAACATAACAATAAAAATATTAATATTTAATTAACGGCAGATAAAACGTATTACACAGCGCCCTCACAGAGAGTTCTACTCTTTTCTTTGTTTACTTTATCTTCTTCTTCACATTATGGAGTACACATTATGTCTGTTCTGTCTTACAGTTGCTCTCTCCATCTTTTTTTGGGCTTTCCTATATTTCTATTTTCTCGTTGTGTGTAGTGGAATGTGCTTTAGGTATTCTCATTTAATTCTTTTCATATGTTGTATTTTTTACTTGGTTGTTTAACGAAGCTGTAGAAACTACGAGGTGATTTAGCGTCGATGGAATTGATGATGGACGATATTTGGCGAGATGAGGCCGAGAATTCGCTTTAGATTACCTGGTATTTGTCTTACAGTTAGGGAAAATCTCAGGGGAAAACCCATCCAGTCTAATCAGCCCAAGCGGGAATCGAACCCGCGCCCGAGCGCAACTCCTGATCAGCAGGAGTCTTAGCCGACTGAGCTACTGCGCCGATGGCTTCATAATATGTTGTAACCACTGGTTTTTGTATTATTTTACTTTGTTGTTTATAGAAACAAAATTTAATTACCTTCTTATGTCGTTTCTTATACGTTCCGCTCTGGTACAACCTTTTCTTCTTCTTAAAAAATTCATTTCCGAACTTTGTATTAATCTTTTCAGTTTGTTTGTGAGTACCCATGATTCGCTTTTGTAGAATAACATAGGAATAGCTATGGTTTTGTAAAATTTAAGTATTGTTTCTTTTCTTGTTTCATTTTTAAGAGTTTTGTATATCGTACCCCACATCATTTGAAATTTTGAAAGTATTAAATTTATATCTTCTTCTGTTTTGCAATCTACATTAATATTACATCCTAAATAGTTCATATTTGGCATTTGTTCCAAAGGCATGTTATCAGTTACTATCTTTGATCTAACCAAGAGAGGGTGGGGAAAAAGGGTGGTTTTATAAACTGCAGAGAGGGCTGCATCATATAGGAATGGTATGAGTGTGGGGAAAAAGGAGATAATAATACAAGGAATGTATGGCGTAATGTGAAGATTCGTTTAATTGATATCGAGAGGCAAGAGATTGAGCTCCAATGTTCGGAAAAGTCTTAAATACATTTACAATCAGATCTTATGCTTAACTGGAGGAAGTGTGACTACATAAATTCTTGTAACAAAGACAGTAGGGCAGGTTTAGCGTGGTTAAGATTGGGGGCATGGAAGGGTAATAAAATTGTCAACGCAGGAGAGCGCCTTTGTCCACTTTGCGGGGAAAAGGACTCCTATAGACATATTTTATTGCTGTGTGTCGAATTGGAACATATCCGGAGAAAATGTCTACCACCCTCGATGCTAAGACAGAATAGGAGTCGCTTGCATGTCTTGACCTCATGGGGAATAGAAAATACGAACAAAAGACTGGATTGTTCCTCTTGAAGGCGAGACAGATTAGAACTTCAGCTGTTGAAGTTTGTGATGCGAACTGACGAAGGGACAATGATATCTACTCAGTTATACACTTTTATGTCTGTTTTAGGTTAGGATATATTACATAATGTGTTTTGTAATCATAGGTGAGGGGTTGAAACCTACAAAGTAGGACTTATTTTATACAGCACGTACGGTCAGAAGACCCGTGCATTGGATTTAAGAAAAAATTCGGATAGTATAGTACATCTGTATGTAGGCCTATAATATTGCTCAATAAATCCATCTGCCTAGCCACCGGCGTGGCTTAGTCGGTTAAGGCGCTTGCCTGCTGGTCTGAAGTTGCGCTCGGGAGCGGGTTCGATCCTCGCTTGAGTTGATTATCTGTTTGGGTTTTTCCCGATGTTTTCCCCAACCATAAGGTGAATGCCAGGTAATCTGTGGCGAATCCTCGGCCTCATCTCTCCAAATATCATCTTGCTATCACCAATCTCATCGACGCTAAATAACCTATAGGCTATAGTAGTTGATACAACGTCGTTAAATGACCAATTAAAAATTCATCTATCTACTTTTGTTTCATTTGGTGATATTTTAAAATTATAATCAAAACATAATTATTGATTTAAGCAACTACTACATATTGCAGATTTCTTTATGTTTCTTGAGCTATCACTAAATCATCAGCTTATAAAAGTTTAAATTTATAAAATTATTTAATTTTATTTCTTCATTAAAATTTCTTTTCCATTTACGGATGGTGTATTTAATATAAATATTAAAGACGTAGGTGAAATACTACACCCTTGTCTTACTCCTTTATTTATTAAAATTGATTAAGTATTAATATTTTAGATTGAAAATATAGACCTTTTACAACATTCATTAATTTTCGTGAGTAGTCTTGATTTTCCAGAATGTTCCATAACATAACTCTACTTTATACAGATGAATCATTATAATCCTTAGCAAACCAGTGATAATTCTTAACACAATCATGATGATTCGTACAAGATTACGATCATGATTAAAAAGATCACAATAGGCCAAAAATCATGATAATTGGACATGTTTGTGTAAGAAGAAATTTTTAAAATTGAAAAAGACTGAATTATTTTACTAAACCTAATTACCTTTATGTAGATCATATTAATGATAATCATCACGTTCGTGACATTTATTATAAATATTGAGATATTATTTCTATGATAGATCACGATAAACTTTATCAAGATCACTACAATTGTCAATCGAAAGACGATAATTTATACATGCTTATTACGAAATTCAATCACGCTTTTCATGATTAGCACAATGCCCACTACGATCAGATCCATTCTCAACACTTCACTATGAAAATCATCCTTAGTATGATTACGATCATTGTGATATCGACTAATATCAATTTTATTATTATCACAAACATTCTAATAACTATTACTGTTATCTCAATCACTTCCATGTTCACACAGTCACGATCATGACCAATTTTGTTGTAATCAAGGTCACAGTAATCACGATGACTATGAAGGTCATCTTTATGACGATCACGATCATTATCATCGTTACACTGATCCTTACGATCATTACAGTGTTTATAATTCATTGTTACAGTCATCGTCCTGTTTCAGTTTAGTCGGTTATGCGTTACTTACTTACTTACGCCTTGAAATTTTATTTATTGAAGCGTCTATTAGGTATGTTGAGAAATGTGTAATGGTGAAGCTATTTCCGAGACGTTCTGTTGTGTCTTAAGACCAATAATGTTCACGGAGAATTTGTCTCGCTAGAAGACAAACTGTACCATTTGAGGAAACGGGTTCCAACCGTGTCTCCCAGGGGAGTACAAACGTTATATGTGACGAAGACATGTTTAAATGCTATAATGTTATTATTTGCAGTACTACTGCAGTATCTTAGGAAGCTATCTGTATACATGCAATAGTCGGCCTGGTTGGTGCTGTTGGTGTAGCTCTGGCCTTCTATGTCCGAGATTGCGGATTCGATCTCGCGCCAGGTCGATGGCATTTAAGTGTGCTTAAATGCGGCAGGGTCATGTCAGTAGATTTACTGGCATGTAAAAGAGCTCCTGCGGGACAAAATTTCAGCATACCGGCGACGCTGATATAACCTCGGCAGTTGCGAGCGTCTTAAATAAAACATAACATTTATTTTACAAGCAATATTTATTAATGTATGATATACGGTACAGCGACATTAGCAGCTGCGAATACGTTTGTTCTCTATCAATGAATTGTATCATTGTACCGTTGCAAGTTTCGAGAACACATGTGTATGTTCACGGTTGGTCCCTGCATCTAGTGACGAAAATTTACCGGGAAATTTTAATTCGGATAATCTTTCCAAAAAATGTTCAGTTTTCTCTTTATTGAGCAGTTATTTTAGCTTAATGAGTTTGCTTTATAATAAAATTATACTGACATAATATTATCACTCACGTCTGATCCTGAACAGCAGATGAAATATTTGCTGCCCACATAGCAACCATTTACACAAAAAATATTTTGTACTATAAAATCACAGGAAAGCTGTACATACGCAGTTCAAAATGGATAAGGATTTCAAAATATATTCTACCTGCAAATTAAGTAGGCTTACATGAAACGGTCAATCATAGACCACATTCAGTGCAATGTGGAACTTCGTACTTGCTGTTTGTTTTTTTATCAGCCAATAATACCAGAGCTGGGAAATTCGTACCGATCACTATCGCCCTATGGATCAAAACACAGCTACAGTTTCTCATAGAAATAGGAACGTACAGTGGAAAGGAAAACAAACTCGTCGTCAAGGCAATATTCCCGTTTCCGGAAAAGAAAGATCTGTGGGACATTCGTAAATGCACAGCCAGTTACATATTTATGTTTATGTATCTTAACTGTAAAAATTGTTACATACATATAGATTGACATTGATACAATTTCTCTTTATATATTTACATCATTTACACCTATAAAATATGACACAGGGTGTAACATTTACAGAAATGATGCAAACCAATAGGTTAATAATAAAATAATACATTTCGTAAATATCTTGAAACGTTTACTAAGTAAAAACCAAAAGGGAAACAAACTGAACATACATACATACATACATACTGTACATACATACATACGGTACATGCATGCATACATACATACATACATACATACATACATACATACATACATACATACATAAAGTGCTAGGAAACTTACTGTGTTTATACAGGGAACGAATCTCGTTCACATTTGCAGTAGAACAATATGTTGTTACTCAAACGTCTTCCATGCTGCCGATGTGGCCCTGTTGCAGCCGTAAGGGTTCTTAACATGATTATGATGGACCCCAAGGGGGCCGTTGGTCGCACAGGCCGCCCGTTTTGTATGCCCATTTCCTGGCTGCTCGCACCCTGAATAACGAGATCGGTACGAAGTTCCTAGCTCTGATAATAACTAATCATTTTTAAATGATTAGCTACGCATGACAGTTCCATTTGGAGGAAATACTCGCAGTATTGTGACAATTCATATTTAATAAGTGAAATTCTCAGAAAATGTTTGCCAGACTTTGTTTCTTAATTAGTAATAATGTTTGGCGAAACAAACGTGAAAATGGCATTGTTTAGGAGTCACTGTTGACACAGCCATCAAAGGTTAGACGATTTGCGTCTTTCATTTGGTAAGCCGTGGTCAAAGAGAATACTGTATGAGCAATAGGCTATAATATGTGCAATTCATGAGGTTGTAAGCAAGGGAACGAAGAAAGCTGCAAGTTGTGGAGGCAGAAATTTTTTCGGAAAAATACAGGGGAAAATTTTCTTTCCATTTGAGAAAAATTTCTGCAGGAAATGTTTCTCCTAACCACTACAACCCTGCCTTTCCCCCATCATCTCCGATAGCTTGTGTCGTCTCGTCTGACTCCCTGCCTCATTCTGTCTATGTGTCTCCATGCATTTATCAAATGTCTCTGTCTGACTCTGCCAGCTTCCTGTCTATCTCGCATATTTGTCCTTTGATTTTATTCTGCATGCTTTTTTCTTGGATGCGATGCAGATATTTCATTACTAGGGCTGAAGAAAAGTGTTGGTATTAGGGTAGTAAATAATTTCTATATACATTGTTTACAAACTCCATCTCGTTGTCGGGTGTCTCTACTGTCTGTAAGGAGCAGAGACAGTAAACATTCGACACTCCTCAATAGTAGACCTACTTGAGTGACGTGAGGTTGTATCAGAATGCCGAAACAAAAATCCAACAAAGAACGGATAATAAAGAGGACTGAATTCAGAACTTGGGGAAATTGTGTTTGACTTAATTGATAATGATATATATTTTTTTTTTTGTAAATTTAATATTAGTTCCGAGTTAATTAATTTGAAACATAAGTAATGCTGTAAGTGTAAATCTATTATGATTTCATTCATACGGAGCGGACTGTACAAACAGCCGCTACCGTAACCAGTCGAGCGTACACACAAGAATTTTGTAAACACAGAGCATATTCCGAATCTCAGTGCTGAGCAGTCTGATGGAATCACGGTGTTCCGAATTTCAACGATGACGTCACTGATGCTCCACCAGTGTCGCACCGGTTCCATCAGCTTGCAGAGGTGGTGGCAGTCTCCATCAGTGAATCTGATTGGTTCTTGTATAGGGCAGACGAATGACATCGTGCACTGTTGTGTCATGGCGGTGTGTTCTGCTTTGGTTCTACTGTATTGTTTGTAATGAGCACAACGTAAAAACAATAGGCCTATGTTAATGGGTTATGAGCGAATATGTCAAAAGGACCAATTATTAATACTGGTTGAAGAAATAAATTGTTTATGCTCCCTTTTCTTTGAACGAGATGACAGTACCGAAATTTCGCAAAATTTTGTTAGCGTAGCACAGACAACAACTTGTACAGCCGCCAGCAGTTTTGTTCCTATTTCGCTGCAGCGTGACGTCATTGTTGTCTACCGGTCCAGTGAGATTCGGAATACGCTGACATAGTCTACGTACGATGCAGCTTAGCCTATAACCAATACTTTTTCATCTCTATTCATCACATGAGAATTGAGAAGAAAGACAACATTGACGGCAGCGAGACTCTGGATACCCCTGACGCCTGATCCGGCTGTGAGATGAAGGAGTCGGACAAGCATTGTCTCTGACATTCCGTATAAGGCGCTGTGCGATCAAGTTGCAGTGAGTCAATGCTTGTGTGATCCCGCGAGATACGAAAGCAAATTGAAAATATAACCGCCAGTTTGTGTTACTGTCGGCCTCCACGTCATATAAACATCTCTGCGGAACTTCATAAATTCTGTCCTTCACTCTGTCGGTCTGCTGGAATACAAATTCTAGACAAAGAGTTATCCCATTTCTTTTAATATTGGTATAGGAAACTGTAACAATATGTGCTTAATTTGTAAAGAAAAAAATACATACTGTATGCTCAAGTTATTTCTTAAGCGCTCAAGTTAGAAGTACAATATCATGGCACTTCCTAAGGACAGGCCAGCTAAGGAAACTCTGTAAAGACATGATTTCTAAAGAGAATACTCTGCCTGTCAAAGTTCATCCCCCTCCCCCAGCCGTCTCACATACATACACTATGTTCTTACAGGAGTCAAATACGTACTTCATCCAGGAAACCAAAGAGAAATATAATCTTCCAATCACAGTGATCTGCACTCAAGAGATAGAAGAAAGAAAGAAAGAAAGAAAGAGAGACAGTACCAGCTGAATTCTTCGCCGCGAATGCCATGAGGACCGAAGAGTGCAAAAGCACGAATTTCACTCTCATAATATATTATGTTCTATAATATAAATTGTACATAATAGTATGTATGTATATATATATATATATATATATATATATATATATATATATTATAGAACATAATAGTAAACATGATACACATTATCTGTAAATACTCTATATATTAGTACATTATGCAACGAGCCTATAATGGTAGTAATTAAGATAATTAAGACGTGAGTATGTTTATGAAACGAGCGCAAGCGAGTTTCATAATTTTCATAAGAGCGTCTTAATTACCATTATAGGCAAGTTTCATACGACTTTTTATGCTCGATCATATTCCTAACTTGAAATTATTCATAAGTATTCATGTTATTCTTATCTGACTGTGGAGCGGAACTGACCTTGTGCAATATCTCGTAAATTGTGAGATGTGCGCAGACGCGAAAGTATTGATTTTTTCCTAGAAACAAATGTCATTGACCTTAATATAATCTAAAGAGTAAAATAAAGATTAATCTTGATATAACCTTGAAATTGATTTAGACATTGAAAAACGAGATGACAAATTGAATTTGTTTGAATATTATTTACAATTAACGCTAATTATTATAGTAACAGGACAGAACCTTCTGCGACAGTATTGGATTTCCAGCCTCCGTGACATTTCGCTAGTTGTCTTTCGATTGCATATCCGAGAATAATCGATACTTGCGCTTTCATATTGCTACAATGGTGTTTTCTGATTGGTGGAACACCTGAACTTTAATGAATAGGTGTACTTTAATGAGGTCCATTAAAGGGCTGCTACCAGGTGTATAATTACTACATTTCGGCATGGTCGAGCATAAAATATATTCAATTAATTCATTTAACGTTACGGTGAACAAAAACATATATATTCTGAAATTATGGAATTCATATCTTTGACTGTAACTGCCAGTAAAAATTTGTTTAGACTAAGAAAATGTTCTTCCTACATCACATGACATTACAGGGACATAATAATAATAATAATAATAATAATAATAATAATAATAATAATAATAATAATAATAATAATAACAAAAATAATAATAATAATAACAAAAATCAATATACAAATTATCAATATTTAGATTTTACTTATACAAATAATTCGTTTATCAAAACCTGTCCCGTTGCAGTGAACGAAACCATATATTCTGAGGTTATGAAATGCAGAACTTTTACGAACATCATATAAAATTTGCTTAAACGAAGAGAATGTTGTTTCTACGTCATATGACGTTAAAGGGACACATTTATAATACAATACATCATTATTATTAAATGGCCCCATGCGTACCTGCTTGCAATTCGACCTTGCTTACGTATCCACGTGAGGTAACAGATGTAGCTACCAGACGAAACTACTCGATCCTCTGTACGTTTAGGAACGAAAATGCGCTGCCTAGTTATATCATTTTAGTTTATATTTGATTCCATATTATGACAAATTTTAGCCTATATGTACATATGTACCACTCTTACTACATCTAAATCCTAACCCTGATAATAACTAAAAGATTTAGATACAAATTGAAGTCGAGGAAACACAAAGACATGAATATGGAAGAGAGATGGAAGAACAGAGAAAAAATATAAGAGTTTGAATACATTTACTATAACTGTGAAACATTTTATCCCCTCGCTTGTGTTATTTATATTAGCTTCCTTCCTACTCCAGTTTACATGTGAAGTAATTGAAACCAAATAATAATACTGCAGTGAAATTAAAATATAAGGGGATTAATTTTGTGTATTGTATGGAAATATCATATCCGACATATTCAACCCATTAAAGTGTTCATGCATTAAAAATTGAATGAGATAAATATTCAATGCATGCTTAGACTGATGGACGGACGAACGCATACATGCAGTACATAGAGATATGAGAGGCGTTTCAGACATGTTTAGATTTTTTTTTTTTGTACGGGATAAAATGAAGAGGTAGCCCGGCTTGCAAGCTCAAGCACAGAGACCAGGTATATTCTCTATTCGTAACGAAAAGTCGATTATTTTATTCCGAAAAGAATGCGGGAAAATATAATATAATCCAATGCGCACATAAAAATAATTCCTGATTACAAACATACTCGTATTAGGCCTACTGGTATCTATCATATTTAAAAATCTGTCAGGAAGATGACGTGTACGTTTTAATCCGTTATTTAATGACGCTATGTCAACTTCAAATTTAAGTAGTGTCGGTGGAATTGTTGATAGCGAGATGGTATTCTAGCAACGAGATTCGACATGGATTACCTGAAATTCGTCATGCAGTTGGGAAAATCTCTGACAGAATTCATCAGCTAATCAATCCAAGTCGATTCAAACCCACAACAAGAGCACCCTTCTTATCTCTGAGTTGTGTCGTAGCCAAAGTACTATGGTAGGAACGATCATGATTTTAAAATCAAATGTAGGAAACAGAAAACGGATGTAGGTTAATTCTCATTTTTAAATAGAACTATAAATGATTGGAATGACCTACCTGCAGCGGTCTTTGAGGAGATTCAAGAATAACTTGAAAAGTTGTGTATAAAGTGCAAATTAAAATTAAGGTGACATTTAACATTTAATTTTTTAAGGTGACATATATTTATTTAGCCTGACGAGTTACTCCCTTGGTTTGAATTGTAAATTATTTTAAAATAGCGTGTAAGAGGGCCTTATACTAGATACGTTTAGCTTAAATGTATTTCTGTTTATAAGTATGCATAAGGGTGTAATTATTTGTCTTATTTGAACTGTGGTATCAGTGAAGCGAGGTGAGTCAATGAAGTTATGGTTTTACAGTGCAGTGAATAGTTCCGATCAGTGATAATTTATAGCGTCAATGAAAAGTGTTCTATAGTGTCAGTGAAATGTGTCATAGTGCCAGTACAGTGCGTGAGATGAGAGTAAAGTGAAAGTCTATTGAAACTTATGTAGGGCCTATACATATGTAGGTTGTATTGTAAAATTAGGTTATTTTATGTTTCATTACTAATTGTAATTATTGTGTTAAATTGTATTGTGTATTCTTATTGTATTGTGTATATAATTGTATTGTGTATTGTAATTTTATTGTGTCTTGTTTATATTGTGTATACCACTGCCACCGGGTGCTTGCCCACTTGCAGTGTACATACATACATACATACATACATACAATACTTCAACGTTTTACGGAATTCTTAACCATTCGGCTCTTCGTTAAGTTCATAATAGATATGGGATGTTACAGTTCCAGAAAAATAGCTGTGACGGATAATAGCAATTTTGTCACAGTGTGATTTTTGTATTCGGATGGTCCTTGGCGATCGCTAATGTTTCTCGTTACGAGGAGACAGATTTTATAAAATTGTTGATATACGGGTGCCATATGTATTATCAAGAATACTGGTTAGCGTGCCAAGTATAACACGAGCTCAGCGATGTTATCGCTATACAGAGTATAAGTGCCATTATTTTAACTGATGATTTTTCATGTCATAAGGAACAAAAAATGTCCTAACATTTTTTTCTAATCGCAGTATTTAACTAATTATTAAAGTTTACAGTATTAGGCGTTTGGCAACGTTGCTGGATGGGGAGGAGGGAGCTTACAAGTACACGGTACAGCTCAAGCGGATACAGGCATACCAGTACAAACAGATGCTCTGTTCTAATACAGGGGCGGACCGTTGTTTACATAAAACGAACAGCAAATACGAACATTCAATATCATTAATGGAACTATATGGTAAATTTATATTTTATTTAACAATATTGGCAATATTGGTCCATTTTTTATTTTACGTCTAAAAATAAACAATAATGGTTACTGCACAAAATCACACGAACTTTATTCGAAATGCATCATTTTAATCTCTCCCGCTTCCGTAGAGCAGTACCATTTTTAAAGAAATTTCTGTTTGTGTGATTTTCGAAACGAGGTAAGATATCGTTGAGAAACCGCTACAAAAGTTCGCCTATTAGGTAACCTTCATTGCGGAAAACGATCTTCTCGCCTCACTTGAATTACGACGACTTTCGCCATAAATTAATAACATAATTATATTCCTAACTGTGAATTACATTGTAAGTTGTTTGTCGAATACCTGGTACCGAACTGTCATCCGCTCGGCAGTAGACCTATGGACAGGGAGCTTGAACTCAGCTGGCATGTACGTACGTCTGTGCAGAGTACTGCCTGCTGAACACGTTTCCACGTCTCTGACGCCAGAATATTAACAAATTTAAGCATGCAATTTTATTTAATTTCACGAAAACGTAATAGAACACACAAATATGTATTTAAACTAATATTAACTCTTTGCTAGATATATTTACTGATGTAATTTTTTCGTAATTTTACTAACGATATAAGCAGTATAACGCGAATAAAATGACAGAAGAAATTCATTCTTTTTTTGGAGGGGGGGGAAACTATCAAGTTTGACCCAATGTTGTATGGACATTTTTTGATCCTGTAGACCGTCCCCGACGACTGTGAAAAGGACGGCACTTATACCCCTTACATTATGTATAAGGGCGCTTATATTTGCACAATAATGTTTACGAATGAAGCGAGTACATTCGGCTATGTGTGAATGTAGCTTCGAGTATCAAAGAGTTGGTGACGTTAACCTTTTGAATGGAACAATAATTAATTATATCCCAGTAATAATGTTCTTCAAATTAGTTTGATTATTCTAACTCGCAGCTGTCTGGAGCTGTCACATGCATGTACACCAGTCACTATCGCTATGAATCACATAGGCCTCTATCCGTCGGAGATGACGATTTCTCGGAGCTGTGATTTTGGAACCATAGTCACAGTCGGAACCAGGGGCGAACCTGTTACAGCTACAAAATCACAGGTCTTCAAATCACACCCCTCCACTAATTCCTAATTATATTCCTGTTCATAGTCTTTCTTCAACTCTCATTCAAAAGACATAAAATAAATAATTCATTGTAAACAAACATGTAGATAACCTTTCATTTATTAATTGCGTAGGTTAGGTAGATACCTAAAATTAAATTTGCACAAATTCATGTAGTGTAGCTGCTCCTACATTGCTATTATTTATTATACAGGGTGATCTGTTTGCGAAGACAGAAATAAAAATATAATGTGAGAACAGTTACTTTTTATTTTTCAGACTGGTCTTTCGTCATTCTATTGGCTTTTGAATTGTTTGTGATGAGTAGGCTTCGCATTTTTTTCACACTGAATTTATCGAGAAATATAGCCTGGTACGGAGGGAGTTCAAAGGTCTGGCGCTCACTGCATAAGTGGCGGTACAGTAGGCCTACGGTGAATGTAAATGAATCGGTCGCAGCTAAAAGGAATTAAGTCAAAATATGCAGTTTTGGGTTATGCAACAATTTGAACAACTGATGTCATGCGCATTGAACGGTGGGAGAAGGAACTAAGACTTTTAAATATTCTTTTGTCTTCTATAACATAAAATATATACATTTGTGTTATTAGTGGAAAGTTTTTTGCTCCTCCTGAAAAGTTGTGAAAAGTGACTTAGTTCCTTTTAGCTGCGACTGATTCAAATAATGGAACATAATTATCATGACAACACTGCAACTTAATTTTAAAGGTTTGCATAATCGAAACGTTTTGAACAAATATGTTTGCCACGTCATTGTTTACAATTGAATTTCAAAGTTAATAATCTGATGATAAATATACAACATAAGTTTTACACATATAAACAAACGATAAATTACACCTACTTATTGAAATAACTACTATTACAATGACAAAAAATATACGTTCTGAGATTATGTAACTGAAATCTGTTCGAATTGTCAGTTATCATCATTAAGCACAAATCGCTGAATGGTCACAATTAGAATTTCCATATCTTGCAGTAAGAAACAATATTGAAAAATATGTTCCGCGTATCTTTTAATGCCAGAGTGAATTTGAATGCCACGTCGTTTTTCTATCTTCAGTTCCACTTTGAATACTTCACAGAATATGTTACCATTCCTTACACAAAAATAATCATTTCCAAATTCTGAAATGAACAACTGCAGAGTAGATATTGTGGCACCATTTGTATTCTGTCACAATGAACTCGACAGAAAAACATAGCCTACATATTACTCGACCAAGGCCAGTGGAGGCCTACAGCCCGGAGCCGTGGCGCTACTGCTCCTGCATTCATAATACCGCATCGCGATAGTTCACATTACGCCCGCGGCTCCACTCGCCTTGGTCGAGTAGTAATACGTGCACTCCTACATAGCTGAAGTCAGAACTCACAGAGGTCTTCTAACCTGCTTGTGCCTTTGACTTCATTAATGTACTAAGAGAAACTACTCCATCCAATATAGCTCTTGTGACAAACATGCGAAGCCTGGTGATAAGAAACGAACTCGGATTGAAAAGCACATTTGGAAATTCATAAATACGGGACATTTTACAAGAAAACAAAAGTCTTGTTCTTTTTTAATTTTGTGGTTGCCAGAGTTTTCTACGTAAATTCTATGAAGGACCGAGTGCAGAAATTATTGAAACTTAGTTTTATCTAAAGTTTTACTTGGAGGCTTATCTTTGTGAAGAATATTGCATTTAATATAAAATTGTATATTTTTATGTTTATATTAGAATGATTCGTATATCTGTTCCTTCTCTTTCCGTAATAGCCAGGGGTTGGTTAATTTGGCGAATTCTTTCTTACGCATTCATAGCTTAATCACTAAGGAAATGTGAAGAAGTTTTAGGTTGAAATCATAATGCGGCAAATACTGTAATCGTTAATTTCTTAAAAAAAATAATTGTAGACATAATATATACACCACTTTATTAATAATTTGACTTTAACCAAGAAAAATATCATCTGGACTACGTTTCTAGTAAATCGTCATTTGTTCATATTTTTATTTTCGTGAAATTAAACAATGTCGACAACCGTAAAAAAAAAACAAAAAAAAAAAAAAACAAGCGATTCAAAACCGGCGCGCTTTTTGAGCGACCCTTTATTTACGTATACTTTAAAGTTTTTATCAGGAAAAATAGTGTATTTTAACAAGTTTTATCAGTTTATTTTAAAACGGTGATTCTGTTTTAAAATTAATTTTTGTACTGTGAGAACCTCTTTCCTTACAGTGTTTTTATAGTTTAAATTTTTGTTTGTCTTTTGCTATAAAATAATATAACACATAGTCGCGTTACTTTTACTTGTACAAAATGCTTTAATTGACATTTTCACATATTAATAATATTTTCATATACAGTAAGAGTACTTACTTTAGTTTAATTTAATACATGTGAGATTCAGAATATAAGTCAACAAGAAACTAAAAATGTAAGCCTATGTATATAGGTCTAACCAGTGTTTGCTATCGATTAAAGCGCCTGTTTTTGATAGTGTTCTCTATCTACATATTTTTAATTTTTGGCGCTTATTAATCGAAACTCTCATACTTAGCTTTAACTGTCTTGTACCAATATTTGCAGTAGGCTATACTTTTAATTGGGACGCTCAGCGTACAGACATGACCTCTTGAAACAGTATGAAGCGAAAGAAATTGAAAGGAAATCAATCTGGAGTGAAAATAAAGAATAGGGGGAGTCCGTGTCGTCGAAAGAGGAGACACTACGGTGATTGGAAGAAGGTCGGGACGTCAACTCCCGGGAATGTATTGTTCCGCAATGCTAATGGTTCGAACGCCGGCCGTCTGATTATCCACTAACTGATTGATGGACTGATTGAAAAGTCTGATGCTTTCGAAGCAGAAAAATAACTCTCACTTTCTCTCCCTCTCATGGAGAAAAATTCTCTGTGCTTTGTGGCAGCGGACGTCACGCATGACATTAGCCTTCTATGTGTACTGCTTCTTTTGCATCATCATTATCATCTTCATCATCATCATTAAGGATTTTATCTGACTGAAATGGACTTATACTGATCATAAGAGGAATAATAATTTATGATTTCAACAATACAGGGTAATCCAAAAAAATGTATACACTGTTTGTTCATCAATAACTTTGAAACAAATTGAGATAAAATTCTCATTTTCGGGGAAATTGTAGCTTACTACCCAGATCACATATATTACAGATTGCTCATCCCTATGTTAAAACCGGTAGTACTTTGAAGAGAACAACCGCCAGAATCGCCACCCGCCCGCCGTAAACGAACACGAGATGGCAGTACAGTCGCTAATGCAATTCAAATGGGAGTTATGACGTGACTCCTTATGTAATAACTAGATGGCAGCATAGTAAACCTGACAAAAGTTGTCACCGTCAAAGCCTATAATGTCGAGCAATCTGGGTAGGCCTATATATGATCTAGGCTTAATGTTGTTAGTTGGCAGTGACCAGATGAACGCGCAGGTGTAGTGTGAAAACAAAATGGCGGATGCAAGGTTATCGTTCGAAAAACGTAAGGCGATTTGGAAGTGGTATTTTAAGTTTGAAAACATTAGCGAGGTACGGCGACAATGGCCGAACGAGTTTCAAACAAAACCACCGACACGTCTAACAATAAATTGCGCGTATTCGGCACAAATTCGGAGCCAGTGGTACTGTTAATAACGTGCATAAAGGGCGTTCCGGGCGACCTGTAACAGCAACAACTGCAGGTACAGTCCGCGTCACCGTTTTTGGCGTGTGAAATAAGGAATGGGAACGTTAAGTGCGAGTGTTTTACATTTGCCACAATCAGTCTGACAACTGTGTTTGACAAATGGCTGATGTGATATGTATAGGAAATGGTACCATTCTCAGCTGCATTAGCAACATGCCCACAAACTGGGCATATCTAGGACACACGCTAAAAACGCTGATGCCAGCTGTACCTTCGCAGCAGTAACAATTTACACGTTGACCACAGAAGTCTGTGAAAGAGTTTGCATGTCAAACCGAAGTCAGTCGATCAAGTTTTTTTTTAATTGGTTATTTAACAGCGCTGTATCAACTACTAGGTAATTTAGTGTCGATGAGATTGGTGATAGCGAAATGATATTTGGCGAGATGAGGCCGAGGATTTGCCATAGATTACCTGGCATTCACATTACGGTTGGGGAAAACCTCGGAAAAAACCCAACCAGGTAATCAGTCCAAGCGGGGATCGAGCCCGCACTCGAGCGCAACTTCAGACCGGAAGGCAAGCGCCTTAAGTGACTGAGCCACGCCGGTGGCTTGATCGATCAAGTATACAGCTAAATTTTAAGATTGCAAAGTGGAAGGTGTGCCTTCCAAGACTGCTGCATGCACTGAATGGAGACGACCCTGATCAACGAATTGAATACTATGAGTGGTTTGAAAACATGGGGAGTTTCCAGGGAACATTGTCTGGTCTGATGAGGCACAATTCAAAGTGAATGATACTGTAACCGCCACAATTGCGTGTATTCGACCTCCCGAAAATCCGGACATCCATCAGGACAAAGCCGTCAATTTACCGTGGCTTAATGTGTGGTGTGATTTGGCCTCTGAGTTTGATTGGGCCGTTCTTCTTTGAAGAAACAGTTACCGGTGTGGTATATCTCGAGATGCTTGAGGCAACAATATTGCACCTGCCATCCGAGAGCTCTATGGAGACTAGAGATTTTATGTGCAACAAGATGGAGCCCCAGCGTATCTGGATGAAACTCTACCCGGACGATGGATAGGTCGAAGAGATGCTGTCGAGTACCCAGCATGGTCCCCAGATCTAACACCAATTTCTGCCAATGAGGGATCCTAAAAGATGTTGTTTATCGGGAAACGCCAGCTACACTAGATGCCCTACAAGAACAAATCGAAATTTAACGTCATGTGCAGTTTTCACACTGGACATGTTACAGAGTTTAGTTCGTGGAGCAATTCGGTGGCATCGGTGGCTGATTATGTACACTTCGAACACCTATATTAAGCTACAATTTTCCCAATTTTATCGCAATTTGTTCCAACGTTATTGATGAACAAACAGTGGATACATTTGTTTTGGGTTCCTCTGTATAATAAATACAACAAATAATGGAATAATGATTATAGTTATCCTAGTTTTATCATCACCATAATAATCATTGTACTTAATTGTATATCTACATTTATTTTCACCATTATTATTATTATTATTATTATTATTATTATTATTATTATTATTACTCTCACTTTGAGAGAGGAACATAGGTTAAGGGTGTTTCAGAATAAGGTGCTTAGGAAAATATTTGGGGCTAAGAGGGATGAAGTTACAGGAGAATGAAGAAAGTTACACAACACAGAACTGCACGCATTGTATTCTTCACCTGACATAATTAGGAACATTAAATCCAGACGTTTGAGAAGGGCAGGGCATGTAGCACGTATGGGCGAATCCAGAAATGCGTATAGCGTGTTAGTTGGGAGGCCGGACGGTTAAAGACCTTTGGGGAGGCTGAGACGTAGATGGGAAGATAATATTAAAATGGATTTGAGGTAGGTGGGATATGATGATAGAGACTGGATTAATCTTGCTTAGGATAGGGACCAATGGCGGGCTCATGTGAGGGCGGCAGTGAACCTCCGGGTTCCTTAAAAGCCATTTAAAAGTATTATTATTATTATTATTATTATTATTATTATTATTATTATTATTATTATTATTATTATTATTATTATTATTGTTATTATTATAAAGTCCAAAATTTTAAGTATTTGGGCTCAGTACTGCAACAAGAAAGATTATCAAAATTAGAAATAAACATAGACGGACATATCAGAGGAAACTACCCATTGGAATGTTAAATTCATTACTCTGGAGTAGTAACATATTGACCAAAACAAGAAAAAAATCATTTATAAAGCAATAGTGGAGAGTATAATGCTGTACGGCACGGAGACTTGGACAATAAATAGGGTACAAGAAGGAAAATTAAGAGCCACTGAAATGGACTTGTGGAGGAGAGTAGCTAGATAGTCAAAGAACGTGAAGGAGGGAAGAGAGAAGGAATAGGCCTGCAGTAATAATGGAGATAGTGAATGTAAAAAAGGATGTTGTAGAAATTATTAATGAAAAAATATTACAAGTACTTCGTCTCGAGGCTACAAGGTTACGTATTACTGGAGTTTTTAAGTTGACGACGCGCTTGCATACACAAGCGAAGTATTTGACCGGCTGCGATAGTAACCAGAAGGTAGAAATAGGAAAGGAAGACAAACTGAAAAATGGAGGAAAGGAGTGAGAAGGGCTGAAACGATTACAAGATGCAGATGCATAGGATAAACATTTAAAAGTTTGTTCGGTTAAGGAAAACTGCAGCATTGTAAAAAATCTTAAATAAAAAATATTATTATTGCTGCTGTTATTATTATTATTATTATTATTATTATTATTATTAACCGTAAACCATGGTTCGAATATAGGCGATGTCGGAATTATATTTGTGGTGGGCAAAGCCAAGGTAGTCAGGATCTTTCTCTGGGCTGTCACTAGACATCGGATTTTTAGGCACTAAAAATTGCAGTTTTAGGCGCCTAAAATAAGCTCAAAATTTGTAAAATTAGGCTCTATTTTAATGAAAATAGGCATTTTAGGCACATCAAGGTATCATACTTATTTCTTTCACTGAAATTTTTAGTTATACACTAAAATACGCACAAAAAAGTATGTTTAAACATTAAAAAAGAATACTATATTATATTTATAAAAATAGAGCTGCACAAATTTAATATATTGAAACTAATGAAATAATGATTATTGATATCAAGATTACTCATTTTAAGTTATTGAAATTCAGTTCCATGCTCAGACTTTATTATAATTATCTGCACAGTACACCACCAGAATTTTTTCTAAATTCTCCACAGTTAACCTTTGCCTTTTGTCACTGAGATTCATTTTGAAAGCAGAAAAACTTTTTTCAACCGAAACTGATGTGAGAGGCGCAAATTTTAAATTAGGTACAATAGAAACATCAATATTTACTGGAACATTTACACTTTCCCCCGATATCACTCTTGATACTTTTTCCAACAATGAAAATCCTACATTCTTATTTAATACGTTGTCCCACTTATTTTTAACTTTTTTCCCAGTTTCGCCCAAAGCAGAATGTATGTCCACTTGAGCTTCCTTTACTATTGCTATTTGGCTACAAAGAGATTGTTTTTCACGTTCTAATTGTTCAATGCTTGCAGGTATGAAAGAAAAGTTTGATGTTATGTAGGCAATATCGTTTTTCACTCGTGAGTCATTCAGACAATCTTTCACTGCTTTCACACACGCTGCACTATCAGTTTCAGGTAATTTATCAATAACTGTGACCACTTCTTTAAAATACTTAGAATAATACACCACTGACTGAATCCAGGTTCCCCATCGTGTAACAACCGGCTGAGGTGGGAGTGGGATATCTGGAAAGTTCTCTCTGAATATTGAAATCCTGGATGGGGCTTTACAAAAACTTTTTTTGTGTTAGAAATAAACGAATTGACAAGAGGAAATTCATTCCGGATTGTTTCAGAAACCCTGTGAAGGCCATGTGCTAGACAGGTTACATGCGTGAGGTTAGGATAAAATGTTTTAAGAAGTGGAGCTGCAGCAACCATGTACGAGGCAGCATCAGTACAAAACAACAGAACTTTAGAATCGTCTATATTACCTGAGTATAAAGACTGTAGGTCTTTATTTACAAAATAAGCAATGGCTTGGCTATTCACTTTCGAAAGTTCCTTAACACATACGAGGTGTGAAATCGAAGGTCCATCAGGACTAAGTTTTCCTACTACCATATTTGCTATATACCTATTCATAGGATCTGAGGTTTCATCCATAGAGACCCATATGTAAGAATCACTTATATCCTCCCGAATGGAAGCTAAAGTTTCATTGTATATTCTGTCTAAGTAATTTTTTCTTAGGGTCGACTCAGATGGGATATTTTGTTTGCAGTATTTTTGTAAAAACTGTCTTAAAACCGGATTTTCAATTGCATTCCAGGGAATGTTAGCAGCAACAAACGCTCTGATTAAATCAGCATAGAAATTGCTGCTGAGATTGGATGAAGTAGGCTGTGTTAGTAAATATATTATTTCAATGTACCGAAGTACATATGATATTTCCATGCAGATATTCTGCGACATCATACGATGTAAGAGTAATGGAACGGAGAAAAATTCTCTCCGGCGCCGGGATTTGAACCCGAGTTTTCAGCTCTACGTGCTGATGCTTTATCCGCTAAGCCACACCGGATACAACCCCGACGCCGGACAGAACTGTCTCTGATTGAGTTCCAACTCTTGGGTTCCCTCTTTTCATAAATATTTCAAAAACACTCTTTCTCCAAAAATTGTGATTTTATGAGACTCTGAAGGGCAGTACAGCTAATCGGTTTCAGACCGAAAACAGTCATTTTTATAGTAGTATATCTCTGAATCGGTAGCAGCACATGTTGTGATTGTTGCCTGCTTCAAAACTAAGGTTGGTTCTTTGTCGGCATTTATGCCTCCAAACATGTTAAATTCGGTGAAATCTATTGCGAGTGTCGTGAGATTCAAAACATTTTGTTTCCTTTATCAATGGTTTCATGGCCGGTGTGAAGCAAACTTTCCACTTTTTTAAATGCCTTAAATTTCGCAGTGAATGCATGTATAAATTATAAAAAGTAAGAGTAAAATACGAAACTTTACAGTGAGTTAGGCATTTTTAGGCGAATATTAACAAATTAGGCTCTAATAACCGTTTTAGGGCATTTTAGGGCACTATAAAACTCTTTGAATACCTTTCAATTTCCATGAAACACAAATATTAATAATTATTTTTACTTTTCTCCTAAAGAAACAAAATAACATGTTAAATTCGGTGAAATCTATTGCGAGTGTCGTGAGATTCAAAACATTTTGTTTCCTTTATCAATGGTTTCATGGCCGGTGTGAAGCAAACTTTCCACTTTTTTAAATGCCTTAAATTTCGCAGTGAATGCATGTATAAATTATAAAAAGTAAGAGTAAAATACGAAACTTTACAGTGAGTTAGGCATTTTTAGGCGAATATTAACAAATTAGGCTCTAATAACCGTTTTAGGGCATTTTAGGGCACTATAAAACTCTTTGAATACCTTTCAATTTCCATGAAACACAAATATTAATAATTATTTTTACTTTTCTCCTAAAGAAACAAAATAGGCATTTGCCCTAGAATCCGATGTCTGGCTATCACATTTTCCTGTCATCATTCCACCTATAATCTCCATAATTCCCTAATCTTTATCATCTCCATCTTCACCTGTGTTTGCGTGATGCCGAATCGGCCATCCGTCATGGTAAGTGTTCTCGTAGGTTTGTCCAATGATCGGTACATGGTAATGATAGTTTTCAGACGACTCGTAGATCTGCGTAAGAGGTACCCGATCCCCCAGGATCTCACTCTTGACGAGGACATGAGGACTTTTGAAGGTTTGTAAGGTACGGCAGAACACCACCAGTGTGTTGTATCTATTTGAAGTCTGGAGAGGAGACACGGTGTGACGAATAATGAAGCCAGCTTCATAAAGCAACACAGTCGACGCAAACTCATTCTATCACGGATTTGCAAAAAGCCATTTGTGCTGAAATGTAGAGAGATGATCCGTGTCGCGCCAAAGAAGTGCCTATAGGTCTATACATTTCTATAATAATAATAATAATAATAATAATAATAATAATAATAATAATAATAATAATAATAATAATAATAATAATAATAATAATAATTACCATAACTAAAGCCCGGATTTCTAAGCACAATAAAAAAGTAAAATAAACAAGGAAATAAGCGCGAAAAAGGGTGAAAATGAGCACCAAAATAAGCAAAAACGAATACACGGAAATATGATGATAAATTATGTTTCGTAGAATTCTTATCTTATTGAAGGCTGTTGCAGTATACAAGGAAAGTTATCCTGAGATGTTCCTGTGTGAAGCTCCTGCGTCTATCAGTGAAGAATGCTTTGTACAGTGAAAATGTTCTTTCGACGTCGCATGATGTACAGGCGCATGTGAAAAACACCACAGTTCTTCGGTGAATTCCTCTTCAATATCTGTTTCTTCACCAGAAAGCTTTTTAGAAATTCGACACAGTGTTTTGTAACCGGAATTTTTCTGTAATACCTGACTGAGTTTGTCAAACGCAATTTTTGCAACCCCATATGTTTCTGAAGATAATGTTACCGAAATTTCGTCTATCGGAGAAAGTGAATGTTCCACGGAATTATTTCGAGCTTTCAACTGCTTAAAAAATTCGGATATTCTGGGGAAATGGTCATGGATGTACTGAATCTTTTCTTGGATACTGTTTATAGCAAACCATTCGTGGGCTGTGGTAATGCTGACGTATCTTCTGCATTTAGGGAATTCAAATATTTTTCACTTCACTGAAATGTTCCGCGTGGTATGACAGCCTGTAACCACGTACCCCAATGAGTTAGACTGGCTGAGGAGGTAAAGACAAATTTGGAAGGAGTTCACGAAATTTTTTAATTCTAATCGGTGACTTAATAAACACTTTCTTCACGCTCAAAACACGAAGATCCACGTCTTTATACTACCTAGTCGCAGAAGGTTCTCTCCTAATTAGAACTACGCCGTATTATTTCACAACATCCTGGGTCATACTCTAGCATTGCTTTGTTACGCATTCGACTGAAGTTAATTTTTTATTAGCAAATAAAAAAGGGGAATCAGTGATAAATGATGGCTAGGAGTGAAATATGCACTTTTAAAATTACAGTTTTGGGTAAAATATGCTGTTTTAATTAAGACTATTAAAATAAGTAAGCAAAAACGTTTTCCTGCGAAATAAGCATTTATAAGCACTAATAAACATAGTTAAAACTGCTTATCTAGGTGTGTCTTACGAAGTATAACATTTCTCCTTATCTATAAGAGTGTGGAAAAGAATATGCATTTTGCTTAGAAATTCGGACTTTAACCATAACTATCTCCGAAACGATCTAGGTACACTGCGATCATATATGATCGTTCAAAAAAGTTGAGTGCCAATTTTTACCTCTAAGTTCCACAACGTTCCTTTGTCTCATACTGTAGTTATGTATGCCATGACTTTATGAGCTGCCATCCGGGATTTATTCTTATATGCATATTAAGTGACTTCGTGTAATCTATCCATTTTCTTCTTGGCTTCTTTATAAAATTTGCTTACTTACAAATGACTTTTAGAGAATTCGGAGGTTCATTGTCGCTCTCACATAAGCCTGCCATCGATCCCTACCCTGAGCAAGATTTATCCAGCCTCTATCATCATATTCCAACCCCCTCTAATCCGTTTTAATATTATCCATCCATCTATGTCTCGGCCTCCCCAAATGTATTTTTCCCTCAGATCTCCCAGCTAACACTCTATACGCATTTATAGATTCACCCTTGCGTGCTACATAACCTGCCCATTTTTTGTAACAACCTCTTATTTACGGCGATGGATTGTTAGCCTTTCGTCCAACCTTCAAGCTGGAGAACCACCTCTTTACGGCTGTTATATATTCAGTATATTCGCAGCTACCCTCCATATCTGAAGGCCGTCTCCTCTATCCGCAACCTGAGGACGCGCCATGCCACTTTCCCTCTATCTTCTTCAGACATTCTCTCGTGAAACAACAGACTGATAAGTCTGGAGAAACTAGGCCTATTAGTAACTGCATGAAGGAAATCAGGTCTAGCGTGGTTAACCAATTTTCCTCTCGTCAAAAACGAACAATTTACGAACTAGAATCAATTACTGTCTCGCCACCACAAGGCAGTAAGAGTGTATTGCCTTCTTGTCAACGTGTAGAATAACGTAAGTGCGTCGGAATGCCATATGTTTCTTTGTCCTTCAGTTAGATTAACTAGCAATACCTTGTTCTGCGTAGGGCGGGTCAACTTCTTCCTGGTGATCCAAGTCTGATATATGGACTGCAAACCCCACGCATGTCCTAATATGAGACTGGCTGTTTGGCGTGGTTAGGGAGCGGGGGACTTCCTGTATCTTGTCACGTGACAGACCAAATAGGTCCACTGTGCAAATGTATTAATTCAGAGACTACTTGTTTTGAATTCCAACTGTTTGTAACAAATAGTGTGTTTCACAAAATTGTTACTATTTTCGAGACCTTATTTTATGCTACTTATATTTATAGTGGACCATGTTATAACACTATAAAGTGCCTCGTACATTAAATTGATTAAGACTGTTACGTTATATTGCAAGAGTTAGGCTTAACGAATAAGTAGATATTGTCATGCTACAGAACCATTGCTTTCAAATTTTCACTCTGAAAGATTTGCAGCCCTTCTGATCGAAAATAGACTTTCACATGCTGTTTGTCCATCACTTGACCACTACTACTACTACTACTACTACTACTACTACTACTACTACTAGTACTAGTGTTACAGCAACTACTACTAATACTAAAATTACTATAAATACTAGTGTTACAACTGCTACTACTCTTACAACTACTAATAGTAGTACTACAACTACTACTGCTAATAGTATTACAACTAATACTACAACTAGTATAACTACTAGTATTACAGCAACTACAACTACTACTGCTAGTAGTACTAAAACTACTACTAGTAGTATGACAACTAATACTACTAGTGTTACAGCAACTACTACTAATACTACAACTACTATATCTGCTAGTGTTACAGGAACTACTACTAATACTAAAACTACTATAACTACTAATGCTTCAACTGCTACTACTAGTACTACAACTGCTACTACTAGTACTACAACTGCTACTACTAGTACTACAACTGCTACTACTAGTACTAGTATTACAATTACTACTAGTAGTACAACAACTACTACTACTAGTAGTAGTACAACAACTACTACTACTACTAGTAGTAGTACAACAACTACTACTACTACTACTAGTAGTAGTACAACAACTACTACTACTACTACTAGTAGTAGTACAACTACTACTACTACTACTAGTAGTAGTACAACTACTACTACTACTACTACTACTAGTAGTAGTAGTACTACTACTACTACTACTACTAGTAGTAGTAGTACTACTACTACTACTACTACTAGTAGTAGTAGTACTACTACTACTACTACTACTACTACTAGTAGTAGTACAACTACTACTACTACTACTACTACTACTACTACTAGTAGTAGTACAACTACTACTACTACTACTACTACTAGTAGTAGTACAACTACTACTACTACTACTACTACTAGTAGTAGTACAACTACTACTACTACTACTACTACTACTACTACTAGTAGTAGTAGTACAACTACTACTACTACTAGTATTAAAACAAGTAATACTAGACTACTAGAATTGCAGCAACTATTACGAATATCACAAATTACTGCTACAAATGGTGCTACAACTGCTACTACTAAGTTATTGTACAAGTACTACTACTAGTACAACTCCTAATACTAGCACTAGTACTGCAACAAGTACTACTAATAGTAGACCTACTACTACCACGAGACCCAATAGTATTATTACTACAAATATTACTAATACTATTAACACAAGATCTACTAGTACTGCAACAACTAATACTAGTAATACTGCTACTACTACTCTAATACTTCAACTACTGCTCACAGCATTAATACAACTAATAGTAGTAGGTACTGCTACTTCTATCACGAGATGTACGAGTACCATGGAATGTAATAAATACAATACAATACAATATTCGTTGTCAACATAATCAGAAACTACTAGGCCTTATCATGCTTCGTTTCGCCTTATCCAATCGACTGTTCGAAGGTCTTCCTCTTTGGAAATAACAGTTTGGTTTACGATCTGTCAATCTAGAAATTTTGTTTTGTTTATTTTCAAAACGTTGTCTTTCTAATTAGCCTCTTATTTCTCGAGTTTACCAGTGACTTTTTACCTGAAATTGTTCCAAATTTTGTACATTAATTCTTGCTCTTCAGAAGTTGTCCATCTGTTTTCTTCACAATTGACTAGCAATCTATTTCATATTTGCGGGAAAACATGAAGGATATACTTAAGAAGACGTTTGCATGCATTTTGAAGAAAAGGTGGTGGTGATTGTAAATTAATGACGGCAAAATTGATATCTCGATTGATATTATTATTAATGTTATGAAGATTCTCTTGATCATAATTCAACTTGATGAATCTTCTGTATTATTTAGTGATAACGGTGATTTAGAATAGACAACAATAATGATAATAATAACGAAGATCCTATATTTATACTGTTTTTACTTAATATCTAAAGCAGGTATGCTCAAAATTGTAAAAGTTCCGATTACAAGGATGATGCTGCACTGCATAACACACACAGTGTACGGACTGGGCTCCGCAACTACATTGCAGCACCGCCTGTTGCATCGCTCTCATACTCTTACAAATATGGATAATAAACTGAATTTGAAAAAGGAAAGAATATACATTGTAATACTCAGTTATTACATTGTGTATTATATTTAATATAGTTATGATATTATTATTATATCATAGATAATGTTATTTTCATATTTCACTATACATTGCGGTTTATTCAACATGTGGATTCTTTTCTGCAAGTAATCAGAAATCTATTTCCAACGAATTTACTCATTGCGCAGCTGGCTCAGAAGATGCTCATCTGTTAATCGGGATCTATGTTTGGATTTAGCAACTTTCATTCCCTAAAATAATTCTTCGCACACATATGTCGAGGCAAAGGTAGCGTACATAGTGGCAGCGAATAAACTCATCTTGGGATATTTCGTTTTGTTAATTTTTTAATACTCCTATGCTTGTCAAGTCATATTTTCTACATTTAGTTCTGAATTCTACGTTACTTTGTAAATCAATTAACTCGTCCTGGAACTGCATTCTCACGGATTGTACTAAATTTACTACGAAAGGATTAACAAAAAGATTAATATCACTTTCCATACGTCTAAAATCACTAAATCTATGTCCTGTGAATTCAAATTTGAGTTGTTCCAGTACACAGATATAATTAACTATATTTTGTTCAGGCACCATACATCTCTTTACAAGTCCACCATCCATGAAGGGTTTTAGTGCCTTAGCTAATTCCCAACACACTACATAACATGTTCCTAAACATAAACTCTAAATTCTTCGACTCTCTTCAATGTTTGGCCTTTCATTGAGTGCTTTCAATTCTTGAAACTGTAGCGCCTCTGAAAAATTATTTTATCATAACATGTATTTCTGTTGAAGTATAATCACAATAATAATAATAATAATAATAATAATAATAATAATAATAATAATAATAAAGTTGGTATATGAATACATAGCCTATTACAGAAAACAGCTCCCCTGTCACTTCGGCATGTTCTGGATGGCACAGCGTATAATGTCGTTTTATGTTGCTCAGTAGTATTCCTGACAGTACCTCACAACATAATAAACACTTTACCGAACGGAAAACAATTAATAGTCTTTCTCCCACACTGTACGGAATGGTCGTTTGCTTACAGAAGGCTTCGACTGTATCATTATCCCGCACTGTTCGTACGTTTACTAAGTACAGTTACGGAAGAAAAAACTGGCCGATGAACAGCAAAACTCGTAATGTTACTTATGCCGGTTTTGTTGTGATTACCACAGTACAGAGTACTATTTACTCGAAGTTGCTGGACTAGGACAGAAAGGCTTTCGTACTGTTTCTGTTCACATTCTATAAGGTTGAAACTCTCGTGTTTTTGTCTCTGTACAGAAATTTGTTATTTAATTGTTTTTACCAGTACGAGGAATGTTATTGATTTCATTATCAACTCCTCTGTTCGTCTCTCTTTACTCTATAGACATACGGTACTTCGTTTATTTATGGTTTATTTTTACTTTAATATCTTCCTGGCAAAACATACGACGAAGAGTAAACAAAATTGAGATATATACAATATATACGAACTTAATGGTAAGATGATATAGACGTGAACAGTTAAAGTAGAATAAATATAAATTGATTACGGTAATCCAATACAAATTATATAAGTGAACATTCAGTTAAATTGAAATAAATAAATACCTATAAATTACTTTCGGTAAACAATTAGTAATGAGGGAAGAGAAACACAAATAGATTTGTTAGTTAGAAATAATTCTTGTGCAATTTAGGAAAACGTTTGATTATATAAGTGATTCTAATGTTTACTAGAACCTATTTATTTATTCTATTATTAAAGCTACAGGGTGCTATTCATAGACATTTCGCTAGCCCGGGCTACGAGCGTGCTAAACAGGATTCATATCATATATCATATCGTATCGTATCGTATCGTATATCATGTCATATCATATATCATGTCATATCATATATCATATCATCATATCATATCATATATCATATCATATCATATCGCTGACACTGGTTTATGAATACGAAAAACGTTAGTTCGCTGATCATCCACCGAAAGCCCGCGCTAAGAATGTCTATGAGTACGGACCACAGTGTTTATTTTTGTTCTAAAAATAGAAAAGAAAAATACATTCCTGAAGTAAAATAATTAATACTGAATGTTCTTTATATCACAAATTAAAATGTTCTTCTACCTATGTAGTTCTAGTTATATACAACAGTTTTCTTCTGGACTTAATAGCCTGTCCATAAACCGTTGACATTGATCACTGTATCCATTCTTCTACTTATAGAATTAACAAGGCTTTAGATATAGACCTACTGTATCTATCTGACAATGCAACATCATCCAAAACATCTGCAATGAGATTCCACAATTCATCTGCAATCCTAGGACACCGACTCTGTAGTTACACATTAACATTGCGTTGCACTTCCGTACACACATTTTCTATGGAATTTAAGTCAGGACTTCTTGGCACCCATGGAACCTCTCGACATCGTCCCTGTGAATGTTGAACCACCGCTGCACGGCGACGCATGTGTGTACCGAAGACAAGTCATGTTGGAATTTTATTTTGTTTTCCGGCTTAAACACACGAACACTAGGTAGCATCACATTTTCCAGTTTATTGGTGTACTGATGCTCATTCATATGCCCATGAATCCTCCATAGTGCATAACCAGAAATAACCAGAAATCCGTACCACACCGACACGGACAAACGACCACTGCGTTGTCTCTGGACCACAAATATTCAGGGACAAATCTCTTGGATTGTTTCGGTCGATATACGTGCACTGGCCTGCTATAGTTCATAAACATATCATCCAAAAAGATGACCTCTTTCCATGGATAGTTGTATGAATTCGACAAAATGTGACACGATCAATTCGATGGTCTTCAGTCAGAACTTCCTTCACCGCTGTTCTTCTCAGCACAACGTTGGCACTATTGAGCCTTTTACTAGCGTTCTGTTGGAAGCAGGAAATTCCCTGCCGGCCACAAATATTTTAGAAGTATAAAATGAAAGCGCCTCGAACGTTCTATTAACATAAGATCTTGTTGTGGTGTTGATGCCTTGGGTCTTCAACGACCAGGTTTAGGAGTTATGTAACCTCGCTCTTTATACTGCGCCCACCACCTGGACGCTGTTCTAGTCGCAACTCTATAGCGTTCTCCAGCTCGAGCCGTGCTAAATCGGCCTTCCTCGATCAGTGCAATTACTTTGGCTTTGACGTCCATATCTACGGAACTGAAATACTAATGATGATTTTCGTAGTGGTTGTGGCTATTTATAGACAAATTCTGTTAATAGGGCTGGAAAGGGTCATGTGCCTAGGACTCTAGAAAGAACACGAAATATACAGTAGTCACGAGTTTTGCTGCACATCGGCCAGTTTTTTCTTCCGTGACTGTACTTGAACTGCCTTCCTCAGTCATCCGTCGAGCTTCGAACGAGGAACAGCACGCTCTACATTCGAAGGTTGTGATTACAGAACGTAATCGGGAGTCAGAGATTGAGCATACCTGATCTAAAGTGATTGCAAGTTACGAGTGTTATTGATGAATAATGATGGTTATCAGAGATTGTAGTAGGCCTACATTTGAGAATGGATATGCCAATGAGTATCTTTGCGGCTTGTTAATTTACATTTATTTCGTTATTCTTTTCAGGTAAGTGCTACTATCTTGTGAGTGGGTGCGGAAGTATTGGAGACAAGCCCCGCAATCAGGTAAACGGAAGACGCCAGTAAGTTAGTAAATATATATTTGCATATTTGTGTTTTTATCTATTGATTCTCACAGACTTGTGGTTTATTTTTTATGAAACGTGTTTCAATGGCGATTAAAAGCATTTACTGCTCCTAGAGCAAATTAAGACGGCATATTTTAGAATTTAATGTTTCTATAATGTTCAAATTTTTCTCAGGTAATAGTTGTTTTATATGTTGCTGCGTGCGGTTGGGTGGAGATTTCAGGATCGAGAGCTTATGGCCCAGCCGTCGGCAAATTTGTGCTCACTATGACATCACTGAACGCAAGCCTCAATACAAAAAAACTAACATCAATCGAGGTGTACAGAGCATTCAGTTCGCACGCAGTGGCGGATTCACAACACAAAGCTCTGACGTAGACTACGCAATATTGATTTATAGATTGAGAGATTATATTTTATTTTATTTCACTTTTATCTTTACCATGTTACAACAACCTAGAAAAATACGTCACTAATTGCCACTCTTAATACAACTCGTAAATTTTCGTCTGCTAGTTACGATCTTTGCTTAGATATTACATGTTTACGTTCAGAAAACAATTGTTCCGAAATATATTGAATATAGAGCCAAACATAACAGCCACAATATGTACGGTAGCGGCAGGCGACCTATGATAGGACTACACATATTTTCTATGCAGAGCATTTTAAATAAATCTAAGCCAGTCTGGTGTGTTATACAGTGGCAACGTTTTATGTTCTCACTTATTTACAGCTATCTTACTAGCATGTTACTCCAAACAGTAGAATTTTTTTAAGTCTTATTTCGATTCCCGTATGTTACTATAGATACAAATTGCTTTATGTTCAGATTCATTTCTTCTATATATTCTTTTCTTCATGCTTGGAATAACTCCTCTCCTGTTGTATTTCCTTTAAGTGCAATTACATCGAGCAAATATTCTTATGCAGAGAGATCCTTCGTAATTCCGCTAGTGAACATTACCAATTTTACTGTATCAATATCTGCGTTTCCGCCTAAAGCGAGACATTAGACCACAGTTTGATGCATCTTTGATCTTATTTCTCGTTCAGCTAGTATCCTCCTCCCATTCTTCCTTAAACATATGTTTCCTAACAGATGTTGAAGGTTTTGAGAACGAAGCAATCTAAATCTTATCAGGTAACCCGCCACTGATAGATGCCGTTGTAGGGGAGTTGGACGGAAGGGAGGGGTGAAGCAAAGACAGTTTAGTGCGCTGCCCCTGCGACGTCACTATTGCTAGTGATCGCGATGACATTTATGTTGCCGATCCTTGGCTTATACTATCGGTTTGTTTTAGTTATCTTGAACGATTTAATCAGACATCGTATTATAAACGATGAGGTGGGAAGAAAAACATAATACAGACCGGGTGGCGAACGTGAATGATTGTTTATTACTTTATTAGTAAATTAATGAGTAATTTCTACCGTGTTCAAATAACATACAGGCATAACGGTATCCTAACATACGAGTATAACCATAACGATGGTACCAAATACGTGTTCTTGACTCTATAGTATGCAAAATACAACATTTGATAGAAATAAGATTATTGAATAATGATTACCCCTATGTTCGCTCAGTCCACAAGTACGACACAACAATATTATTGGCTGATTACAATAAAATAAACGAGCCCCGAGAAATAATAAACATATAATAATAACAAAATACGATCTCTGGATGAACAGAGAAAGGAAAAAAGACTTCCGTGCGGGGAAAATCGATATAAACCAACTAAATTTTAAATTTAGGATTAAAGTCCGACCAAAGCAAAATAAACTGAGTAAAGTAACTGACATACAGATGTTTTTCTCCCTGACGAGATATAGAGCTGGAAGGTCGAACACGTAAAGAAATAGGAAAGCAGAGCCTGAGGTTGGAAATCACTGCTAAGGGTTGTGGAGAGATGGGTAGCGATTAGAAGGACCTCAAGTTCACCGTAAGTGTAAAGGGAAGTAAGACCACGTGGTAGTTACAGTCGCGTCGCTGCTATTTCCGTCGTGACTACTCCTCTTTGCTTACGCCTTAGGAAGTGAAGGCTCTATAAAGTCTAGGTAGGTAGTATCGTTCGCCATTTTTGTTCTTTCGTTTCCGAGCTACCAGACGAGGAATCTATTTGCCGCACCGTTAAACATTATCATGTCGTAGCTCCTATGATAATAAATGAAACGCACTCTAATTGAGCAGATAATTGAACGGTAAATAACGTCCTAGTGTGCTTTCTGCGAACGCCAACGAAAGAGCCAAAATGGCGGGCTATTATATCAAGTATTTATCGAGCCTTAGGAAGTGCATAACGTCATCAGCAGCGAATCACAAGATTCACACGTTTAAATGTAGCCGACCTGCAACGTGAATGGCTGCCGGAGATAAGAGCGACGGGATTATAAATCAATATACTGATGTCAATAATACGAAGCGACAGAAGAAACAATACTCCTCAAGATCCGAATGAAGTTAAGCCATTTCTCTATGGACAAATTGCGTAATTCTTTTTGGAGTTGTTTACGTTTAGGTAAACAATTTTAATTATAATTCATAAGGTTATGGAACATTTGATTTTAAACTAGGATTAGATACCGACCTTATTAACGATACGCTTGATATTTTTAGATGAATAATTTTAATTACTGTTATTTTAGTCAAGTTGTTTCACTGTGATCAAATTGCTTAGTTGTTGCTTTTCTTAAATATTGAATGAAATTTTTTAATTATACAGTTATTAAGGGAAAACTTCACTGAAAATCATGAACATTTTCCAAAAAAAAAAAAAAATTATTGCCTATTTCACTTCTTTAGAATGTATATTTTCAGACCCAAAATGGGTTTACTTCAATTCTGATTACAAATATGTTTATTTTTTTTTAATTAGGGTTGATAGAGAGCTTCACATTTAAAGATCTGTGAATTTTTTTTTCATCAAAGAATTACTTTTTTTTTTTTTTTTTTCAAATTTCTGATTAAAATCTAGTAACTTGTTCTAAAGTTGGCTCCCTGAAGTTACTAGAGAAGGAGAATTTCAATAGGCATGTGTTACATAAATATTCATTTTACTTTTAAATCCATTTTGCCGTAAGTTTATTTTTTTTATTCAAACACGAACTTTTTTATGCCAGTAATAAGCAATCTGAGTTACATTTTCAATGCAAGTATTTATGAGGCAGCTGCATGTTTCTATGCATTTATTTTGTAGGAACTGCTGCTAGTTTATTTTATTAATATTTTGTTTCATGAATTACAGAACAAAATAACATTTTGAAAATTAAAAAAAAAAATAATAATTCAAAGTGAATAAATTAAATATTCCATAAAATCAATGCATTGAAATGTTTCTCTATGTCTTTTGAATGCAACAAAAAAGGAAGCTTAAAAATTGAGGCATTCTATAAAAAACTTGAATTTGAAAATATTTCTAAAGGAGAAAAAATAAAACCAAAAGTCAAATACATTTGGATGTTCAATATTTGGATTTTGTTAGTCCTTTCATAGTAAACATGCTCTGAAAATTTGGTTGAAAAAAAAAAGATTACGAAAAAATTTGTCATTTTTAGTGGAGTGTCGCCTTCAGGTTAGAGAATATTTAATTTTATACTAGGATTAGACACTTATCTTTTTAACAATACGCTATAAAATCCGAATGAATTCAGTCGTTTCAGTGCGGTCAAGTTATGTGTAGTTGCTTTTGGGGTTTTTACGGTACCATTTTAATTACTGTTTTTATGGTTTCGGATTATTAATTTTAAAATAGGATTAAATACCTATATGTCTATTAATTTGAATAAAATTTAATCGAGAATCTTATTTATTTAGACAACTACATAATACTATATTATGATACTGACTGTAAATGCGTTTAAACTAGCAATATTATTATTTCGTCGGAAATCCTGTCGTGGTTTTGACTTTCTCCTGAGGCATGAGTGTTGTTGTCAGTGCTATAATGATCATGCTGTGATATGTCATGGATGTTGGGTTACTGGGGTAGCTCAGGTGGTAGTAATTCGAGATTGCGCTCGGATGTGGGGCCAAATTCCCACTGGGAATTATTAATTCGTTGGGATTTTTCAGATTTTTTCGCAACTGAAAGGCGAAAATGAGATAATCCCAGGACTAATTCCCGAACTCAACTCTCTGAATAACTATCTCGCTACTATGAATTTTATCGACGCTACATAACTTAGTTGTTGATACAGCGTCGTTAAATAACGGATATATGTACAAATATAGCCACATACTGTATACTGTAGCCTATATATTTAGAATCATGTGTAATTGTGTAATCTTACGTGGAAATCCGACGTCATGGTGACCACTCGTCACGGGAGTTCACTTTTTGTATTCATTTACTATATAAAAAGAAATTAAAAATTTAGCTTGCGATATAAGATGTTAGGGATATGGACATTTTTACAGAGATATTACGTCTATGATAAGCTTATTTCCGAGGATTATGATTACTCAAATGTTTTTATTACATTCCAGATGACACCATATAGTGCAGCGAATGGAACCTCCACTTCCGGATAGAAACTTACGTGAACTTTCTTTTGCTTTCCTATAGTAATGCTGCAAAAAAAAATATATACAGGGTGATTCACGAGGATTTACCGTCACTTACAAGCTTATTTCCAAAGAAATTCTGAGCAAAAAAGTCATATAAACATTTGTCCTAATCTCAATATTTTCAGGGTTACACTAATTTGATGTTGTTACTAAAATACATTTTTTTATTTAGATTTAAGGGTAAAAAATGTTACAAATAGAGAATGAACTATTCAGAAGCATCATTTATTTAATTGGTTATTCTTCTGAAGCTAAAAATGTGTTGTTAATTGCTTTGTACAGCTGTCAAAAGAAAAAGTGGCCGCTCTCTTGAATCAAAGTTCCCTTCGGGTATCTTCGCTACAATTCGGAGACAGGCGATGTTATATGTTGTTGGACCACGTTGCCTGATATCTACAGTTATAATTGAAGTGTACTGTGTGTTATTCGATAGCATAATGGTAGCGTTCAGGCCTCTTATTCATGAGGTCCTGCGTTCGACTACAACCTCGTGCTTTTTATGTCCTTTTTTGTTCTGTTTTTGAGAGAGACAAACTAGACATAATGGCTCCTTTCTCTTTTATGATTATTTTAGTAATTAACATCAGGTTCATTAATATATTATGCCATGACTTTATCATTATCATTATGATATTGTGGCTGCAAATGGAAAGAAAAAAGATTTTATTCTTAATAAAATATCTTTCGTGGCATAAACATAACAAATTTACTGGCGTCGGCCTTAAAACATTCAAACAATTAAGCGTTCAAAAAACAAAACAAAAAGCCACAATTCAATATTTAGTCTATCTTCCTCTTATCTCGATCATCTTGCAGTCGAGTGGGCATGGAATTGACTAGTCTTTGCAAATAGCGACTGTTCTTAGACACGATATTCCAGGCATTCTGAACATACCCACAAACATAAGTGTTCTGTCCATGTGCAGGTCTTTCATTGCAAACCCAGCAATATACAACCTTTCCTATTTTCTGCCTTCCTCTTAGTCTCCGCATATGATCCACGTATCCTAATGTCGTCTATTATTCTTTTCAACCAGAGACCCAACCAATTCCATTTTTCTCTTTCTAATCAGTTTCAGCATCATTCTTTCTTCACTCACTTTTTCAAACACAATTTTATTTCTTATTCTGTCTGTCCACTTCACACGCACCGTTCTTCTCCACATCCACATTTCAAATGCTTCAATTCGTTTCTCTTCATTTCGTCGTAATGTCCATGTTCTTTCCCCATACAATGCCACACTCCACACAAAGCACTTCACTAGTCTCTTCCTTAGTTCTTTTTCCAGAGGTCCGCAGAAGATCCTTCTTCTTCTATTAAAAGCTTCCTTTGTTCATGTTTGCAGTTTTTCTTGGGAAGGATAGGCCTAAATGCGGTAACATCCCGTTGCTTTCCGCACACCACTATCTCTTTCGCATCTTATTAAATTCCAGGGGGCCCAAGCGTGGAGATGAGGAGAGTGGATTTGACTAATTGGGCCCTCCGGACTTCACCGAAAGTCACGGCAAGGGTTAAATATTAATTCTATCAGGGTGTTTGACCCGGTCAGAGACCGGGAAATCTCAATTAGCCTTTGCCCCCCGCATCCTGGACTAGCTTCTACGAATCATCAGAAGATCTTAGAGTGTGATTGGGCCAATTTTTCCGAAAATGTTTCCACACTTTTGCTCTCATAGCTCAGCGGACGAACGTTGGAATTTAGATGTCAACGTCTCAGGTTCAATTCCTCGTTACTCCTTTTCATTTTATTGTGGTTCAAGATAGTATAATGTAATAATACAAAAAGAAAAACTAATACCAGTATTATGCAACTGGATTTTTCCAAACCTAATATTAAATTTGTTATTTATATCGCTAAAGAACGATTACAATATAAATAACTTGAATATTATTTATACAGTATCACTAAAGAACGATAACAGAATATAAATGATAAATATCGGTTTGTTTAATTAATATATTGCGAAAGAACAATAACAATATAAATAACTTGAATATTGTTTTATAATGCTAATGAAGGAAAACAGAATATAAATGATAACTTGAATATTATTTAAATCGCTAAAAAACGATAACAATATAAAAAACGTGAATATTATTCATATCGGAATTTCACAGATTTATTACAGATGTATTTAAGAAATTGTGGAAGAATAGTAATTAGTAACAGTGTCCTATTTATTCTTCTTGGAGCCAAATTTGTAACTTTTAAAAGTGTGGTTACTATGTTGAAGTGTATGTGTTGTAACGGATGCTTGATTTGTTATGTATGTGAATCAGTTATGGGATGCTTGATGTCGTCGCAATGTCGTAATTATAGTTTGATTGTGTTTGTGTGACTATTGTGTATTAATTTATGATGTATGGTGCGGAAAGCTGCATATTTGTGTTATAGAAGTGTTACGTATGTGTGTTGTTAATGTTTTTGTGTGTTACAAATTGCTACCTGATATTTGTTTTGCAATCGCAATGCCTGATTTACGGATTGTTTATGTTTTGTTTACATCGCGTAAGCTAATTTAATTTTCTTCTCCATTTCCCTTTATGCTTATCTTTTTTGTGTATAAAACTATAGCCCTAACATACATATGTAAAATAAGGCTAACCCCCATTGGAGATACAATAATAATTATTATTCATATCGTTATAATACGATAACAGAATACAAATGATGACCTGAATTTTATTCATATCTCTAAAGAACGATAACAAAATATAAATAACGTGATATCCATAAAGAACGATAAATGGATATAAATGATAATTTGAATATCATTTACATCGCTAAAGAAAGATTAAAAAATAAAATGAAAACTTGAAGAAGGCCCGAACCCACGACCTTTGAATAATTAAACAAGCACTCTACCGCTGGTCTACGCGACGCAGATATGGAACACTTTCATAGTTCCGGAACTGCTTGTACAAGCACATGCATCGTGTAACATCGCCGCGACCCGAAGTGGACTTTGAAAATATTCGCTGTTCACGAGTGCGGCCACTTTTTTTTTTTACAGCTGTACAGATTTTGTTTTTCAATTTTTAACTAAAAATTACATCATTCTTACGCACTTATCACAAACGTTTTTACAAATCATACGACTTCAGGAACTTGCTTCTTTACAATTTAATTATGCATCCTAATGTGCAGCCTTAAAGAATTTACAAGTGTGGCGTGATTTATAACAATTGTTGTGATAAATGCGTAAGAAAATGCAATTTTGTAGTTAAGAATCTGAAAAAAAAATCTGTACGAAGCAACTATGGAATTCACAACAAATTTTTAGCTTCAGAATATTAGATAATTAAAGAAATTATACTTCTGAATAGTCCATTCTTTATCTGTAATATTCTTTTACCCTTAAAAAAAAAAAAAATATTTTACAAACAACTTCAAATTAGTGTAATTCTAAAAATATTGAGATTGGGATACATGTTTATATGATATTTTTCGCTCATAATATCTTCGAAAGTAATCTCCGTAATTGACGGTAAATCCTCGTGAATCATTCTTTATATTCTTAAAAAAAAAAAAAAAAAAAACTACTTCTAAATGTTCCCGAAAATGCACACTTTAAATATATCCTTAATTCCGAAGAAAAAAAAGTGGGTTTGGTTATTCTATCTGCACTTTCGTCCTTGAATAGGATTTCTCCTAAACTATTGGACGAATTTCTTTCTATTATTCAGCATCTATAAAGAAATTTAACCGAGTGAGTTGGCTAAGTTGTAACGCACTAGATGCGATCGGGTTCAAACCCAGTAGTTATCAATCTGACTGAGGTTTTTTTATAGTTCCCTTCAGTCAGAAAGGAAATGCTGGTTGGAAAATTTATGTACCATGATTCATTATCGCTTTAATGACCATTGTCATAGTCATTAAAATTTGAAATGAGTTAAAGTTAATAAAAGCCATTTACCGGTATATAATATACGACAATAGGAACAAAATCACAATATTGTCCTCTGCCTATCTATATGCTCAAAGTCATAGTCATAGTCATTAAAAATTGAAATGAGTTAAAGTTAATAAAAGCCATTTATATAACATACAATAGAAACAAAATCACAATATTGTCCTCTGCCTATCTATATGCTCAAAGATTCCACACATGTGATATGACCTAGATGTTAAAGCGTGCATAAAATGAACTTTTTGACAAATCAAGTCAGTTTATCCGGGAAAGAAGCACATGGAATACAATAACAGTTTGCTTGAAGCCACTAACATAAAATATCTATGAACGCGAAAGTAAAATGAAATACGCTGTCTAGTATGTCTCCAGACTATTATTTTTCAATGAAGTTAATCATTATAATTATTGCGAATTGAAGACTATAGGGAAAGAACCTGATAAGTCACGTTTTACTGTTTTTACAGGAGAAAAATTTGAAAATTTCAAGGCCTATCATAGGCTATTCTATTGTCTTTCGGTTATCATTTTTCAAATTTCTTTAGACCAATAAAGTTATTATTCTGTACAGTTAAACTACACAAATCTAAACTATCTGAGCTGTTACATGACACCTAAAACAGTAAATCAATAATTTTGGACTTATCACGTTTTTCCTCTGTGCTCTTCAATTGTGAAGTTTTCATTTTGAATTTTGTCTGTCCCAATAGTCTCTCAGGAAATTACTACCATTGTCACAGAATTAGCATTCCTTGTCATTAGCATATTAAGTTACGCGATACAAATTTTATACATTTAAAATTCAGGTCACTTATAAATTTTGAATTTAATAAACAGAATAGTAATATAAAAATCGTTACAGTGTAAGTATGTAGTATTGTATGTAACTATATTTTGTGAAAAATTAACAGTAAGTTACTATCACAGCCTAGTATATACAGTCACGAAGCTTGAGTTTATGAGGGTACTAGGAACAATAGACTGTGCAGGTACTATTTCGCATTGTCTGTGATAAAGCGATAATAGCGATCCTAGTGGTTAGCAACTATCTATGGATGCATATTTACTACGTATTGAGCTTCGTGACTGTATATACTAGACTGTGGTACTATTGAAAAACTTAATTTTGCCATTATGTATTTCTTTTTTTAGTTTAGAGAAATTTATTTATTTATATGGGCCTATTTATTTATTTTGGCCTATTTATTTATTTATTCACCTATGTGTTATTTATTTAATTAATCTTATTTTTATTTTCCAACGTTGAAGTTTTAGACTGTAATGTAAAACTTGTGCTGCCATAATTTTATAGAAATTTATCCGTAGTGGTCTACAACAGTGAAAAATAAAATTACGCTTTATCACTTTTGTATAATATATTTTTATGCTTTCAAAATTTCTGAGCAACGTTCGGAATATCAGGAGAATATTATGAAGGGAACATGAACTAACTCTATCGTGCTTCAGGGCCTTGAAATATTAGCAGTACATACTTTAATACAGTACTTGTTTCGAGTAGGCAGACAGATAGTAAGTGAGAGAATCTTTGCCCTTTCAGTCCTATGAATGCACGTCTTGTGAAAATGATACGGTTACGCTAAACAGCCATGAGTAATATGTGTTTGTTTAATGTCATTCGCAGAGCTGGATTTTGATTTACAGACCTCTAAATGTCGGATAATTACCTATGATATTTCACTCGCAGCATGAATCTGTATAACAGCGCAGTCATTCCGAGAATTTACCTATCATAAAACTGCCTGCAAGAACTTACGTTGTGGCTTTCTTTTCACAGCAAGACCAACCTAATAAACATATCATAAAATATAACTTAATTCTCTTTATTTTTTTTTCCTTTCTTCCTCTTCAATATACAGTGTGTAATAGTATTATACTGACATTACTACCACTTGAATCTTAGCTCGAAAACCAAGTTCCTTTCTTTTTTTATCATGTACTTCTTCCTTTATTTTCATTCCTTCTTTCTTTTGTTTATTTGTTTGTTTCTTACTTTCCTTCTTTCTTTCTATCTTGCTTTTCTCTCGTATTCTTTTGATCTTTCCACTTACTCTATTATACACTGTGTCCCGCTTAGAGGGATCAAGAAATAAATGCTCACCATTTAAAATAAGATGAAGATATTGTTTTGATTTACGTACATCTGACAAGATGCAGAAACTGTCCAAGTTTATGCACAAATGGTTTAAGAAAAGTTGCATGTTCATGCGTATATGCACTAACGTTTATCGTGGAAACAAGCCAGGCGCCATTCAGTAGAACATTCCGTCATTGGACCATTTTTCTTCATCGAGGCAACAATCAAAGGGAATGTGTACCTGGACATGTGCAGAACTTTTGTTGTTGATCATCTCCCCCCAGGATCGGGTTCTCAGCAACATGGGGCTCCACCCCATTACTATGGAGCAGTGCGTGACTTCTTGAATGCAAACTTTCCCAATAGGTTGATCGGAAGAGGAGAACCCTTGCCTGGCCACCTAGGTCACCAATCTTGACGCCCATTGACCCTCTTTCTGGGGTTTTATGACGAATGTTGTGTACCAACGTGGTACAGTTGACACTTTGGAAAAACTGAGACAACGCATTATAACTGCAGCTGCGCTAATCACTCCACAAATGTTATGGAACACTTGGCAGAAGGTTGAGTACCTTTTGGATGTCTTCAGGGTAGCTCGAGGCGCACACATCGAGTTGCACTGACCATTCTCCGAAACTACATCAAGTTGTATGATAGGTATTTGTTATAAGACCATTATTTGTACTTTAAATTAGCACTTATTTTTCGATCCCTCTAAGCGGGACATAGTGTATTTTTATTTTAGTTTTATTTATATTTCTAAACTTGTTTACAACTCATTCTTCTCTTCTTCTTTCTTCGTTACTAAATTAATTAATTTATTTATTATTCCTCTTATCCATCCTTTACTTCGATTCTTATTTGGTTCTCTGCTTCCTTTCGTAAACCTTACACTTTATTCCTTTCACTTACCTTCATTCCTGCGTTCTTTTTTTCTTTCACTTCTCTACTTTTCACATAACTTCCGTCCTCTTACCTTATTTCCTCCCCCTTTCCACTTTTTCTTTGTTTGTTTGTTTGTTTGTTTGTTTGTTTCTTTCTTTCCTTTCTCTGTCCACTTGATTTCGCTTTTTTTCATTTTCACTCTTATTTTGCTGTCAGATATTTCTACCTTCCGCTCATTTTCTTTATTTTTTTCATTGATTATTCAGTAGTTACCGGCAAACTACGTACGGAACGGATTTGCACTCGAATCTAATGCACCATAGAATGTAATGCACACCCCAATTTTTTAATATTACATTTGGACAAAATAGGTACGCATTAGATTCGCGCAAACACGGTAATGCGTCAGGGTATAAGAAATTTTCTGACGAAATTTCGGCCAGTATATGGAACCAGTGCCCACTCGGCATCGTGATGAATTAGGACAGCTACAGTTGGTAGTGAAATCAGGTTTCGCGAACGGCTGCGAGATCACCGTGCTAACCACGCGATAGCCTACTCCTCTAATGGATGGATGATAGTTCATCTCTGCCGAGGTATGTTTTGACTCTATCTGGGCTGCCGCGGCATGATGATGATTACTACTACTACTACTACTACTACTACTACTACTACTACTACTACTACTACTACTACTACTACTACTACTACTACTACTACTACTACTACTACTACTACTACTACTACTACTACTACTACAGAAGAACTAAAGAGCTTGTTTGTAAAGGGAAAGACCTATTTCTATCTTAATATGCACAAACATCAATATTAATAGGATTCAATAAATTCAAATGTGCCTGACCGTGAAAAGAGCGGGTCGGGGTTCAAATGCTGGTTGGGACAAGTTGCCTGGTAGGGGTTTTTACCGGGGTTCTTCCTCAACCCATTAAGAAGAAATTCTGGATAAATTACGGCGCTAGAACCTGGACTCATTTCACTGGCATTATCACCATCTCATTCAGACACTAGATAACCATAGCAGTTGATAAAGCGTCGTAAAATAACAAAAACTTTAAGTACGTTGTATATTTATTATAATTTATACATAACTTTTAAATTATGAATAAAATTATTAAATTTATAAAAAGCTACAGTACAGCAAGTGCCAGTGTTTTTGGCTCGTGCCCTTGAGTAAAAAGTCAAGTGAGCACTTGTTGCCAGTGCAGCTTAGAACGCTATCACCCAAATACACGTGACGTTAGTAATCTGCCAATCACAGTTGTGTATCTTATTGTCTACTGACTGCGTCAAAGCAAGGCAGTCGCACGTTGCATTTCTGGGATATGTCGTTGAGTACACTATCCAGTCAGTGGCATCTGTTGCCACTTCAGCTGAGAGTGGTATCACCTCCTAAACAGATGTGATGTCAGCAGTCTGCCAATCGCAGTTCTCAGCTTTCTCGTCAACAAACTGTGGCAAAGATAAGATACTCGCTGTCAAGGTTCCCATTACTTGTTTCACGCGCCAGAAAAGGTGGTTTTGGTTGTACTGTGAATTCAGTTACGGAACCATCATTATTTCGAAACCACAAACGATTTAAAATTTACGAAACTCTTGCCTGGCCAGATATGTCTTTCGGAAAGCAAAGCATTGGCAATTAGAAGATCAGACTCCTAAAAATAACCGCAGTCGAAATAAAATTCACGAAGCGTATAGCAGAAATAACAATAAAAACAAAATGGAATCATAAAAGAAATGAAAACTTTCTAAAAGAACTAGAAATAGAATAGGTTTTACAGTAGGCAGGCTTAAACAATCAAAGACGAAGTTGAAAAAGACATGTTAGAAAAATAGATAAATTTTGCAATGTGGACCTTATAATAGATATGTTGGTCGACCGGGAAAGAGATGGACTGATGTGAGACAGTAATAAACCTCACTCTCATACCTGAGTAAAAGAAGATGATGATAGTGGAGGTGGTGGTGATAATGTGATGATAATGATAATTACCATTTCATGGCCATCATATTTGTGACAATAATGATAATTATGTCATTTTATAAAGTGAAGAAGAATTCAATTCGTTATAAACGATTCTTCCAATTTACTAGTTGCTTCAGATAATTTGCCAATTTAAATGAAAATGTGTGTATGTGTGTGTCTAATCCCTACCCACTTCACTTGCGTGATTTGGGTTCCACATACAGCGGATAGATGGCAGGACTGTGACCAATTTTCAAGTTACACACCATTTCGGCGGGCCACGTTATGCATGATGTGTATCTGTGAAGAGTTATGTCGTGAACTAGTGAGAATATATGTGTAAGTGTTCGTTTATGTGTAGTGTAGGGAATGGGTGATGAAGGTGAGTAAGGGAGAAGGGGAAACCCGATGCCGGCACGTAGCCTACTCCTGTCGAATAGCACCAAGGGGAACGCCAGGCTTAACGTCCACATCCGACGGACGAATCAATATCAACAGTGACATATGCCTTCTCTTCATATGCACTACGGAGAGATTTGGGATTTAACCCAGGCATATTGGTGCACAATTTAGTGATTAGAAGTTGTGCACCGCCATCTCTTCTAGTCTGGATGTCAGATATTGACTGAAGCTATGAAACAAATTATCGCTTCTAATAATAATAATAATAATAATAATAATAATAATAATAATAATGGTTTATTTAACCTGGCAGATTTAAGGCCGTACGGGCAGATCTAACACTAAGCCAGGAGTAAAACTCTATACAAAAAACAGTACCAAATTTATAAAATACAATACAGAAAAAAATAATTGAATGAGATAATCATAAGACAACGTAAATAACAAGTCAATAAAACTGAGATATAATATAATAATATATAACATATAAAAAGAAATAAAAAGCATAATAACATGTAAAAAGTAATGTAGAATAAGCAACTCATATACACTGATTAAAATATGATATACTAATAATAATAATAATAATAATAATAATAATAATAATAATAATAATAAAATTAATAATAATAATACAGAACAGAACGTACAATGAACACAAACTTGTCATAACAGTTAGTTTGGCAACTCTAATTTTCTGACTTACATTTTAAAATGTTTTAAGGTTCGGCAGCCTTTGACGTCAGGTGGCAAAGAGTTCCATTGGCGAGAAGTAGCAACAGTGAAAGATGAGGAATACAGAGATGATATTATGTGGAGTGGTATTTCTCGCGTGTTACCTTATTAGGCAATAGCTTTTGATAAATAGTGAACAAATACAAACGATAGGAGCAGTGAGAATGTAGGAGATAAGAAAAACCAGTAATTAATCCACAATAACTTTAAGAAACATTTTGCAGTTACTTAGAGAAGAAAATTGCAAAATAAAATATTATATCTCTTCTGAAATTATATTATTCACAAAACATTGAGCTCAGAAACAACTCGGACTCAAAGTTAGTCACGGAGCGGTTTATAATGAGCGATGGTGAAAAAGTGAAAGCTATGCCGTGTTTATATTTCTTGCAGCTCTATCTTCTGTCCCCAGTCACGTGACGCAGTAATCCCCGTGTTTTTCAGCGCCGCGTCTGTCTAATGAACTATGAATTCCATGCACTACACTCAAAGAGGGGGATGAAACGACCCTCTGATGACTGTCGCACCTCACTACCCCTTTTTATGCCTACGTTCCGTTTGTTTCTATATAAATCTGCTCTCTCTTTTACCGGGGATTATGGAAGCGGGGTGTAATTTACGCAACAGACTTTCAGTTTCGACCATTTTGTGACCGTGTAATTATGTCAGGCCAATCCATTCTACCAGACTCTTGGCTGTATTGCCAAAAGAAACTCCCGGGAAGATATCGAGTGATTTTAGTAAAGTTTAGTAGGATTATCAACTATGTATTGGAACTATGATTCAATGTCCAAAGCTATATCTAATTGTTATATCGACAGCCTAAAACTTATAATAGTAGTAATAATAATAATAATAATAATAATAATAATAATAATAATAATAGTAACAATAATAATAATAGTAATAGTAATAATAATAATAATAATAATAATAGTAATAATAATAATAATTTTAACACGAAATTTATGTCGCTTATGGTATGTGAAAGTACAAGGTAACTTCAAAAGCACAAAGAATTTCATGCAATATTCTTCATAAATTATTTTTATAACTAAAATTAGCTTTCTTTATAATATTATATTCTTGATGTTTCACTCCATTTCTCACGGGTGGCTACCGACTCCCCACTGCGGTTAATTTTTCTTCCCGATTCCCTCCGAAGAAGTAATTTGTAAATATACCGATTCCCTCCGCGCCAAAAAGGAGCTGCTGGAATTAAATACTCCGATTCTCTCCCGTAAAGTCTGGCTGGCTGGCTGGCTGGCTGGGTGGGAGGGTGGGTGTCATGATCTATCTGTTTTTGGTTACATATCGCTGCAGACATAAATGCTCTAAGTACTACGCGACCAAGGCGGGAACCGTTTTGTTTGGTGGCGCTGCGATTCGCTTCATAACATAGGCCGTGTTGTAAAGTCCGCATCAGATGCAAAATGAAGCACATGCTGAACTGCGCTCGTTTCATTATTATTAACATGCTTTGTTTGTTATATGTTCGTATATATAGTTAGCTTTATTGTTTAGTTTTATTTTATAATATGCTTACACACATAGGAATCTATTAAGAAAACACATCACAACTTCGGTGCTCGTAAAGGAGGGAACATGAATCGAAAGTAACATAAACTAAAGTAGGTACTGTATTTTATACAATATTGCATTTGATATACATTTCTTACCTTAGCATTTTAAAGTGGCCGGACTCCGGACGTCATATAAATGTGGAAAGCACCCGGTATAAAACAATCACAACCATCAGCATGGGCTACTATAAGTCGTTGACCTGCACTGCTATTTGTATAACCTCCTGACACGTTTACATCTTGCCAACATTTATGGACAGTGTAACAGGTATGGAACCATGTTTCGTCCAGGTTAATAACGGGCTACTATATTAGAACGTTCTATTAGATATTTCCTTTTATCTTTACATTTTTTGAATGAAAACCACACGGATAATATGAGTTTTCGTAAAGTTTCCTTGCGTCCTTTAAAAACTATCTCTCTCTTACAAAATTTATGAAACTTTCCTAATGTTGGAAGCTCTTTGTAGAGACCATAATATTTATGAACTTATCTTCTTAAGATACACGCTAGGGCTGATTACCTGGTTGGTTTTTTCCGAGGTTTTCCCCAACCGTAAGGTGAATGTCAGGTAATCTATGGAGAATCCTCGGCTTCATTTCGCCAAATACCATCTCGCTATCACCAATCTCATCGACGCTAAATAACCTCGTAGTTGATACAGCGTCGTTAAATAACCAACAAAAAAAACCTTATGTTACATTTGTCCAAGTCGTCTAATTCAACCTATTTGCTATTTGTTTGGTGCTGATATTTCTACACCCTTGTTCTCACATTCTTTACCTTCCTTTCTAATTGTTTCCTTATTTAACTTCACAATAGCTGCAGCACGCTCTGTTGTCTTCGATAGAGGTAGGAATAAACCAGTTCTATTTTCTTCATCAGAAAACTTTATGGGATTATAAATAATGCTCCGCGCTTGGCTACGAAACACACGTCATCCTACACGCGGCATTGTGATCAAATTGAAACTCTAGGCATTGGATGTGACGACACTCCAGCAGTAAACATACTCAGCGAGCACGGAGTTCCTCATTCTGCCACGACGGGTCCCGCCTTGGTCGCGTAGTACAGCAGTATCCATGTAAACAGTTCATTGTTAGTGAATCTAAACACATCGTAATGTTTTCATCTAGAATTAACTAAGAAAAAATGTAGAAAATATTGGTTCATAACAGTGTTCTCGACTACTTCCAATAATATTTGCACTTTCTATTATCCACGCAAAATTTAACAGTTGCTTTTACACGTCGCACCCAATATTTTTGTGTTTTTAGATGTTTTATACAAAGTACAGACAGATACCAAAATTAAAATAAATTCTGCCGTTATCCACCCAGATATAACTACAAAAACGTATAAACGAAACTTGAACTATTTAAAGAATAAAATTAGATAACGGACAGTTCAATCTTTCGCAATATTGCAATGCCATGTCCTACAAAACCCTCCCCAATGTTTTAAAGTAGAAGATTAAACACACCAAGGGATTTGGATTGGGTATTTGAGTTATATCCTCGACAGTCAGTCATTCGACTTGATCAATTAACATGATTATTTCAAGGAGTGCAGTTCGGTGGCTCCTTTGAACACCGATCTGCACTCCTTGAAATAAAATAAGGTACATGGATTGGTTATTTCAGTTATATCCTTGACAGTCAGTCAATCTACTTAATCAACATGATTTTTAAACACACCAAGGGTATGGATTGGTTATTTCAGTTATATTCTTGATAGTCAGTCAATCTACTTGATCAATTAACATGTTTCTTAAACACACCAAGGGCATGGATTGGTTATTTCAGTTATATCCTTGACAGTCAGTCAGTCAATCGACTAGATCAATTAACATGATTTTTAAACACACCAAGGGTATGGGTTGGTTATTCAGTTATATCCTTGACAGTCAGTCAATCTACTGGATCAATTAACATGATTTTTAAACACACCAAGGGTATGGATTGGTTATTCAATTATATCCTTGACAGTTAGTCAATCTAGTAGATCAATTAACATGATTTTTAAACACACCAAGGGTATGGATTGGTTATTTCAGTTATATCCTTGACAGTCGGTCAATCTACTAGATCAGTTAACATGATTTTTAAACATGCCAAGGGTATGGATTGGTTATTTCAGTTATATCCTTGACAGTCGGTCAATCTACTAGATCAATTAACATGATTTTTAAACATGCCAAGGGTATGGATTGGTTATTTCAGTTATATCCTTGACAGTCAGTCAATCGACTAGATCAGTTAACATGATTTTTAAACACACCAAGGGTATGGATTGGTTATTCAGTTATATCCTTGACAGTCAGTCAATCTACTGGATCAATTAACATGATTTTTAAACACACCAAGGGTATGGATTGGTTATTTTAGTTATATTCTTGACAGTTCGAAATATGTGTAAAGTGTGACGGAAAATTGTGTGTCTGGTTACGGCATGGAGGGAATCGGACTACACTGAATTCAATAACAAAAAATGGTAGGGAATAGGGCTGTACCCTTTTTAGGGACGGAATCGAAATCTTATTTTTGGGAGGGAATCGGCGTTCCCCGTTCCTCATTACTTTGTTATCTCTCTCTAGCATCCAGTTATCTCTCCATTTATCCATTCGACTGTATACCCTTCATTAATAACTAACTTAATTTTTAATATATTAAATTGAGATGAGCCGTCTATGCTTATCTAGTTTTATATAAAATTAATTATAACATGAACGTTTTCTATATCTATATATAATTGTTTCTCATGTTATGTTCAAATATCAAGGGTATACATTATATGTCTCACTCACACAGTCCATGTGCATCTATTTGAATATGTCATTAGGCATAACATTTGAAAATGGCACATCAGTGCCGAAAACGTTCATGTTATAATTAATTTTATATGAAACTAGATAAGCATAGACGGCTCATCTCAATTTAATATATTATTACTACTTACTTATCGGAAAAACCATACAAAATGAAATTAATTTTTAATATTTCGTCATTCGTTCATCCATTCTTTCATCATCCATACTTATTTTTTTAGTTTCCTCTTTATTTCCTGTCTTCTTTGTCATTCCCTTACTGTCATTTCTTTCCTTAATTTCGTTCTTTACCTTAATCCTTTGCAGTTTTTTTCCGTTTATTCTATCATATTCCCCTCCTCCCATTCAATTTTCACTTTATTCCTTCAATTTCACATTTTTTCTTTCCTAACTTTTTCTGTTTTGTATCTTTTGTGCTTTCTTGGCTTAATATTTTCTTTTTGTTCCCTATATTCTTTGCTTCCTTCATTCTTTTTTCTTTCTTCTGTTCCATTTCTTCTTTAGATACTCTTCTGTTTCCTCTTCTTTTTTCCTCTCCTGTGTTTCCTTTCTTTTTTTTTCTTTCTTCGTCTTTCCTTTTCTTCTGTTTCCTGTCTTCTTTGGACCCACTCTTCTGTTTCATTTATTCTCTGTTTCCTCCCTTCTGTTTCATTTATTACTTATTCCTTGTCTTCTTCGTTTCCTAACTTATTTGCCTCATATTTTCGTTTCTTCTCTTCTTCGCTTTGTCTATTTTTTCGTATTTTCTTGACAGTTTCAGAGTTTTTTACTTCCTAACTTATTCCTCACTTATTTTATAAATAATTTCTTTCCAAAATTCCTTCCTTCGGATCTTCCTCCTTTTCTCGTTTTTCCAAATATTTGCTCTCTCCTTTATTTCCCACATTTTTTTTGCTTTCTTTCTCCATGTTCTTTGCTGTCTTTCTTTTTTCACTATTCTTTATTGGTTCCCTTTTTCCTTATTATTTTCTCCTCTCTCTTCTGTCGTATTTCTTGAACATCTCAGCCTCTAACTTAACGATGTCAACTACTGATTGGTTGATCAAGTTTCACAAGTATCTTCTAGATTCTACAACAGTCTAATTTGTATTTTATTTATTTATTAATTATTACATTATACAATTTAATTCTGTGGCCCAAATATATAAGCAGCGAAATCTCTTTTTCCAGACACCAAATGTATGTTCAATAGACGCTCTTCTACTAATATGAGCACCATTATACCTAACCTCACTTCAACACTAGGATTTAGGATATTTTTGGTGTCATGAGTTATGAACGACAAGGATAAGCATTGTCACCAAGCTATATGTCATCAAATTCCTGAGTTTCAAATCTATCTCCAGAATGGGAAGTATTGAAAATTGTGCCGTAATGAACAGATTCAGGGAATCGTGCAACAATATCTCTTTCAGGGAATAATCACAGACAACTTGAACATTAAGAAAAAAGAATCCTTTTGTTTCAATGAAATTCACATAGGCTAGAGGTTGGTAACATTATGATATGAGTAATATTGTGATAGTTCTTTTTGAGAATTCATTACAATTTTACTGAACGAGAAAAAGATTGCGTCAACGTATTAAGACAGGGGTCGTCAGCACAGAGCACGCTAGGACTAGCCCCTCTTACCCGCGGAAAACGCTGTGCACTATAGTGCTCTCGTAGCTGCTAGCGAGTATGCTCTCTATCTCTCCCTGTTGCACGACAGTGCACATGGGACAGCACCGCATACCCATTGCACATTTCAGCGAGTTCTGACGACTACTGTATTAAGGGAATGTTCGTGGACAAATTTCTGCACAAAATCCGTTCTTCTCTCCTTCAGTAAAATTGTAATAAATTCTCAAAAAGAACTACCACAATATTACTCGTATCACAATTTACCAACCTTTACCCTATATATTTGCTCGGTGAGTGAATATGAATTTTTATCAACACAGACCAGTGCATTAGCAGTGATTCTCAACCGTGGGGCCTCGGCCGTCTGAGATGGCAAAGGTTGTCAAAGAGCAGTTAATGGGGGGCCGAGAATAAAATAATAATAATAATAATAATAATAATAATAATAATAATAATAATTTAAGAAGGTCTTTGAAAATTTAAACATATGACTATTTTGCGTTAGATAAAAACAATCAATTATTTTTCTCTTAAACGTGTTTTTATCTACGTAGTGCCCTCTTCCTCCTTGCCTAAAGATGGCAACATGTTTTCGTTAGAACGGAATGAAAGATGGAAGGAGAATTAATTTGTCTGCTTTTCATACATTGTTGGGATATGAGTCTTCACTTTCATTATAGAATGCATGAGTTACTAACTTTTAACTTAGGCCAGAGGGCCGCGCTAAAGTAATGTGAGGAAAGCAGAAACCTCATTATTAAAAGGGTTGGGAAACAGTGCATTAGTATAGGGGTCATCAGCTCGAAGCTCTGGAGCGCGGACTACGTGCTCCGCTGCTTCGATGACTCGCGGTTTAGAGAGCGGAGAAGTGGTTTCAGCTATGCCATGTCGTAATTTGACACACTCACAAAATATGACGCTGGCGGTACAAACTGATTTTTGTATATTATTATTATTATTATTATTATTATTATTATTATTATTATTATTATTATTATTATTATTTATGTATTTATTTATTTATTTGTTTATTTATACTACAGTTGTAATAAGTTTCTTAACAATGGAGTTAAAGATCATGATTTGTCAAACCCATAGGGCTATTTCAGGTTTCACCAACGCAAAAATCTCGATTATCCATTCGATAGCGTTATAGGATCGATATCTCACGTTTGAGAAATCGTGCATTAGTAACAGAAGCATCTCGGAAAGGAATGGGGGATACGTATGTTGAGGAATCATGATAATGTGCCATTTTATATTATCGCTAGTCAATAGTCATTACAGTATAAAAAAACCGCCTACGTTCTAGTCGAGGCATACAAGTTAAAGGCGGATGGCTGTTAACTCGATAACAGTTCAGAAGAGCCAGTGACTTAGGTTCTAGTAAATTACTTCATATTGGTTTATTATATATAATAGATCACAGACACATTACATACAACAATTTTACACAAAGATATATTATTATTTAAATACAATTTCTACGTTTTACCTATTAACATATTTGTTTTGTCTTGCACTAGCTAGGTTCTAGTATAGCGACAGTCTGGTATATACAGTCACGAAGCTCAATACATAATAAATACGCATCCGTAGATAGTTGCTCACCACTAGGATCGCTAATATCGCCTCATTACAGACAATGCGAAAAGTACCAGCATAGTCTATTGTTCCTAGCACCCTCACAACTCAAGCTTCGTGACTGTATATACTAGACTGTTGTATAGCCCTGGAATGAGAGAAGTGAAAGGGTCGGATAAATCCCCTCCCATGTCCTTTTCGATTACACCGCTTTATAAACAAACGCATAATAAGATTCTGTGCATCAGTGGTGGATTTTAGGCGACCAGCGAGAGCCGAAACTTCGTAAAAGCTATGATGCTCACCTGTTACAATACGTCACTGACCTTCCTGTCGGTACCGCATCAAAATATTACTGTCTCACCCGGGAAAGGTGGAGTGGGGAGTTAAGGGGTGGTCTGCAGCGACTCAGTCGAGGTTAATAGCGCCCAGGCCTGTTCTAGTACTTCACATTGAAAACCAATTGTCCAACAAACATTTTCTTCTGTGGGAATGGATAAGACTTTTAACCTGAAATAATTTAGAAAATTTGCTTCAATTATGAAACACACTGTATATTGAAATTTAATTCTGCCTCTGGGAAGAGATTAAAGTAACACCTAGCTTTCGTAATGCAGCGCTGTCTGTTGGTGTCACCGCTTACTAATCTCACCACAGGCAACAGCAATTGAATGACAATATGTAGAATTAAAAATATATTTTTAAACACGATTTCCCAGAAGGCTTGAATACGGATTAAGGGCTTAAAAATCCCAGTTTTATAACTTGCAACAACTTGTTACCCCAATATGTGAAGAGGATAGAAACCACCCCTTGTCATTTCAACCACCCCCCCCCCACCTTATTAGGGGTCAGCACGCACATGTCCGTGAGGGTTGTAATGAAAATTAATAATAAAAAGTTGTAACAGGAGGGCGATTAGCAGAGTTTGCGATTAGGATCCCAGAGAGGTAACTTCGGAGGAGTGAGAAAGGAGTGGCTTCGGAATGTTACTGTGTGATAACAGCCTGGAAGTAATACCACAGACGTTAATTACAGAGCTTCTCACAAGAGACGAGTGGGGATAAACCAGCCCCTTTTAAGAAGCAATGCAGTTCCGAAATGCCACAGAAGTAGAAGGCCTGAATTTTATAGCTTACAATATTACACTTGAAATGAGCGAGTTCGTTGCGTGCAGCAGTGAGATATAATTTCCCTTAAATTAAAGTTACCATACATTTTATCTGAAATCCGGGGACACCGGCCAGCTCCATAATACCATCACTCATTACTGTTATAGTTCTTGTTTGTACTGCTATGGTTTCTCTTCGTATTATTATTATTATTATTATTATTATTATTATTATCATCATTATTATTATTATTACTACTTATTATTAATTATTATTATTATTATTATTATTATTATTATTATTATTATTATTATTATTATTAGTGTCATTCTGTCATAAATTTGGAGTCCCAACAACAACAATTAAGGAAATTTCTATTATAGCTTTGAAGGGTTCTCTGCAGATTTTACGGCGACATTTGTATTTCAATTCAAATTACAGTTGAATTTCATCAGTCAATTTTTTTTATTTGCATTTTTTTTATAAATTTTCCTTATGTGAAATATTATCTACTGCAAATTTTAGTTTCTTGTAAACAAATTTCTTGTAAGACATTTTTAATGTCATTTTAAATGTTACTGTTTAACATTCTTTGTCTTTGGCAACCTCACCAAGTTGAGGAAGATTGAATTATTATTATTATTATTATTATTATTATTATTATTATTATTATTATCGTTATTATTATTATTATTATTATTATTATTATTATTATTATTATTATTATTATTAAATTATTACTTGCTTACAAATGACTTTTAAGGAACCCGCAGGTTCATTGCTGCCCTCACATAAGCCCGCCATCGGTCCCTATTCTGTGCAAGATTAATCCAGTCTCTGTCATATCCTACCTCCCTCAAATCCATTTTAATATTATCCTCCCATCTACGTCTCGGGTCCACACTTGTGGAGTAACAGCACGTCTGGCCGCGAAACCAGGTGGCCTGGGTTCGAATCCCGGTTGGGACAAGTTACCTGGTTGAGGTTTTTCCGGGGTTTTCCCCTCAACTCAATATGAGCAAATGCTGGGTAACTTTCGGTGCTGGACCCCGGACTCATTTCACCGGCATTATCACCTTCATCTCATTCAGACGCTAAATAACCTAAGATGTTGATAAAGCGTCGTAAAATAACCTAATAAAATAAAATAAAATAAAAAATCTACGTCTCGGCCTCCCCAAAGGTCTTTTTCCCTCCGGACTCCCAACTAACACTCTATATGCATTTCTGGATTCGCCCCTACGTTCCACATATCCTGCCCATCTCAAACGTCTGGATTTAATGTTCCTAATTATGAGGCTTATTGTATGGATTCGTAACAAGCTGTTTTTTTTACGGTGATGGGTTGTTACCCCTTTGCCCAACCCCCAAGCTGGAGGACCACCCCTTATCGGCTGTCCACGACTGGTTATTCAATATATTCGCAGCTCTCTACCCTCCAGATCTAGAGGCAGTCTCCTCTATCCGCAACCTGAGGACGCGCCATGCCGTGGTGATAGGGACCCACAATACATGGATTATTAAATTATTATTGTTATTAAATTATTATTACTATTATCATTATTGTTATTAAATTATTATTATTACTATTATTATCACTATTATTATCACTATTATTATTATTATTATTATTATTATTATTATTATTATTAGAGGGAGTGTTACAAATAAGGATACCATTTTCATTTTTAGTTTTGGAACCTTCATGTTTTGAATCTTGAACGTGAGGTATCGTTCTTTTTATTGCTGAATGTCTCTGTGAAAGGTACACCGGACTCAGAAATTCGTAAGATGTTATATATTGTTAAAAAAAATAATAATTTCCTCAGAATGTAACATATTTTCATCATAAAAATGGAGGTACAAATATGGAATACAACAAGTTACAAGATTAACAAAATTGCAAAGTCAAAATTGCCTCTTCTAAGGAAAGCACAGAATAACCATTCAGCATCTTCATTAGAAAAGTGTTTCTCCATACATAATCATAAAAGTAATTCCAGATGAATCGTCTCTCACGTCTTTTCTCGAACTTGTTTTATAGCTTCTTGCATTGCCTTTTCATTTCACTGTTTTCCAAGTTTGTTGGAAGGTGAGGTTTTCCCTCTTTCTAAAAGTGCCAACACTAGTACCGAAACAGAAAACCTGGGTATATACAAATATGGAATATAATTCTTTTTTCGTTTTTGAAACTACATGCTTTGAATACTGAACGTAAAGTATCGTCCTGTTTATTGCTGAGTATCCCTGTGAATGGTACACCGGACTTAGAAGTTCGTAAGATGTTATAAAATACTTGAAAAAACAATAATTTCCTCAAACTCTAACTTATTTCCGTCATAAAAATGAAGGTACAAATATGGAATACTATTAACAAGTTACAAAATCAACAGAATTGTGTCCACAACTGTGGAGTAACGGTTAGCGCATCTGGCCGCGAAACCAAGTGACCCGGGTTCGATTCCCGTTCGGGGCAAGTTACTTGGTTGAGGTTTTTTCCGGGGTTTTTCCTCAACCTAATATGAGAAAATGCTGGGTAACTTTCGGTGATGGACCCGGATTAATTTCACCTGCATTGTCACTTTCATCTCATTCAGCCGCTAAATAACCTAAGATGTTGATATCGCGTCGTAAAATAACCTACTAAAAAAAAACAAAATTGCAAAGTCCAAATTGCATCTTCTAAGGAAACCACAGAACAAGCATTCAACATCTTCATTAGAAGGTGTCTTTCCAACCGTAATACTGAATTCAGAAGAATCGTCTCTCGTGTCTTTTCTCGAACTTGTTTTATGGCTTCTTGCATTGCCTTTCCATTCCACTGTTTTTAAATTTGTTGGAAGGTGAGGTTTTCTCTCCTCCTACAGGTGCCAACAGTAGTAACGAAACAGAAATCCAGGGTATGAAGATGGACTAGTAATAATATTAGTATTTCATATTTGTGGTACACTAATGGTGTAAGTCATAACCTCAAAACATTCCGTAATTTAAAGACGAAATGAATTAAACATACATTGTTGTAAACGTAGATTATTTTTCGTTAAGAATAGAATATGCATAATTAATATTTCTAACATTGAGGAATAACAACGTAGGCTAAATTCAAGAAAAGAACTTACCGCCAAAATTTTCACTTTGCTCCTAAACGCAATATTAATAAACAATTCAGCTTATAACTGCAAACTAACACATTTCCGCGGAAAAAGAGTATCAGTGAGTAGTAATTTGGAAGGCTTCCGCTACAGCTAAGAGGTCACTCATTACAAATGTTCAAGAGACAATATTTAAATTAAATTCTCAACATAATCCCACCTGAGATTCATATATCGGTGGGTGCTGCAATGCTGTTACACCCTCCTTATACACAGATCCTCGAAGTCTGCAAAAAAGCCTTCTGCTGTTTTGATAACCTCTTCCTTTGATGCATTGTATAAGAATGAGAAAAAGTAGGGGTCCGCCACTATGGCTCTGTGGACAGCACGTGCGCCTCCCAACGAAGGGGAGGGATTGTGTGAATGTCCCTTGTCTTGTACTTGTCCTAAGACATCTCCGCGATGGCCCTTCATCATGCTGACGACCCGGTCAAGGAGTTTCGCAACTTGAATATCTAGTGTTTGTCCAAATTACATAGGTTGGATAAAAAGTAATGGCAACACTGCTGTCACGTGACGATGGTGCGTTCGAGAGCTGCCAGCTGTGCGGACATGAACAAGGACTGTTAGATGAGTTAGTGCAGCCAGCGGCGACAGTACTCTGTCAATCTACTGCAGTGTGTAGAACGTTGACTTTGATAGGGATAGTGCGAGCGCCCTAAGATCATGTTTACAAAACTAGAGCAACGTTCTTGGATCAAAATTGAAGTGGCACGAGGTCGTAGTGCACAAGAATGTTTTCAGGGACTGCGTGAAGCATGTGGCGATGCAACGTTGCCATATCGCACAGTGGCACGATGGGTTAAAGCGTTTCGGGAAGGCCTTGTTGGAAGTGCTGTGAAGGTGATGTTCATTGTGGCGTATGACATTGATGAGGTAATACTGCACCACGCTCTACCTCCAAGGCAGACGGTAAACGCGGACTACTACTGCAGGTTCCTGCAGCACCACCTTCGTCCAGCCCTCAGGAAAAAACGACGACACTTGGGGGTACAGAACCTCATCATTCTTCATGATAATGCAAAGAGTCATACCGCTGCTGCTGCTGTCAAGGACCTCTTGCGTCGCTGGCAAAAGGGAGATTCTGGAACATCCTCCGTACTCACCCGATATGGATCCATGCGATTACGATCTCGTCGCCAAAGTGAAAGAACCACTGCGAGGGACCCGGTAAAATACAAGAGATGAACTTATCCGTGTTATAGGGCGGTCAATACGGAACATCAACAAAGATGGACGCGCTGATGGTGTACGACGCCTTCCAAACATTTGGAAAAAGGTGATAAATAAGGGAGGCGACTATATTTAAGATACGTAAATGTTGTACCCTTGTGAATAAAGCCATGTCAGAAATATCGAACTGTTGCCATTACTTTTTATCCAACCCATGTATAACCTCCCTATTCGACGCACAGTGATCCTTTTTCGCTATCTGGCCGCGCAAAATACAAAAATTGAGTATCACACATTGTCATGTTTTAAGGAGTTTCAATTACTGTAATATCCAAGGATACGAGATTTTTTATAGTTATGCTTATTTGTGCAGCTCTTGTGTTGTAAAAGAAGTCAGAATTATGACGTTTCTTATCGCATCCCCGGCCTGAAGCCGAGCTCATAATTTATGTTCGATAACTGTGCTTGAAAGAACGTTTTTTTTTTTTTTCCCGACGATTTTCATGTTATTGGTGGATATGAGAGACCAAGCTGGATGTGCTATGTTTGTGATATTTTAAAAATCCCACACAACTTACTACTTTAAAGTGAAATTTGCTTGAAAATTGAGACATTATTGCTATTTTAACTTCTAGTTTTGAGTATTTTTACACCCGGAAATATAGAATTGTCAACAACTGGTCAAATTTGTTTCAGAAGACTAAAGTCAATACCTTATTCTTTCTCCTATATAAAAACTAGCTACTACTTTTTGCAACTTTGCCTTTTTTCAGGTTTTAGTACTCACAGAAGAGGTATCGCGGAATGATCTTTTTCATGTTTAGCGCCATACAGATGACAAAGCAGAAAGAAGTGATTAACTATTTAACTGTTTACTGTAAAATAATTATTTGAAAACTTACAGATAATCCGTTTTAAAGATACTGCTAAGATTGTTAATTTTACTTGCTTGTCACCGAATCCTGAGTAAATTCCAGTCACAAAAAGAAGTGGCTAAAGAGGAATTTGTTTTATACGAACAAAACATAGAAAAAGTTTCCATAAGTGGCTTGTCATCTAATGCTGAATATGCTTTTGGTGCCGTCAGATCGTGTAATAAGCAGTTTCACAAAGAAAACTTTGAAAGAGAAGTGGATCTATACTCACTGAAGTTCTTGTTTATCAAGACCCCGCGCTTGCTTCAGGAACTTAATCCTGAAGCTTACAGCAGACTGAAAACTAAATAGGCTATTATTGAAAACACTTTCAACACTGAATTACATTAAAGTATAAATTAGTAGTGACAACTGTTCATTATTAGTGTACGTCTTGTCATCTTCCCCATTACTTTATACTTGTAACATTTTCCTCGCAATTTATAACAAAAAACTAGCTATGTCATACTAGAAAACACTGAAGTGATAACTGTGTGGTACATCCCTCAAAATGAATGTTTGATTACAATACCACCCTTCTTAGGACTATATAAGTACCACGTAGCTGCAGGAATGGCACGCGCCTCACTGCTACTGTAGAGGTTAAATCATTATTGTGAATATACGTGTAAATATATGTAGAGAATAAAGAGGAATACACTCACGTGTATCTAGTTTTAATGTATTATGTATTTTGTTATGATAAACTTGTTAAAATTTGAGGCACCCACTACTTTCTCTATACTTACCTACTTACTGGCTTTTAAGGAACCCCGAGGTTCATTGCCGCCCTCACATAAGCCCGCCATTGGTCCCTATCCTGAGCAAGACTAATCCAGTCTCTATCATCATATCCCACCTCCCTCAAATCTATTTTAATATTATCTTCCCATCTACGTCTCGGCCTCCCCAAAGGTCTTTTTCCCTCCGGCCTCCCACCTAACACTCTATATGCATTTCTGGATTCGCCCATACGTGCTACATGCCCTGCCCATCTCAAACGCCTGGATTTAATGTTCCTAATTATGTCAGGTGAAGAATACAATGCGTGCAGTTCTGTGTTGTGTAACTTTCTCAATTCTCCTGTAACTTCATCCCTCTGAGCCCCAAATATTTTCCTAAGCACTTTATTCTCAAACATCCTTAACCTATGTTCCTCTCTCAAAGTGAGAGTCCAAGTTCCACAACCATATAGAACAACCGGTAATATAACTGTTTTATAAATTCTAACTTTCAGATTTTTTGACAACAGACTGGATGATAAAATCTTCTCAACCGAATAATAACAGGCATTTCCCATATTTATTCTGTGATAATTTCCTCCCGAGTATCGTTTATTTTTGTTACTGTTGCTCCAAGATATTTGAATTTTTCCACCTCTTCAAAGGAAAATTTCCAATTTTTATATTTTCATTTCGTACAATATTCTCGTCACGAGACATAATCATATACTTTGTTTTTTCGGGATTTACTTTCTCTATGGAAAGAAAATGTACTTGATTGACATGAAGGAAAGCCTGTAGTTTCTTTATTGAAATATTATGTCATGTGTGAAGTTAAGAGTGCAATTAAAATAAAAATTACCCGTATAATGTAACTGATTTCTTCCATATATTTTACTTATATATTTCATACATGCAGTGATGAAGACCTGAAGTTCTATAGTGTTGTTGCCTATGTCTGTGATTGAGAGTTAATATTAAGCCTCAATTGAATTCGAATCATGTCAATATGGATAAGGAAAATGCTTAACATATGTGCAAATTGTTATTTTAATGTTCCTACATCATTTTAATACTGAATCGAATTTTGCGCGGCCAGATACCTTAAAAGGATCACTGTGCAACGTTGCCTTCCAAGTCGGTAATAAGGCAGAAGTAAAGCAAGACAAAGAAAGATTATGCACAAGGAGAACGGAGTTCGACTCCCTGCATCTGTAACGCAAACAGAAACAGCCGCTAAGTAGTTCAGGCCTTCTCTCTGTAGACAAACTGTGTCGAGGCGTTAAGCCGATTTCTATGGAATCCGATTACAGAGCTCTCTCTTGGCGGAACTTTGAACGAAAGGAGCTTCTTTGATCTTCTCAGAGTCATAGCAACGTTTTGATACATTTTGTTTGAGACATTTACACTGCATTATCCTTTTCACTTCCGACCAGGTACTGTAAAACTATGTCAAGGAAGTGGAATGTGAAGGATTGTGTGGACAAACAAAAAGTAACACATAAACATGGAAACAGTGTAATGACAAGATCACTTTTAAGGATTAAAGCCCTTTCTGATTTGACTTTTAAAGGATTATGAATGAATTATAGATGTTTACTAGAAGCAAGATATCTTGGGTCGAGTGTGTGGCAATTTGTGACATTTCTTTCGCATTAAGTCTGTGAGGCGGTTCGCTGCTAATTCACACAAAGAATATTCACCCAAATGAAATTTGACTCATGCACAATTGACGCACCGGAGAATGCACCCAAATAAATTGGCCCAAGAGAAAATTAGAACAAAGAAAATTCATATAGCCTATATACATTTTTTTAGTTGATAATGCAATAATTTACTGTAGGTGGAACGAAGTATTGAGTGGTTTAATGGCAATTACATTAATATTCTCATTATAGAAATATATTTTAGATTTATATACCGGTATATATTTTTTACTCCCTGTAACATAGTTCTAGTAAGCTTATATTAAATTAATTTTCATCATTTTACTAGCCATCTCAAACCTCAAATTAATTATAATTGATTGAATTAAATTAGCTCATAAATTAAGTTAGTACTTTACCTTATAGGTTTATCTAAATTTAAATAAATATGTAGTCTACTAGTCGTTAACTTAACTGAAGAATATTGCTGGAGAACCTTTTAAGTGTAGTGTAAATATTCGTAATTTAAATATGTATTGTATTGATTAAGGCTGGTTGAGTAGAAGTGAAGGCCTTATGGCCTTTACTCTGCCCGCGAAAATAAAACATTATTATTATTATTATTATTATTATTATTATTATTATTATTATTATTATTATTATTATTATCATTATTACATACAGTATCTCCTGAAAAAAAACTTTAGGTCCATTTTATTCGAAATCGAGTCTTGGATGGATTTCTTCAGATTCAACGACACGTCTTTCGTCTTTGAATTCATCATACTTTTGTGAAATAGTTTGCAGCCTTAAATTTAAGCTTTTATATTTTCGTTTTTGTGGTTCTTTTACTCTTCGTCCTAGATCCAACTCCTGGTTCATTGTGTCAACATCGGATTGCTCTTTGTTTAAATAGTTTATGAGTTTGTATATAGTGGGTCGTCCGTTTTTCGCATCAGGTTTTCTTCTGGAAACCCAATATTTGTTTCGATTGGCATTTCTGGAGCGAAGGTTGTACATACTGTATAACCTTTATGATTCAGTATATACCCATCCCTTTCACTTTGGAATAATTTCTCCACGGTTATGCATTAAAAATTTATACCTTCAAAATATTCATCTAAACTTAAGAATTGTGTAATAAAAGCATCACCACGGAAACGAATTTTGAATTGTTAAGAAAGAATTTCAAAATATTCACATACACGTAAACATTTCGGGATACAAATGTTATCATGGAAACGAATGTGTAAAAATATATTTACTATGAAATGAACTAAACTTCATTGCAGTGGGTGAATTTTCCTTGAGTGAGTGTGAGAATGAAAATCGTTGGGTATAATCACTTTGGGCGAATATTCCTGGATCAATATTCTTGGGCAAATTTTTCTGGGTGAAATTTCTTTTTGGCCAACTTACATTGTGAGGACTAGCCTATTACTTGAATTATGACGCATTTAAATTCAAATAAAACAATTAAAAAAGGTCTAAAAACAGGAAACGTAGAACGGTGAGAAAAATGAGATGAAGTAAGAACAAGATTAAAAGAAAACTACGAAGTTCAGAAAAAGTAATAAAGAGAAGAAGGTTAAGAGCAATGTAGCTATGACACTGGCGATACAAAGTGGAAACTACATAATATGGGATGAACGTAATAATGAGTGGAAGAAAAATGATGGGAAGGTGAATTGATAATAGGAATTAGGAAAATAATAATGGCAAGAATATAATAATGGAAAAAAAAATAATAAGTAAGAATATAATAATGACAAGAATGTGGTCTAATAATGGAAAGAAAGAAGGTGACAATGGAGAAAGGGAAATTGTAATAAGTAGAAAAATAATTGAAAGAAAAGAAGCGTATTGTAAAGGAATGAAATGATAAAGGAAAGCAGTAATAATAGGAGAAATGAAATAATACTGGAGAAGCGTAACGTAGAAATAAATAAAAAAGGATAGATAGAAAGAAAGAAAATTGTAGAATTACTAAGAAAGAAAAGAAAAGGCAGATACGGAGTAGAATAAAATGGAGAGCAGAGAGGCAACAGAGAAAAGGGAGAAGGAGAAGATTAAAAGGAGAGAAGGTTAAAAGGGAAAGGAAGAAGAAGGAGAAAGTTTAAATGAATGAAATGAGGAGAAACATTATGAGTGGGATTAGGAGACGAAGAAGCAAGAATAGGCTAAGTGAGGAATAATTGTGGAGAAAGATAGGATGGACACGGCAGGGAAAAGAGAGTGTATGAAGAATGATGAAATAAAGATTGAAAAATGATATATAAAAGTAAAAGCAATCGAATGAATTAGGAGAGAAGAAATAATAGAAGAAGAATAAGTAGAGATAATAGAAAAATAATAATTTTGTGAAGAAATACAAGAAGGGAGAGATTAAGGAAACAGGAAGGAAAGCGAAGAGAAGATTGGAAAATAGGAAAGGAAAATGGAAAAAAAGGATAGGAGAGCAAGTACGAGATGCGTTTGAAAAGTTCCCTGACACTTAGATGGCACTGAAAACGTGTCAACAAAACCATATTAATAGCTGCCATTTTACATTAGTTCAAGCACGAAAAGTTATAATTTTCTGTTGACTCTATTTTGTGTAGTTTAATTTTGAAGTAATTGCGGCGAACAGATAGGCAAAAATGGAAAATATCGAGCTTCATCCTGTGATTCGTAAAAAAGGGTGAATGAGTTCAACAGAAATTAAAGTAGACATGGATGCTACACTGGGGAAATCCTCTCCAGCGTTTTAGACTGACCAAATGGGTGGCACTATTTAAACATTGTCAAGAGGGTGTGCAAAATGACCCCCTCAGTGGACGTAATGTAACAGCAACAACAAGTGAAGAAATCGTAGAAAAAATCCACGATATAGTGTTGAATGACCGTCTATTGAAAGTGCGGGAAATTAGCAAGGTTATGCATATCTCAACTGAACGGGCGTGCCACATCTTGTTCAATGTTCAATGTCTTGTCTTGGGCATATTCAAGGTCGCCGCAAGGTGAATTTCACTTTCGTTAATACTGAAAGAAAAGCACGTTTGATGTCAAATTCTGGGGGACTGTCTAGCTTCATTCGAAAAAAAATACGTCTCCCGTCCGATTTTTAGGCGGTTTGTGACTACTGATGAAACCTGAATCCACCAGTACATACCAGAGAGAAAACAGCAGTCGAAACAATGGAAGCACAGTGATTTTCCTCCTTCAAAGAGAGGAAAAGTTGTTCAATCGGCTGGAATAATCCTGGCGTCCGTGTTCTGGGATTTTAAGAGGATAATTATGCGTTACTATCCAGCAAAGGAGCGAGAGCAATAACCGGAGAATACTATTATAATCTTCTGCAGAAACTGAAAGAGAAAATTCGCGAGAAGAGGCCGGGTATGGCCAAGAAGGAAGTTTTGTTTCATCACAAGAATGCATCTGCTCATACGTCTGAAATCGCGGTTGCTAAACTACACGAACTACTGTTTGAATTGTTGTCATACCCGTCTCTGTACTCATCAGATCTCTCACCCTAGACTTCTTTCTTTCCCAAAAATCAAAACTCGCTTGTCTGGAAGAAATTTTCGTCAAATGAAGGAGTTATCGAAACAGCACAAGACTTTTTTGCAGATCTCGAGGAACCTGTGTACAAGGAGGGTATAACAGCATTGCAGCACTCACCGGTATGTGAATCTCAGGTGGAATTATGTTGAGAATTTATGATTGTTTCAGAATAATCCTAGTTCAATTTATATGTTAGGCTATGTATGAACTTCTCGAACAATCCACGTAGTGAAGAAAATAGCAAAGAAGAGAAGTATAAATTGTGGAGGAATTATAGTTGGAACATGATTAAAAGTAAAGAATGATGTAAGAGGATGAAGAAATATAAGAATGATGAAAAGTGAATCACATAGATGAAGGAAGAATAAACTTGAGGTAGAAAGGAGTTGACTGTTAAAGTACTCCTACTACGATCTTTAAACAAATGCACTGCCAAATTGAAGGGTTCAGAGCCATAGTGGGCCAAGCGCCATTTATTAAAAACGGAGAAAGCAGGGGTTAAAGTTAAGTGAATACCATAGTTTAATGAAGATTTACATATCATTTAGTTTTTAATGTGTATGCTTTATATTACTTGCTATATGCTTCCATTGAATAATTGGTAATAACTCCATTTTAACCCTTGTTTTCTACGGTATTAGTAAATGGCGCTTGGCCCACTATGGTTCTGAACCCTTAAATTATCTTAAAGGTTTGGAAGGCCATGAGAAAAGATTCAGAACAGAATGAACCGAATTTATACATAATCATACCTACTACACAAATTATGAATTGTTTACGCTTGTAAACTGAATTAATGTACGAGTACAATGTTTTATGGCTTAACTGAAATATGTTTGTAAGCTCAACTCATGATTTGTAAATGCTTGCTATGTTTGCATATTATTGTATAGCTTAACTGATGAATTGAATGCGCTTGTAAACTGAATATTAATCTGCTTGATATGTATTGCATATCAGGTTGTCGTGTCCATGGACACAACGGTTTTCGTGAGCTGTGGGTTAGTTAAAGAACTAAGTCCTCAATTAATGTATAAAAATTTACTGGAAGAAAAACAGAGTATCGATACAGAATATACAGTACAATTGACAGAAAAATATGCGAATATAAGACTATTCCTTCACCTTATAAATCCTTGGACCAGGTTAAAGTCCAGCAATGACAGATGTCTTGTGATTGGCTCGTGCTGCCGACATAAGTAAGGACGTCATGAAGCCGTGACGTAGGTGGGGGAATCCATCTGGCGTCTCTATAGCCTACTTGACTAAAGTATACATTGACCGGACGGTCCATTATCGTGATTGAACATTGATCGTCGACCTCTTAACGTAAATGGGGTCAGAATAGCGAACATTAGCCAAGTACGCTAACTATACCCACCACTAGATTAGATTCCACACGTATGATATCCAAAATGGAGCAAGAGCAAGCTAAAAAATCAATTTCCTTGACAAGGTGTAAAGCTGAAATGATGAATTGTTTGTGCTTTTAAACTGAATTATTACGGAAGATATGTATTGTCTATTTTTGTGCATCTCAAATGATTTAATTTTTATGCTTTTCAATTGAATTTATTTACTTTCTATGTAGTATTATAAATGTTACAACTCAACTGATTAATAATTGTTTAGGTGTGTAAACTGAATTAATCTGCTTGCTATGTACTGTATATTTTTTGTAGAGTCTCCAACGTAGCTCAGTCGTCAGACTCCCTTGTCTGCTGATCCGGAGCTGCGCTCGGGCTTGGATTAGATCCCCTCTTGGGCTGATTACCTGGTTGGGTTTCTTTTTCGGAGGTTTACGCCAACCATAAGGCAAATGCCAGGTAATCTATGGCGACTCCTCGGCCCCGCTTTATCACGCCAAAAAAATTGAATAACTCTTGACTTGTTCCACATCTTAAAGCTTCAGTGCTAATATAAGATCTATGAAATATAATAAATTAAATGAAAGAATCGAGATTTGATAAATGAATGAGGACGAAATAGGAAATGTGGAGGAAAGAGGGGTAGAAGATGAATAAGTAGGCGATAAGATGAAGTTGAATATAAATATTTGCGACAAGAAAGAAGTAAGATGAATGAAGACAAATTAGTTGCGAAAGAATCAAGATGCCTTTAAGGTAAAAGTTTGGAAATATTCAACATTTTTTCCTCCATTACTCTATCTTGTACAGTAATGAAAATTGGTACGTGTAAAACACTGTCCTTCTGCTATATGAAAAAAATATTTTTATGATTTAAAAAAATATTTACATTTTTTTTCCAAACTTCGGTTCGTTGTGCAGTGATGAAGCGTTTCCCACATACCTCAAAATCTATCCAACATTCTGTGATGAATTTTTTTGTGTGTATTTATGCATGCCATATCTACAATAGGATGTAAGATCACTTCTTTACCTTTGATAGATTTTCTAATAAAAATAAATTAATTTTAAAAATGGTCAAATATCAGTATTTTCTTCTAACACAACATGAAAAAGAATATTGTTTATTAAGGAATGTAGTTTAAAGAGCATGAAATTGTAAACATGAGTTTCAGCAATAAAATAAAAGAGAGAGAACATGAAAAAGTTAACAAGTTTGTGAATTATGATGGAAAAGATTCATGACTGCACAGTAACTGCCACTATTTTGAATTTTGAAAAAAAAAAAAAAAAATTTAAAGGTATATAAATATATATATTTTTAAATCTCAAAAATATTTTTTTTTCTTATAGCAGAAGGATAGTGTTTTACACATACCAATTTTCATTATTGTACAAGATACAGTAATGGAGGAAAAAAAGTTTAATATTTCCAAAAAATTGTACTGTTGTAAGCGCTGTACCTAACCCCTTAAAGGGAGAGATAAAGAACATGATAAGGCGGAAAATAAATGGAAAAAGAATTAGAGTTAGAAACAGAACTGAAATGAAGTTACAAAAGCAGCAAAAGAAGGGTAAATATTTTGATATCAATTATAAGAAAAGTGAGTTAGAGATTAAGGGGAACTTGAAGTAAAATAAGCAGAACGAGAGGGAGCATAGGAGGAGAAAGCAAGGGAAACGAGAAGCTGAAAGAGAAAGAGACAAAAAACTGGGGAGGGAAAAACAATACAGTAGTGATGAAAAAGAGGGTCGCAGGGATATGAGTGAATAATGATGGGGTCATGGATGTTGCCTCCGGTAAGCGCGTTCATAAGCCCTTGTTTTCTGCCCACTTGCCATTTTTCTGTGAGCATGGCCGCCTGCTCCATATCCATAGTGCCCGCCCGGCTGTTTGGGAGGGCTTTGGCCGGCACGACACAGTTCGTTGACCTGCGATCGCTGTTCAGGGCCTCAACCCGCGGACGCGAATAAGAGTCATTTCGTATTGTTAGGGTGTAAACTGTTGCCATGGGAATTTACAACTCTCTCGCATGAAACTGCTTCTCTGTGTCCATATCCTTATTTAAATAAACAGTTCAGTTTAAATTCCACGTACTTTCGCATTTTCGTATTACGCAAGTGACGGGAAGAATTCGTACTAAAATTGGACGAAACGTTCGAGATAATATCACAGTCTAATATATACAGTCACGAAGCTCAATACTTAATAAATATGCAAACGTAGATAGTTGCTCACCACCAGGATCGCTACTATCGCCTCGTTACAGACCCTTTCCCCAGCAGGCGATAAAATTTAATAATAATAATAATAATAATAATAATAATGGCTTTATTTAACCTGGCAGAGTTACAGAGTTAAGGCCTTAAGGCCTTCTCTTACACTCAACCAGGATTAAAACTTGCTTACACAGTTGATCATAAATCTTGATCAGAATTAAGTAATTACATACGGATTACATAATGATATCAAAAGAGGTAGTTACATAAAATTTACCTCATAAAATAAAAATAAATATAGTGAAATACATATTATACTCTCGATATCATATTCTTTTGAAAAAATTAACACCTTCCTTCCAATATTGAAATGTGAAATACATAAGTATATATTATATTTTATAAACTCACTTTCCTGGATCTTTTGGAAGAAGGATAACTCTGACCTCTTTTTCTTACAATATTTACAGTACCACAAACGTCTCCTTGTCCCATATTATTATTCAAATTATTGTATTTTAGCCATTCACAGTTATTACAACCGATAACGAACATTTCACAGTTTACACAACTTTGCACAACAAAGCGAAATACGGCACAGTCAATGCCTTTTCTATCTAGACCTGGCCGTAATGTATGTTCGGGTTTTCTATTTCAGTGTATGGAGCTCAGTGAAATATTATAACTTTATTGCGTATCGTTGCTAAGCTTTATTTAGTGTAATGTGTCCATAAGTTCCGTTTAATTCTTGTTGCATAATATGTTGCAGAAATAATTACAAAACTGTGTTATTTTAATGCGAAGAGAATTTTACGCGTTAACATAATCTGTTCGCATCAACATTTTAAGTTTAGAATGGAAGCTATTTTGAGGGTCAATAAAGACGAATTTATATTGTGATTTTAATTTAGCACATCTACCTTCCTTAATTGTAGACAGATAATTTACCATACCACTCCTATGAAATTATTAGTGTACGAACGATTGTGTTACTTCGTCTCTTAGGTAGTAATAAATACAATAATTCAGTACTCAATTGTAGTATTAAAATACAGACAAATAGAATGTGACGGGTGTCATACATGACATTGTTTAATTAATTATGTATAATTGCGAATATAGAAATATAAGTTAAATATAGTAAACATAACCTATATTATCCATATGACATGACATACATATGTAGTGGCAGGGCATTGGGGACCACTAAAATCAGACCGAAAAGGGCAACTGGTACAGTAAACATAACCTATAATTTCAACATATCTAAATATTCGTGCGGTGCAACTGAAAATTATTGAATCGTGCATAAATGAATGTACAGGAATTTCGCAATATTTAATCGAAATAAAGGCAGTTATTACATATACGAACAACGTAATTTTCACACCAAAAATAATATTACACCTTAACTCGCAAGGAATTATGTCTGAAGTGTCTCCTAATCATTGTTTTAAATTTTATTAATGCAATTACACTACATTTTAGAGAAATATATGTTACTCTTTATGCATTCCAAATAATTTATATGGTTGAAACGCCGTCCTTCGTGATCGGGTTAAGGGAGTCACATGGTCTGCCTTATGGCCTGTATTAGATCACGATGGCAGTGACACAGTCTATGGTTCCTAGTACTCACAGCGCTCCAAGCGGCTAGCAACTATCGCGAGAAATGCAACTCATTGGCAAAAAATCATCCCAAGCTTCGTGACTGTATATAGGAGACTGTGATAATATATCGATAGAATGTATAATATTTTGAAAAAAATATTTTGTTTCCATACCAGAAATCAATTTGGGATCAGTAAATTTACAGCACTAACCTGCAGCAATAGTTGCAATATGATTATTATGTCAAGTAATAAAGTATTGAACATTGGGCCAATTAATCTGCCAAAGATGTGAAAAGGTAGATTAATGCATAATGCTGGAGACTTTTGTACCCAGGCACTGTAAATTTACTTATAAATGACTTTCATAGAACCCGGAGGTTCAATGCCGCCCTCACATAGGCCAGCCATCTGTCCATATATTAAAATAGATTCAGTTTCTAGCATCATATCCTGCCTCCATCAAATCCAATTTAATATTATCCTCCTATATACGTCTCGGCCTCCTTAAAGATCTTTTTCTCTTCTGCCTCTCAACTAACACTCTTATCAGGCCTGCATAAACGACGCTCATTGAGCGCTGCCGTTCCTTGGGAGCGGGAAAGCCGTCCAAACAGCTCGCCGGAAAGTTATGTCGCAATGACGTAGGCCTGCTGTAGATAGAGGATAGTCAACACAGCTATCTGGTGTACTGTGTATTATCAGTAGCTATTTCACTTTGCCTATGTACGGCTACATATTGGAGGAATCTAAAAGACGGAAAAGTAATCATCAGGCAAATTCTTTCAATATTGCATGGGAAAATGCTTATTTTTTCACAGCTGCTGGAGTCAATACTTATCTGCCACAAAGGTTTGAAAAAAAGAGGAAAACATAATATAATTCGTCATTACTAGTCCACACATAGGGATACAATGGTTTTGTTGGTGAAGATCGCAGTAAAAAGGTTCAGGAGTTGAAAGTTGCATTATTACATAAGGTAGGGTAGTTACAAACGTTAAAATTTATTAATCTTCAACAAATTAAATATCTCTCTTCAGGGAAAAGGCCAGCTCATTATTGATATCTTATATATAAAAAACAATGTGGCTATGTATGTATGTATGTATGTATGTATGTATGTATATATGCATGTATGTACTCAGTACAAATCTACACGCTTTGACCGATATTTGCCAAAGTTTGCACATTTAACCTTGATAACCCGGAGAAGAACATAGGCTACATTAAAATTGGACAGATGGACGTTAAATTATTGAAAACAATAAAAATTAGAAAGACATAAGGCATGTATGATACTAAAATGGCCTATTCTACAGTCAGTTGTCTTTTATTGACATCATCCAATCACGTCTTCTTCCATTGTAAAAGCGGCCACATTGTTATTGAAATATTAAATAAAATAATATTAAATTAAAACTACATAAATGAGGGACGATCTCGTGATTGAATGTGTCATGGGCAATAATATACAATACAAAAGTCATAAAACATATTTTTGTTTAATTTTTAAAAATTTAAAATCAAACATAATAGATAGCAAATATGAACGCATTCATAACACGTAAATTAAAGCGCTTCAATGGGTAGCTCTCTGTAGCGTTGTGGTAAGGTGAATGACTGTAGTATATGGGGTCACAGGTTCGAACCTGTACTCGACAAATATATATATATTATATATATATATATACACACGAGTATATAATATATATATATATATTTATTATTTTGATAATTTATTTACATTATTTTAGATATGTTATTTTATTTTAACCCGCCATAAAGGAAGTTTTACTACATAAATAATATATCCGCAGTATTTTATTTATGCTGTCTCAAACAAAGTTACAGTAAAATTATGTGAATGTACGTACACAAGCTCGCTGAAAATAACAGTGTATTAATTCTGAAATACATGTTTTTTACATTATTGTTGTCATGTCCGAATATATGTGTTATTGCTAAATTATATCTATATTATCATGTCGTGAATGTACAGTAGTATGTATGTTAAGCCTACTGGAAATAACAATCTGTTAATTTTTAAAACAAGTTTCTCTCAAAATATTATTCTTCAAGTCCAGTAATACCGAGATTTTACTATAGGGCCTGTTCTGCAACATAAAATAAAAATGACATAATTAATATATATCATTATGTATGAGTATTTGTACGACTTCATTTTTCAAGTCTTATTTAAGAAACTGGATATGACATAAGCAAGCGTAAAGCGGGCAAGGGGTACAAAATTCTCCAATCCTATTATATACTCTCTTTCCATATTGATTCTTTGATACGAGCGATAAAGAGGTAAATTGTAACTCACCATGAGACCCCAAGGAGTTCAGACTGGGAACAAGAGAATTCCCAATTTATCGTTAACTGTCTTTAACGTCAAGCGAGAGCACACGTAAACAGGAAATTACACAAAATTTGTGTCAGCACAGCTTTAGATCAAAGTAGAATATTGAGTCTATGCTATACTGATGTAAAGGAACCGGGGAGAAGTTTTTGTTTAGCTGAACTACAAGACAAAACTAATTAAAAAAACAGTAAGGTACATGATGACATATTTTCTCTTCGGTGCCTGATCTTCAGCTGTTTTAAATTCTGTTAATCTTGGCAGGTGTTTTGGCTAAGAATTCATGTGACACTGTGTAAAGATTTATCTTTAGGGTCCACACATGTGGACTAACGGTCAGCGCGTCTAGCCGCGAAACCAGGTGGCCCAGGTTCGAATCCCGGTCGGGGCAAATTACCTGATTGAGGTTTTTTTTCCCGGGGTTTTCCCTCAAACCAATACGAGCAAATGCTGGGTAACTTTCGGTGCTGGACCCTGGACTCATTTCACCGGCATTATCATTCAGACGCTAAATAACCTGAGATGTTGATACAGCGTCGTAAAATAACCCAATAAAATAAATTCATCTTTAGGAACTAGGAAAGCTTAGTAAAGACAGTAATTCGTTTTGTTTTTCTACACTTGAGTTCCCGAGATCTCCTTAAGTATGAAGCAAAAAGGAAGGCCGAGCAATACCGGATGCTTTTAGCTAGTAATGTAATAACGTTGAACTTCTACTCTCTGCACAAGTTTATTCAGACACTTATTCTGGACAACATGATGATAATTTTTAGCAAAAGTTTAGTTTCTTTGTAGTTTATAATATATCCACTGTGAATTAGAGAAAAATACTACATTAAGTTCCTCACTTTCCATCATCCAAATACAAAGTGCGCGCCTGCCTCTGCAGCGTAAATGATCTTATCGAAGACATGAACTTTCGCTCTGTTGTGAGGGTCACATACCAGATGTAAGCATCTGTCTAAACTTGGATCCAATAGTTTGGAGTGTTATAAACTCGTCTATATAAGAATTTAGCATTAAAGACGGGGTGTAAAAAATGATTTTTGGCCGGCTAGATGCTTGAAATTACACACTGTACATCGTTCGGACAGTCTTTCATCATAAGTGGAAAACAAAAATGTGTTAGCGGCAACAGACATCACTTGTCACCTGTGTAATTGCTAGTGGTAAGCGCCTAAGCTCCAAGTCAGGTCCAAGGATGGTTAACTAATATCACCACACTCTTTCCCAGCTTGTCGCAACCAGCAACACACTACAAGTCTCATCGCTACCCAGTCCTTATATTGTAGAAATAGTGTTTATATAGTAATGTTGGGCTACGCGTAACATACACAGGAGATAAAAATTAAACAAATGTTGCAAATTTTTTGAAAAATATACAGCATTTTTCTTTCATACATTAGCTACTTTATATATTTCTCTACCAAATGAGACTGATTTTAAATTATTTAACTATATGTGGGAGAAACTGTAATTTGTGTCCTGCTAGCAGTAGCGGCCATACCATGTTGAAAATATCATTTCTCATCTGATCACCGAAGTCAAGCAAATTTCAGCGCGGTCAGTAGCCTACTTGGATGAGTGACCGCCTGGGAACACCATGTGTCGTTGGAGTACTTTTTAAAACGAATCACTTAAAGTGAAGTGAGTAGGCGCTAATACACACACACGCACACACACTCTTTCACATTAGCCGAAATCACAAATGGCGACAGTTATGATGTAGTGTTTACGGTTCGTCTATGGAATTGTCAACGACACAGTTTCCTGAGTTTGAGGGTGGAAAAATTATGTCATTAGTAGAGTTGAAGCCAGTGAGGGGATTATTTCCTGAGTTCGAGTATCACAAAATCTATTTTATCAAATGTATAAACTATTGCTGGAACATTCCAAAAATTTGTATATACAAAACAACACTTCCGATAAATAATAATAATAATAATAATAATAATAATAATAATAATAATAATAATAATAATAATAATAATAATATAATAATAATAATAATAATAATAATATAATAATAATAATAACAACAACAATCATTGTTAAAAATTACATCTTTAAGCAGTATTGCTGTGTATAACTCTTTATGGTCCTTCTCTGTGGAGTAACGATTAGTGCGACTGGTCGAGAAACCAGGTGGCCCGGGTTCGATTCCCGGTTGAGGCAAGTTACCTGGTTGAGATTTTTCCCAAATCTTTCCCGCAACCCAATATGAGCAAATGCTGGGTAACTGTCGATGCTGGACCCCGGACTCATTTCACCCGCATTATCATCTTCAATTCATTCAGACGCTAAATAACCTGAGACGTTGATAAAGCGTCGTAAAATAACCCAATAAAATATATTCATGTTTAGGGACTAGGAAAGCTTAGTATAGACAGTAATTAGTTTTGTATCTCTATACTTGAGTTGCCGAGATGTCCTTAAGTCTGAAGCAAGAAGGAAAACCCGAGGAATACCGAGTGCTTTTAGCTAGTAATGTAATAACGTTGAACTTCCACTCTCTGCACAAGTTTATTCAGACACTTATTCTGGACAACAAGATGATAATTTTTAGCAAAAGATTAGTTTATTTGTAAGTACAGAGTGTAACAAATGTTTTCGTAACAGTATGTTAAAATTATTCTGTTGTTAATGACCAAATTTATGGTGTGGAAGTTGGTACTACTTGATTGTGGTGTGATCCAATCCTTTGCTATTAATTTGGCTTAAAATGTGATATTTACCACCAAATATTTAAAAGAAAAAACTACAATGTTCACTGTACCAGAAACATTTGTTACACTCTGTATATACCTTCTTATTATATATCCACACTGTGTATTAGAGAAAAATACTATATTAAGTTCCTCACTTTGCGTCATCCAAATACAAACTGCGCGCCTGCCTCTGCAGTGTAAATGATCTTATCGGAGAAATGCAACTTTCGCTCTGTTGTGAGGGTCACCTACCAGATGTAAGCATTTGTCTACACTCGGATATTATACTTTGGAGTGTTATAAACTCGTCTATATAAGAATTTAGCATTAAATACGGGGTGTAAAAAATGATTTTTGGCCGGCTAGATGCTTGAAATTACACACTGTGCATCGTTTATATGTATGTATGTATTTATTTACACTGCAAGTGGGCAAGCACCCGGTGGCAATACATAATAAAATTTACAATATACAATACAATTTTACAACACATATACAATATTACACACAATACAATAATAATACATAATACAATTTAACACAATAATAATAAAACATAAAATAAAATACCTCATTTTACAATACAACCTACATAATTATCTATAGGTCCTACATAAGTTTCAATAGTCTTTCACTTTACTCTCATCTCATTCCCTGTAGTGGCACTATGACGCATTTCACTGACACTTTAGCACACATTTCACTGACCCTCTGTAACACATTTCACTGACACTATACAACACATTTCATTGACGCTATAAATTATCACTGATCGGAACTGTTCACTGCACTGTAAAACCATAACTTCACTGACTCACCTCGCTTCACTGATACAACAGTTCAAATAAGTCAAATAATTACGTCCTTATGCATACTTATAAACAGAACTACATTTAAACTAAACATTTCTAGTCTAAGGCCCTCTTACACGCTAGTTTTAAATAATTTACAATTCAAAGCAAGGAAGTAAACTCGTCAGCCTAGATAAATACATGTCACTTTAAAAAAATTAAATGTTCAATGTCACCTTAATTTTAATTTTCACTTTATATACAACTTTTTAAATTATTCTTGAATCTCCTTAAGGAAGGACAGCCCTCAAAAACCGCCGCAGGTAGGTCATTCCAATCATTTATAGTTCTATTTAAAAATGAGAATTTACCTACATCCGTTTTCTGTTTCCTACATTTGATTTTAAAATCATGATCGTTCCTACCATAGTACGTTGGCTTTTCTAACCGAGCCGTTATGTCTACCCATGCTTTCTGACCTAGATGTGCTCTATACAATGATGTTATTCTAGTTTTCCTACGTCTGTTTTCCAAAGTTTCCCATTTAATTTCTTTTATCGTATCGTTTCCATCTTCTCTTTTACCTTTAACAAATTTAGCTGCCCTATACTGGATTCTTTCTAAGGAAATTATCTGGTATATTCTATAGGGATCCCAACATGTGTTCCGTATTCCATTAACGGTCGCACTAACGTTAGATAAGCTATTTCCCTCGATTTGGGGCTAGCCTTTCTCAAGATTCTCATAATAAAGTGAAGTGCCCTCCATGCTTTACCCGTAACATTATCAACATGCTCTCCCCAAGAAAGTTTGGTGTTTAAATACACTCCTAGGTATTTACAACATTGTTCTTGCGGAATTACAACACCACTGAATTCGTAATTAAGACTAGTTTCCTCTCGAGTTTTACAAAATGTTATAGATTTACTTTTAGAACCATTTATTTTCATCCTATGCATTAACGCCCAGTTATAAATTTTATTCAAGTCTGTTTGAATAGCATCTAAATCTGAATTATTTCTAATCTTTCTATAGATAATGCAGTCGTCTGCAAATAGCCTCATATTTGATGTAATATTCTGGCATAGGTCATTTACGTATATTATAAAGAGTAATGGACCCAGAACGCTGCCCTGTGGCACCCCTGAACTTATATTTCCAATTTCCGATATTTCATGACCTACTCTAACTCTCTGGGTTCTACCGTTTAAGAATTCTTGGATCCATAGCACTACTCTTTTATCTATTCCTAGCCTACTTAACTTATCTATTAATATGTCATGTGGCACCAAATCAAATGCTTTCGAAAAATCAATCACAACTAAATCAATTCTTCCGCCTCTATCTACCTCTTCAGCTAGATCCTGAACCAGCGACGTAATTTGACTATCACATGAGAAGCCTTCCCTAAAACCATGCTGGCGGTTGTAAAACCAGTCTTTCGCATTTAGAACATGACGAATATAATCCGATATCAAATGCTCCATGACTTTACATACGACAGATGTAAGGCTAATCGGTCTGTAGTTTCCGACATCTAATTTATTTCCACCTTTATGTATGGGTACCACTATAGCTGATTTCCAGTCACATGGCATAGCTGCATTGTTTATGGAAACATGAAATATACGCATTAAGTATGGAATTATGGCCTCGGAACCTAATTTAAGAATCTCTGTAGCAATACTATCTGGTCCTCGAGACTTCCGATTTTTTAATTTCGTTATTCTCTCTCTAACACCTTTGGAAGTTATTTTGAAAGTCGAATTTGGTTCACATTCATGGTCTGTGACACAACCACTCTTATCAGCGGGATTATTATTATTATTATTATTATTATTATTATTATTATTATTATTATTATTATTATTATTATTATTATTATTATTATTATTGAAAACCGAAATGAAATAGGAATTTAATAAGTCGGCCTTTTCTTTGTCATCAGTTATACTTTCTCCGTTCTGATTTCGTAAAAGCACTACTCCTTTGTTTTTTCCTTTTCTCCTGCGTACATAATTGTAAAACTGTCTCCAATTGTTACTTTCATCTTCTTTTAAAATAGTTTTTAGAAAATTTTCCTGAGCTAACCTTTTTTCACATTCAAGTTTCTTAATTAATTCGACATATTTTTCCCAATGCTCACGGCTCCGTTTACGTTTGCTAAATGCGCGCCTTGTCTTTTTCTTTAAGTAGCGAATATAATTAGTGTCATATTCTGGGTCCGGATTTTTCTTAATTATTTTAGAAGGTACACATTTTACTAATGCCTCGAAAATAATACTCTTAAATTTATGCCACACATTTTGCATATTTCCTTCAGTCCTTAGGAAGTCATCATGCTTTTGACGTAGAAACGTTTGTAATTCATGGACATCGGTTTTGTTAAAATTCCAGACAGACAGTGGACTTGACCTCGGATTTACTGTGTTTTCCCAGAAGATTTCTAATAAGACGCAATTGTGATCACTTATTTTATGAAGACTTTCAGAGTTGACAAAGAGAGAGACAGGTCTTAGTAGGTAAACATCTAAGAGGGCAGTGTCATGCGTCGGACCATTTACTACCTGCGTGAAATCTTTACGCCAGATCAATTCATTAACAAGGGTCTGTGCATCTGAATTTGTACCTGAAATCCCGTTGCAGTTAATTTTCGGGAGGTTTAGATCCCCAGCAATTACTACGTTTCGGTCTTCTGATACTGTACTGATACTGATACTTCTGGACAGTCTTTCATCATAAATGGAAAACAAAAATGTGTTAGCGGCAACAGACATGACTTGTCACCTGTGTGATTGCTAGTGGTAAGCGCCTAAGCTCCAAGTCAGGTCCAAGGATGGTTAACTAGTATCACCACACTCTTTCCCAGCTTGTCGCAACCAGCAACACACTACAAGTCTCATCGCTACCCAGTCCTTATATTGTAGAAATAGTGTTTATATAGTAATGTTGGGCTACGCGCAACATACACAAGAGATAAAAATTATACAAGTGTTGCAAATTATTTGAAATATATACAGCATTTTTCTTTCATACATTAGCTACTTTATATATTTCTCTACCAAATGAGACTGATTTTAAATTATTTAACCATATGTGGGAGAAACTGGAATTTGTGTCCCTCTAGTAGTAGCGGCCATACCATGTTGAAAATATCATTTCTCTTCCGATGACCGAAGTCAAGCAAATTTCAGCGTGGTCAGTAGCCTACTTGGATGAGTGACTGCTTGGGAACACCATGGGTCGATTTCTAAAACGAGGTCTAGACCACGACCATGGCTTTAAACCGCGTTTGGGTTATAAAACGAGGTCTCATTCAATTTTTTGACCCATGGCTCGGAACCATGGTCTGGATCAGAGACCACGGCTGGGGTAGGTTTAAAACCACGGCTTCATGTATACCAGATGGAGGCAGTAAATCAGCTGGATGATTATCGAAGGCAAATTTGTGTCCTACAAGCATTACATCCCCGGATTAGAGTATTGAGGGAAAGGAATAGTCCTTTAGAAGTATTCAACGAAGATAATTTCAGGCGAAGATTTCGGTTTTCAAAGGAATCAACGCAACATTTAGCAAGAATGCTAAATGACAACCTACAGCGAAATGCAAGAAGCAGGGGGTTGCCAGTTTTATTACAGCTACTTGTTGCTTTGAGGTAAGTTAGATATAATATTTTATACCTATTAATTATACCTTTATGCCCATAAGACAATACAACTTATTTCTTTTTCATTGCAGTAATTTAGGAAATTTTATTTAATACTTCAAGTCATTCAAGAATATAAAAAACATGATTTTTTTCATTTTATGTTTTATGCTACTGGGGCTGTCCATGTAGTCCCTGCAGACTTCTTTGGCATACATGAAAGTACAGCGTGCAAAATTTTAAAAATGTTTCAAGAGCTATAGCAACATTAAAGCCACGATTCATTTATTTTCCAACAACAGCTCAACTCCTCAGCTATAAATTACTAATAATGAAACGGTTAATTCTAATATCATATCTTATTTTACAGTATATTATTCTATTAAGCTGGAGTACTTATTTATAACGTTACTTTCTATCAATTTCCTTTTCAATTTTATTTTCAGAGATAATTTGCCTGGAATTATTGGTGCCATTGATTGCACCCATACCAGAATTTTGGCGCCAAGTAAGCAAGAGGCTCTCACATTTTTAACAGAAAGCATTTTTATTCTATTAGTAGTCAGGTTTGTGAAAACATTCCTACTGGATTAATTTAAACACAAATTAGATAAATTAATAAATTGTAATACATTTTTAATTAATTTAAAAATAAATGGAATGTTTCAGGTTATTTGTGACGCTGACATGTGGATCACAAATATAGTTGCAAGATGACCTGGTTGGACTCACGACAGTCGTATTTTTAGGAATTCAGCCATCAAGACGGTTCTACATCAGGGTAGATATAATGGCCATCTTCTTGGAGACAGTGGTTATGCATGTACCAGGTACTTGTTAACACCTGTACTTCGTGAACGCACTGCTGCTGAAAGTAGATACAATGCTGCCCATCGACGAGCTAGAAATGTGGTGGAGAGAGTATTTGGAATATGGAAACAAAGATTTCCTTGTCTGCAGTACACTCTGAGAACGAAAATCCCTACTAGCCAGCTCATCATTATTGCTACAAGTATACCGCATAATTATGCCATTAGCAGAAGCGAACCAGACTTTGACAATCAGCCACTCCCGGATGAAATTGATGTTGTCCCTGTACTGGATGAGAGCGAGAATATGGCTGGAATCAACACACATTTCGAATAAATTCCTCAATTTCACATCTACTTTTTAAAAAATCACTAACACCATTGTACAGATAACTCACATTTATACTAATTTATATTTTGAGATTACATATCGAATTTTAATGAGTCAAATTTCATAGTAGTAATACACAACATTAATTCTTGATATAAATACACTGAAATATAGTATACATTTAAGAAGAGCAATTGACAAAACATTATACATGAAAGACAACGTAACGAAATTAATTTTTAAGAGAATTATTTTATAACAAGCAAAATGGATCAGAACTTCTTTTTAGTTTTAACATTTCATAACTATTATACACTGAGAGGCAAAAAAGCACTATTGTCAGAAATTTCATTGTTGACTTAAGATATGAGAAATTAATTGTTGATTTGTGATATATATATATATATATATATATATATATATATATATAAAAGAAGTTCATGAATCATGAACTGATCCTACGGATAATGTACAGTTTTTCAAGTGGCCCGGTTTTTTTGCCTCTCATTGCAAGGTGCATCAATATTGTTCAAGTTTTAACAACCAATAATTGCCAACTTTATGGCTCTTAAATCACAAGTACGGTGCACTAACGATAAAGATGATTAAAAGTTTGCTTAAGAGCTGTAAACTTTAATTGGTTAATAACAATAATTAATTACTTTGAATTGAATGAATACAAGCTGGTAGACACAATCGGCAATGACAATTTTGAATATTAAATGCTGTAGTTGGATTAATTGAATTGACATGAAGGCCAACGTGATTAAATAAAAGTAAGATATCCAAAGAAAAACAACACCAAAAAATGTACAATTTAGGATTTTTTATTTGCACTGAAATCCGCCCTTAAAGGTAAAAAATGATTTTATAATTTTCCAATCGCCTTCACATGTACAATCGTCCATCGTCACCTAAGCTGCTAATATTTATATGCCTTCCACTATGTCACTGAACATGTGCATAAATAAAATATTATTTTACTCTGAATTAAACTTATAGTTTATTAAATCACGAATTTTCATTTTGACTTCAAAATCTTCGATTAAATGAAGTGAAGTAATTTTCCTCTAAGCATGACAAAATTTGAATTGGAACACCCTACTTCATAGAGAGAGACAACCACTTTGCTATAAAAAGCCTGCTTCGAGCACAAGTGTGCCTTCCTTGCATCCCTTCCTGTCCGTATAAGAAAACTCAGCTGATTAGTGAACATTACTCAGCTGCTCCACAAAGTGACGTTTCAATGTACAGTATACAAAACTGTATTTTTTCTTGAAACTATAATGTAACAGTTTTATGAAATCAATTATATTATTTAACGTTATAATTATTAGAAGTACTTGAAAAATTACCTTCAATGATATTTTGTACAAGAGGTATGTAGCATACAAAATATTCTAAGGAAGTTGAAAACAAGAATCATTATACACTGCATACCTTTCCAAATAGTTTTAGTGAGTAAGCAAACTTAATATTAATTTGCTTTGTATTTACATAACATCTCTACCAATTAATTCCATTTCAGATTTCGAAAAATTTGCTATTCTCTGTCTTTCCTCAATTGGCTCCATTTTAACAACAATATCAAAGCTTTCGCATTGCGAACCAAACAATCGGCAAATGGAATGGCTAAGATATTTCAGTTTTATATTCAGCGGGAGAAATCGGTAGGTTGAGAGGTTAAGTTCGATTGCTAGCTAATGCCAGTGACAGTAATCGTAAGTTCGGTACATCCTACAAGCAGATTTAATACCCGTAAACTTTAGTAGTTTTTACGAAACAGCCGAAACTAATCAAAGTCGGTGCACTTGGCCATGAGAGTAGTATGAATGTAACGCAAATAAATCTAAGTTTTTGCCTCTCAGTGTAGTAGCTAAAAATTGAACGTAACTAAAACTAAGTCGTGATGTTTCTTAATTCACAGTCTTTCTGCAGCAATAATAATTTTAATTTAGCTTTGTCTTTTTTAATTCTTAAAATGTCCATCTTTTCCTGATGTTCATCCTCCGCCACTCCAAAATTCTTTGGCGAAATTCGTTTTCACTGCTGCATTTTTTCCTTTTATTCCTGAAAGAAGAGAAAATACTCAATGTAAATAAATTATTATTATTATTATTATTATTATTATTATTATTATTATTATTATAGGCTGTTTTAACTGTAGTAGGCCTAAATTGTGTTTTCCTTTTCAAAATACTTGCATGTGATTTAATTAATAAAAATCATAATAACATCTTACATATATCTTACAGTACGCATATATCCTATTGTATAATATGTGACTACAAATACTTTTGTTAACAAACTTCAAACACGAATACTTTATTAATGTTAAAATGCCGTGTTATCTTTACACTTACTTCACAGGTATATCTGACTCTGTTTCCAATGGGCTAGTTACTGCAATTGGCTCCTCTGTCTCTTCTATTGCTGGTCCGGGTTCCTCCTACAGTTTAAAATAATAACATTATTTCAGTGGTGCTAACAAAATCATCGTTCATTATTATTAAACTGCATTAAGTGCATACAAAATTGTAATGTAGACGTACCTGAAATGGAATAAATTCATCATCCGCTGTGTCTGCTAGAGGATTAAATTGTCCTTGAAACATTTCTGCCAGAATGTCTTGTGATTTTTCTGGTGGATGTTTAGCAGGACCTCCCCCAGTTCTTTTGGCATCTTTTCTGGCTTCGTCCATGTCAGCTTTCGTTTTCATTTTTAATCTCTTCCAGAAACCTGTACATATGAAATTTATGCAGTGTAGATGTTATAATCATAATTATGTTATTTTTGTATATATAAAATACAATATAATATTCACATAAATACTATTACAAACGACATGAATTTACTTATATACTTTATTTACATCATGAATAAATAGAATTAAATTCATTTGATATACACACAATAAGTGTGTGCGTGTGTATGACTATTCTCGTATAAAATAATACAAATTCAATACCATACCATAGATAGTAATGCCTGAATATTTCAACTACAATGTAGTGCTATTGGGTATACTGACCTTGTAATTGTATTATTTCTCTCCCTGGCTTTCCTGGGGTCGATGAATTAAATTCTTTTTGTATCGACAACCAAGCTTCCTTTTCCTTCGTTATTATTTCATTATTGTATTCTTTATCTACTAAAATAGGATATTTTAGGCATATTTCTGCCAATAGCAGCTTGTCTTCCTCTCGAAACTTCGACATGATTGTATATCTGAAAATAGAACCACAATTCATTTAGTTTTAGGCCTAATTGATATTTTATTGTCACATTAATCCATTTAAATTTAGATTATTAATTAAGGGCATATTTTTCTGTAAATTAGTGAATATAACAATAACTTACCTCGGAACAAAAGAATTACTGCAATCTTCTAATACAAATATTAAATCCGTTGCTCATTTTTTTCTAATGTCGACTGTCAATCATGAATAAACATCGATTCTTTGCTGCGTTGCCATATACAAAAATCATGAACCGCGGTTTGTTCTCAAGCCGAGTCTCGACAACGTTTTATAAATACACAAGGATTCAGACCTCGATCGCGGTTTAAAAGCCGTGGTTTGAAGCCGTGGTCTAGACCTCGTTTTAGAAATCGACCCCATGTGTCGTTGACGTACTTTTCAAAACGAATAACTTAAAGTGAAGTGAGTAGGCGCGCGCACACACGCGCACAAGCACACACACTCTTTCACATTAGCCGAAATAACAAATGGCGACAGTTATGATGTAGTGTTTACGGTTCGTCTATGGAATTGTCGACAACGCAGTTTCCTGAGTTTGAGGGTGGAAAAATTATGTCATTAGTAGAGTTGAAGCCAGTGATTTGATTATTTCCTGAGTTCAAGTATCGCATATATGTTTTATTAAATGTATGAAATATTGCTCGAAAAATCCACTTCCGATAAATAATAATAATAATAATAATAATAATAATAATAAAAATCATTGTTAAAAATTACATCTCTAAACATTATTGCTGTGTATAACTCTTTATGGTCCGTCCCTGCTGAGTAACGATTAGTGCGTCTGGTCGCGAAACCAAGTGGCCCGGGTTCGATTCCCGGTTGAAATATTTTCCAATGTTTTGACGCAACCCAATATGAGCAAACGCTGGGTAACGTCGATGCTGGACCCCGGACTCATTTCACCTGCATTATCATCTTCAATTCATTCAGACGCTAAATAGCCTGAAACGTTGATACAGCGTCGTAAAATAACCCAATAAAATAAATTCATCTTTCGGGACGAGGAAAGCTTAGTAAAGACAGTAATTCGTTTTGTTTCTCTATACTTGAGTTGCCGAGATCTCCTTAAGTCTCAAGCAAGAAGGAAAACACGAGCAATACCGGGTGGTTTTGGCTACTAATGTAATGACGTTGAACTTCTACTCTCTGCGAATGTTTATTCAGACACTTCTGACAAAAAAATGATAATTTTTAGGAAAAGATTAGTTAATTTGTAAGTACAGAGTGTAACAAAAGTTTCCGTAACAATATGTTAAAATTATTCTGTTGTTAATTTCCATTTGCTCAGGAAGGATGACCAAATTTTATGGTGTGGGAATATGTACTTCTCGATTGTGCTGTGATCCAATCCTTCATTATTAATTTGGCTTAAAATGTGATATTTACCATCAAATATTTGAAAAAGAAAATATTTCTCTGTACCAGAAACATTTGTTATACATTGTATATACCTCTTATAATATATCCACACTGTGTATTACAGAAAAATACTATATTAAGTTACTCACTTTGCATCATCCAAATACAAAACTGCGCGCCTGTCTCTGCAGCGTAAATGATCTTATCGGAGACATGCAACTTTCGCTCTATTGTGAGGGTCACCTACCAGATGTAAGCATTTGTCTACACTCGGATGTTATACTTTGGAGTGTTATAAACACGTCTATATAAGAATTTAGCATTAAAGACTGGGTGTAAAAATTATTTTTGGCCGGCTAGATGCTTGATATTACACACTGAGCATCATTGAGACTTCTTTCATCATAAATGGAAAACAAAAATGTGTTAGCGGCAACAGACATGACTTGCCACCTGTGTGATTGCTAGTGGTAAGCGCCTAAGCTCCAAGTCAGGTCCAAGCATGGTTAACTAGTATCACCACACTCTTTCCCAGCTTGTCGCAACCAGCAACACACTACAAGTCTCATCGCTACCCAGTCTTTATAATGTAGAAATCGTGTTTATATAGTAATGGTGGGCTACGCGTGACGTACACAAGAGATAAAAATTATTCAAGTGTTACAAATTGTTTGAAATATATACAGCATTTTTCTTTCACACATTAGCTACTTCATATATTTCTCTACCAAATGAGACTGATTTTAAATTATTTAACCATATTTGGGAGAAAGTGCAATTTGTGTCCTGCTAGCAGTAGCGGCCATACCATATTGAAAATATCATTTCTCATCCGATCACCGAAGTCAAGGAATTTCAGCGCGGTCAGTAGCCTACTTGGATGAGTGACCGCTTGGGAACACCAAGTGTCGTTGGCACACACACTCACTCACGCACACACACAAACACACACACACTTACTTACTTTAACACTATCCGAAATAACATGGCGACAGTTATATGATGTAGTGTTTACGGTTCGTCAATGGAATTGTGGACGATGTAGTTTCTTACGTTTGAGGGGATTATTTCCTGAATTCGGGTATCGTAAATCTATTTTATTAAATGTATAAAATATTCTTGGAAAATCCAAAAAAAAAATTATATACAATACACGTCTTCCGATAATTAATAATAATAATAATAATAATAATAATAATAATAATAATAATAATAATAATAATAATAACCATTGTTAAAAATTACATCTTTAAACAGTATTGCTTTTATAACTCTTTATGATCAGTCCCTGTGGAGTAACGATTAGTGCGTCAGGTCGCGAAACCTGGTAGCCCTGGTTCGATTCCCGGTTGAGGCAAGTTACCTGGTTGAGGTTTTTTCCAAGTTTTTCCCACAACCCAATATGAGCAAATGCTGGGTAACTGTCGATGCTGGACCCTGGACTCATTTCACCCGCATTATCATCTTCATCTCGTTAAGACGCTAAATAACCTAAGATGCTGATAAAGCGTCATAAAATAACCTACTAAATATATAACTCTTTAATGACGTAAGAAAAGGTTATGTTCCTACACCTGACTAAAAATCATACATTGTGTTCTGACCGACGTAATATTTACGTTTGTCCTTCGGGTGTAAGTTTATTTATTCATTCACTTGCTCGGGCTGCGTTGCAAAATCTTCAACTGATACGTTGTGTGTAAGATGGGAAACGACTACATTGCCAGCTGCTCTGTTAACTCTGCTGTATTCTGTGTGAACGTAACTTCACGGTTTATGTGCCTCAACTTCGAAGACTACTTACAATAAACCAATGTTTATATATTTACTGTGTTAACCCAATTTTTAGCATAATTTAATTATAAAATGTCTATTAGTCCATTCTATCTTGTGGATGGATTTTTTTAAACACTTCTGAAATCTGATTCTGAATAAAAAGAACCGATTATGAAACAAAAAAAAAAAAATATATAATATTTTTATTACTGAGTTGAACTATAATCTTTGTCTTAGAATAATTTTCTGTTTTGATTAAGGGTCACATAGTTATATTCTAAACTCAGTTATTCATTGGAATATAATATGTAGGTTGGCTATAATGTGTTAAATATTCCAAATACAGTGACGAATTTTGTGATTTGTAGTTCTGCAGTCTTGTTCATCATTATTACAAAAGATACAATACAAATTTTAGTGGGTCATTTTACGACGTTTTATCAACTGCTGTGGCTATCTAGCGTCTGAATAACATGAAGATGATAATACTGGCGAAATGAGTCCAAGGTTCATCGTCGAAAGTTACCCAGCATTTGCTCTTAGTGGATTGAGGGAAAACTCCGGAAAAACCTCAATGAGGTAACTTGTCCTAGGACTTGAGCTCGGGCCCGCTTGTGTTCATTAAATTACGGGATTTCAGTCGTAAATTTACACTTTTCGTAAGTCAGTTTCGGGAAGGTAATATGGGTCACTTTCGAACGATAGAAACTGCTCGTGATGAAGCCCTGTTAAACGATTATGTGCAAATATTAATTGAAATTCAAAATGAATTTAATTCTAGGTTCCAAGATCTTGTCTTAATCGGAAAGATGTTTAAAGTCATCATAATAAATTCCTTCAACACTAGTTGAAACAGTGTCATACATAACATTTCATTGTGCTTAAATGCGACAGGTTCAAAATTGCGACACACGGACGACGCTGATTTAACCTCGGCAGTTGCGAGCGTCGGTAAATAAAACATAACATTTAACGATTTACAGCTTGAACTTATTGATCTTCAATGTAACCTAAGGGCTAAAGACCGTTTGAATAATAGTACTAGCCTGGTTGAGTTTTACAAGACTAAACCTTAGAAATAATAACCACGACTACACAGGCTGGCTGTGAAAATAATTGCTACGTTCTGCTCAACATTTATATTTGTGAGTAACTGTTTTCTATAATCAACTTTAGTAAAGGCAGGTATCGAACATCTGTAACTGATGTTTCATTACGATCAGTAGGCCTACTGTTCCTTTCAGCTACCAACAGCATAAAACCCCGTTGTCATGCATTGATAAGTATAAATATAACAAAATGATATTGTACATTTAAATATCTGTAGAATTTCTATTATTTCTGTAAAATAAATATTTCTTTATTAATTATTAATAGTCCAAGATAGTTTTCTAAAATTCATTTCATGAACAGCTTTTGTGTGCATTTTCTACGAGATCACCCCTTCTTCCAGTCCACCCTTACACAGAGCGCAGCTAATATCTACATTCCACTCATGAGCTGTGAGCCGGCTCGGAGAGCGCAAACCTTGTGCAGGCCTGCTCTATATACATATCTGGTTTCACCCATACGTGCTACATGCTCATCTCAAACGTCTGATTTAATGTTCCTATGAGTCCCGTCGCTCTTACTTCCGGCAGCCAATCACGTTGCAGGTCGGCTACATTTAAAATTGTGCGTCTTGTGATTCGCTGATGATGACGTTATGCAATTCCTATGGCGATAAATACTTCATATAATCGCTCGCCACTATGGCTCTTTCGTTGGCGTTAGCAGAAAGCACACGATGACGTTATTTGCCGCTCAATTATTTGTTGAATTACAGTGTGTTTGATTTATTATCATAGGCGCTACGACATAATAATGTTTATCGATGTGGTAAATAGATTCCTCGTCTAGTAGCTCGGCAACGAAAGAACAAAAATGGCGAACGATACTACTTACTTGGACTTTATAGAGCCTTCACTTCCTAAGACGTAAGCAAAGAGGAGGAGTCACGCCGAGAATAACAGCGTCGCAATTATAATTATGTCAGGCAAAAATATAATGAGTGTAGTTCTGCGTTGTGTAAATTTCTCCATTCTCCTGCAACACCATTCCTCTTAGCTCAAAAGATATCCCTAAGCACCCAATTCTCAAACACCATTAGCCTCTGTTCCTCTCTCAAAGTGAGAGTTTAAGTTTCATAACCATAGAGAACAACCGGTAATATAACAGTTTTATAAATGCTAACTTTCAGCTTTTTTTGAGAGCAGGCTGGATGATATTAATCAGTCGATTAATAATAGGTGTTTCCCTTATTTATTCTGCATTTAATTTCCTCTCGAGTGTCATTTATATTTGTTACTGTTGCTGAAATATATTTTTGAAATTTTCTATCTCTTCAAAGGATAAATTTTCAATTTGTATATTTCCATTTCGTTCTGAGTTGTGATCTCGAGATATGATCATATTCTTTGTATTTTCGGGACCTATCTCTTTACTTGCTTCAATAAAAATTCCCATGTTTTCCCTAATAGTTCGTGAATTTTCTTCTAACATATTCACATCTTCCGCATAAACAAGCAGCTGATGCATAGATGGATGAGAGAACTGTTTCCTTGGAGGGGGGGGGAAGCAAAACCTACATATAACGGGGTTATGGGGGACATCATTTATCTCTTCCCCTGTTATAGCTTGACCGTGGTACAATACAGTATATCGGAATATGATCATTTAATAAAGGTATTTTCGGGCATGTTTCTTACAGTGTTATATCCATATCCGCGATGTTTCGGACCAAATTGTGTAAAGCTTGAACTGTAGATCTGCTACAAATTATAATAGGGCATAACTTAAAACAGTCTCTCTCTTTTTCTCTCCCGTACAGAAACACATATACATCAATAAAACTACGTAACAGTGCTAACAGAAACATTTTTATATTAAGCTTTCCTGAAGATATCATATGAATTAATGTAAACACTATTTTATTTAACCTCGTCTTTAAGTTTACACATTATACTGGGATCACTTTTCTTTTTTGTGTATTGTTGTGCAGTATGTTATTCATATTTCTCCAAGTGGCGGCGGCCTGAACGATTGCAGACTTCTGACACATGAGTACAGGCTGTTACAAAAGAAACATTACAGTGCTTCCATTCATCAAATAAGGTACAGAAATTTTAATACATACCCCATACCTTCCCCTTAACTCCACCTATGAGCTGATGTAACCTGTTCAATTCCAAACCTACCTATGTATAACATATGTTAAAGTTTTCTTCATTTTAAGGTTTCGATGCTGATTCTGGTATTTACCTATTTATAGTGTAAGAAATTATTTGCTACCTTCTAATGTAGAATTATTCTCAACTGTTAAAGCAAGAAAGAAGCTACTATAAGTTATTGCTGACCGAAACCGTATTATACAACAACTCGTACAAAATTGACTGTAAAGGAAGTGAACTTCATCCAAAGAAACAGCCGTTGAGAATATTTTGAACTTGTTCTTTGCCACTTCGTTCTCTATAGAGTCCGCCGAGTTAGCTGAGTGGTAGCGCGTCTGCTTTAACACTAGCCGGTTCGCTTCCGATTCCCGATTTCCGGCGGGGTCAGAAATGTTCATGTAAAATTTCTACTCGTGACTAGGAGAGATGGCAGTGCACAAATTCTAGTCACTAAATTGTGTACCAATATGCCTGTGTTAAATCCCAAATCTCTCCGCAGTGCATATGAAGAGAAGGCATATGTCAGTGTTGATAGTGATTAGTCCGTCGGATAGGAAAGTTAAGCTTGGTGCTATTCGATAGCAGTGGGCTACGTGCCGGCAACGTGTTTCCCCTTTTCCCTTACTCACCTTTATCATTATCGTCACCCATTCCCTACACTACACTTGCACGAACACACACATACACTCAGGGCCGCCGACAGGATTTATGGGCCCCTGTGCATTATTGTGCTCGGGCACCGTTGAAAAAAAAAAGTTAAAAAATTACAAGTTACCAGTTATTCTGACCATAATAAATATTTGCAAAATAAATAAAAGACAACCCCATACACAGATACGAATCTAAAAATATACATTTTTCTTACAATGAAAACTTTTAGCAAAACTTCACATTAACACAATATATTATATTCATCACGCTTCCTTTTCAGTACGGCCTACATAGTATGTTTCGTGACGAAACTTCGTCTTTTCGTTGTCGTTTATTTCGTTTCGTTTTCATAAAACATTATTCTTAAACAGCTGTAATTTCTGAATTGTAGGCCAACATCAACAAACAACTGTCCTTGATTTTGCATAATCAATTATACCATCAAAATTTAAAGACCTAGCAAGATCGCTCTCCAGACTAAGGAGGCCAAGTTACTCAGTTTCTCTTGATACATTGTTACTCTGATTATATTTTTATTTCCTTCATTTTGTTTGAAGTTGGTGTGAAATTGAGCGTTACTAGTGAAGGTGCAGAAAATAAACCCATCTCAAGCTCGCTGTTCAGATTGTCAAAAATGAAGACAGTTCATGCTTAGAAGTGAATACTGATGGTTGTGGCTGTCTAGAAAAAAATTCTGATAACAGTAGTATTGAATTAGAACAAGCAAACAATAGTAAAAATGAAGTGTTAATATGTGCAAGTGAAACAAATTTACACACCAGTTCCTAACTCTTAGTCAGGGCAAGTAATATGCGACCTTGGAAAACTAAAAATGGCAGACAAATTGTAAATGCCATTGAATGTGTTGTTCGAAAAAGTACTCCCAAATTGCATTATAACCTTCTAAGTGACGGAACAAGAGCCTTTCCTGTATTATTTTCAAAACTCAAGAATGGAAAATGTGTTCCCATATTTCATATTAAATACAAGAAAATATGTTTTTGATAAACATGCGAGAACAATAAATATTTGCCTAGTTCCTTTAAAAATTTAAACAAAAAATAAATAAAACAAATAAAAAATTACTAAATTCATCATAATTACAAATAAATAATAATTTAATAAAAAATTCCAATAAAATAATTAAATATCAATAAATCAAAACCTAAAAAAATAAAATTACTGGCTAATGTGGAGTGAAACAAATCAGTCACTGTACTATTTTCCCTGATTTGTTTCACTCCATACTAGCCAGAGTCTGGGAACACATTCTCCATTCTTGAGTTTCGAAAATACTGTTTTTGGAAAGGCTCTTGTTTTCGAACAACACATTCAATGAGACAATTTGTCTGCTACTTTTTAGTTTTCCAAGGTCGCTCAATTTCACACCAACGTCAAACAAAGTTCTACTCCCTTTCTTAATATGTTCCAATTTTTCTGTCTTTCCTTGCGCTTCTCAGCTCCCGACTTATGTTTCTACTTGTCCATTGTCCACTGGTAACGCTAATGAACAGAATTTACTGGAAAAATGATAACGAAAAGACGAAAGTTTCGTCACGAAACATACTATGTAGGCCCTACTGAAAAGGAAACGTGATCCTGCGGCTTGGATTTGGGAGAGTCCACTAGCATATTGCGGTGGAACGGCAGGGGTTGGTAATTAAGGGGAGGCATAGGTGAAATTTTGGCAAAAATGTAACAAGAATGCGATTCTCAAAGACCAAGGACACCAGAATAAAATTATGTGACACATTTCCTTATTAAGATGAAATAAATGGCAGGAATTTTTTTCAACGTGATTTTCTTTAATTTTCGACGTGTGGGACCATTTATATATTAATTAATTAAATTGATTAAAATTACAATATCTCCAAAACCATGAAAGCTAGATAAAAGATGTTTTGCACAATGTAACTGACATATAAAAGTAGCATGTGATAAAAATTTCAGCTCAATAGATTGAAAACTGTAAGATTTAGTAATTTCACCTAATCCTTCCCTTAAGAGGACAAGCCAATTGAAAGTGTTCGGTACGACGGGAATATATTTCAGGCAAATCCCGGAGCCTTCAAGTGTCGTGTCGATGATTGTTGAGTGGGAAACCGATATTCTATTATATAGAAGTTAAACATTTACATAATAAAGTGGTAATTTGTATTAATTCTACATATTGTTGGTTAATATGTCAGATTCATGTAACAAATGTTCTTACAAAATTTTATAGTACCGGTATGTATCTGTCAATATTATTCGTGATAATGAAAAGTAATCAGACTCACTTAATCTGACGGGCCCTTACAGCTCACGGGTCCATATGCACTTGCGCCCTTCCCCCCCCCCCTTCTCGGCGGCCCTGCATACATTCATCCTAGTACACGACATAAATGTTCACAGATACACATCATGCATAACGTGGCCTGCCGAAGTCGTGTGCAACTCGAAAATGGGTCACAGTTCTGCCATCTATCCGCAATATCACCGAATCACGCAAGTGAAGTGGGAAGGCATTAGACAGACAGACACACACACACACACACACACACACACACATACACACTTTCTTTATAGCAAATTGTGTGTAAGGGAGTTCATGAAACATGAAATAAGCAGTGCAGTGAAGCTTTTCGGGTTGGAACGTGCATAGACTGATTGATTTCCATGTTTTATCTGGAAAATAGTCTCAATAAACAGTACACAGTACATAAAACTGTGCGATGGTCAGAAATCTCGGCATTTATAAGCTGAAAATTTAAATTGGAAATGCCAAATAAAGGAAATATCCAGGAGAGTACTCTATATCATACATTCTCTTAACCCGTTCAGAAACTTCCTCCCGCCAAAATTAAAACAGACTTTAATACAAACTCTCGTATTACCACTGTTTGACTTTTGTGACGTAATACTTACAGACTTGACAAATGAACTTTCGAACGAGCTGCAGCATGTGCACAATGTCTGTCAGATTCATCAGCAATGCTCGCAGATTCGACTGTATTACTCTCTCGTTCAAATATTTATCCTGGCTGCAACTCAATAACCGTAGAACACTTCATCCGCTGTCTCTTCTGTTTCGAGTTCCCTACACTTCTACGTTCCTGGTTTAACTACTTATCCTCCAATCACAATCTAAACACAAGGTCACAGGAGAGCCAAATCCTAGCAATTCCTCATCATAGAACATCACACTATTCATCCTTTTTTGCTGCCACTGTCCCCCGCGAATGGAATTCTCTACCTCACAAGATTAGGGGCTGCCAGGTAATAACTACTTTCAAGAAGAGGATGAACGGTTTCTTACAGACGCAGTCAAATTGAAGTTATAATTATAACCATGATTAAGTTTAATAATATCTTTACATTTAGGTATGACTATTATTATTGTCACATAATTATTTTATTGGTGTATTTGGAAGATAAAAGGAATTGTTATTCTATTGTATTAATTATGTATTGCATTGTATTATATTATGTTTTGTTTATAGTAACGTAGTAATTTTTTATCATACTGGTTAAATGGAAGAGAAGGCCGAATGGCATTAACTCTGCCAGTTAAAATAAACCTTTAGTAATATTATTATTACTATTATTATTATTATTATTATTATTATTATTATTATTATTATTATTATTCATAAAGAAGGAATTAATATGAAGAAAGTTTCTCGCGAAGACATCTCAAACACAGTAAGAGATCTAACTATTGCAATGTTAAACTTAATTTTGCTGTTCCGTGCATGGCGGTTGCAACAGAGATAATAATATCATCCCCCACCTTCCGTGCTCACGAATTATCTCATAACTTGTTGAGAATCAAATATTCTTCTATAGGAAAAGAAAACATTAAGACACATTCAGTCACTTTTGTTGTGTTTGGATATTGCCGATATTTTTTATAAAGCCAATTTTTCCTAAATCCAAACTGTTCTGGAACTAAAATGTTGTATCTTTCAAGATGATGATATAGTAGCTATGATATGACTATAGGCACCGTGCAAGCTCCTCTGGTGGCGACTGTTGTTACTAACTGCAGGACAGCAGCGATAGAGTTGTGCTTGAAGCATATGAATATAGCTACATAACTTCTCAGCTTAAACGAGTAGAAATGTGGATGATCCTAAAAAGCGGAAAGGTAACGCAAATTGCTATGTTCTTGGATGCAGTAATGCTTATAGGAACACACCAACCGATATTGTTTTTATTCATTCCCAAAACAGAAAACTGAAGCAGAACGACACTAGTTGTGGATCCAAGCAGTACGTAGACGAAAGTAAATAGCGCTACACTGCTTGTAATCATAGTATTATTATATACTAATGTAAAAAATAGAATGTATACATTGTATTGTTTATAAATAACCATTAAGTTATCAACGACAGGAATTTATAATTTAAATTTCAATGCTGTATGTGCTATTATATTTAAAAGTAAAAACATAGTATATAATTGCTGAGTTCTTTACATATATTATGTATAATATTAGCAACAATAAATAATAATATATTTATTTTTAAATGTATTCATATCGATATTTAATTCTTGATTTCAAGTGCTGATGGTTCACCTTGGGAACCAACACCCGCAATAAGAACTTGCAGTATTCATTTTATTGGGAAACGAGATCAAAACACCCCCAAAACTAGCATACCGTTCCCAGTATTTTTCTAAATGATTAAGCTTACAAGAAAAAGGCTGTCTCATAAACTAGGTCCGGAAAGGTATGAAAGAGAAGCAAAAAGAAAAAGAAAAGATGAAAATTTAAGTATTATGGAAGGTGAATGCTCAACAAGTTGTTATTTCGAAAAATGAAGTAGCCATACAGGCAGAAGTAAATTAAACCATTCTTAGTGATTTTGTTTTTTCTTTCAAAATTGAATTGTGTGAAATGTCTACTTAAGTGTCTATTCCATTACATACTGAACTGAAGTCACATAAGAATATGACAAGAGTTCAGGAACAAATAATGTAATGCAAGGTTTCCGTGATTATTCCTCAATAAAAGAGGAGACATAACTACCAGACGTAATGAGAGTGACATTTGTGATTTTGAATAGGCTATGTTGTTAAAATTGCTGCCAATTGAAACACAATCATACAATAAGATTAATACAGAAAATCGTCTACTCATATTTTCAAATTAAAATGAAAAGTGAATTGTCGTATTCTGCTATGAGGGTGATGTTCGGAGTTCATCATACAACTATAATAACAATGTATTTTTACCACCACTTTAATGTTGTTGACATCCACAATGGTTACTGTAATTTTGGGTTTTGGCCTAGCAGAGAAAGCATTCAGGAAACAACAATATTGAAAAGAAAGTAGACTACTCAAAATGCAGAGTAACAATTAATTGTACTGAAGTTAAAGTGGAACAGCCACCCAACGTGGATCACATGGTGGTCTTCAAATCTAAATGTTACTGTGGCAGATGGAATGATACATTCATAACAACTGGTTGCGGATTATTGACTTTATTAGAAAGTGGTAATGAAGTTGGGTTTTCCCGGTATAAAAACAAACCTCTCCGATAAAGGGGTCATTGTTGTTCCTCCATCGTATCTGCATGATAGCAAATTAGTAGCTGAAGAAGTCGAAACTACTTACAGCGTTGCCAGTGTTCGAATTCATGTTGAAAGGTGCATTCTACGAATTAAAATACATTCAATATTTTACACAAACTATCCTATCAATTGAACTGCTTCCGTATGTTGTTGTTGTTTATCCAACTGTTCGAAGACAAGTCTAAATCTCACAAGTGATACCAAAAAGGCGCCACTTATGAGCCAACTAGGCCAGAAGATCATGGGGTAGGGTGGCCAGTTTCTTTTTCCCTCCAATTCGTATATCGCCGACTAGCTACATATTACACTAGTCAGACTTCAGATGCATAAAACAATATTGTTCTTCCTCTGACACATATCGTCAAGTGAGATGTAGGCCTATTGCCTCATAATAGATGTACATATCAGTCAGAACCTCAATCAGAGGTAGTATGTTGATCATATTGTTCATATGTGTTGTGTTATAACGAATTTGCAGTTCCCCATTATTAAAGAAGTGTAATTAAGACTACTTTTAGAATTAAATCACATTAAAATACGTAATTTATAACGACATTATACACATATAAATTATGACATCAAATATAAGTATATCAATGTTTTCGTAATATGACTCTTCTCCCTCATTCAGTGGTCTGAAATCTGATTTAAATGCCAAACAACTACACTGATATTACAGGAACTCTGTAGTTGCATTTTTAAACCCTTCTAGCAGTACTGAACATTTCCACTGTGTCTATTAAATAACTAAATAAATAAAGACTGGAGATTGCTGGGTTTGCAGTGAAAGAACACTATGAATGAATGAATGAACCCATTCTTACTAATATTACAACTTTTTATCGGCAGAAAGCCGCATGTAATTTCTATGTCACATATGACTAGTGAATGACTGCGAGCCTATAGTTAATTATAAATGGAGACACTGCGCGGCGCCACCAGTACGATTTTCAGACCCGTGCACGGTGCCTATAAGGAAGTAATGGTGAAAAGATTATATAGAGGAATCAGAAAATAAATATTACATAAAATTTCCTCACAACCAAATTTTCTACACGAAATTGATAGAACTTTTTGAAGTTTAGATGCTAATATTGTTGGTGACAATGCCGTTGTTTAACTAAATGGTGGTCCATAATTAAAAATGTGGTAATTTCATTATCTGACTTTTACTGTTTATTTGAAAGGCTAGAAATTGAGCCTTGTAAGTGTAAAATACGTTACTAATCGTGTGTTAGCTAGCATAGAATGCGTAGATGCATCGGTGCTATGAGAGTTAACATGTGACCATCGTAATTGCGCTGTATGGACCAATACCTCGTTCTAAAATGAGATGGATATTGAAAAGGGGAAATCACAGCAGGAATGCTAGTTACGCGGGCACAATGTGCACCAGTCGGCATTCCTGACGTGTGCACCTGCAGTTGTTATGACAACGCAATTAGTTACCTGCACCTGTCGCTACTTCGGGATGTGCAAATTAGGAGGCAGATGCGGGCGTGGTGCATTACTCGTTGCCCACACTGCCCGACTGGAATTGAGTTTTAACACTTTCCTTCTTTCTATTTCTCCATTTATTTCTTAACTCCTTAAACTCTTTTCTTCACTATTATTTATGAAATTATGTCTTAATCCTTTTTTGCTTTCTATTTATTTCTTCTTTCTGTACTACTACTTTCTACTCTCTTATTTCTTTCTCAATTTATCCTGCCTAGAACTCGCGCTACAGAATTCTCGCTAATTCGAATTCTCATGGAGGAAGAAATTTTATACTGAAATTTCGGCCAGTGTATGGGACCGGTGCCAACACAGAATTTTGATGAACTTGGGAGCTACAATAGGTAGCGAAATTCGGTTACGAAAACAAGCCATAACGGCTGGGAGAATCGTCGTGCTAACCACACGATATCTCCATTCTCCACCTCTGCTTCGGCATGATGAGGCCAGCAGTCGGATGGTTTGTCTGGGCCCTTAGAGGGCTGTACAGTCACGGATTATTATTATTATTATTATTATTATTATTATTATTATTATTATTATTATTATTGTTATTAAGTAAATACGTAATACTGATCTATGTCTATAATAAATATATTTAGTGTCCACATGAAATAGAATGTAAGTTTCTGAAAAATGTATAAGTTTTTTTTTTTTATTGTCAATCGAATTGGCGTGTTCTGGTTTTCTATTCATTCATTATGACAACCCTACCTGGGGTCCACTTCAGTCAAATTGAGAACAGGTTTCTTTTTCCTGGAGGTAAAAGACGATCGGAACATAGTCCCGAACTCACCCACCTCATTCTAGTAGTGTTAGTGGTAGTTGTTTTATTTTTCTGGCAGAATTAAGACCATAAGGCCTTCTCTTCCACTCAACTAGGTTTCAATAATATACATGAAATACAAAATTATGTGATAGATTACAAAACAACACAAAAGAAGATACAGATGCCTCAAACTAGGAAGCTGCCTGGAGAGGGGAAGCAGTAGAACTAACGGAGGGGGCCCCACCTAGGCTCCGATACCCAGGTATAGTCATATTATCTGAAAAATTGACCGCTTGACAATGTATTCAAGATGCCCCACCTAGGCTCCGATACCCAGGTATAGTCATATTATCTGAAAAATTGACCGCTTGACAATGTATTCAAGATGTACCCTCCCTATGCAGCCTTCTCAACTGTTATTAGAACTGAGCTGTACCGTTCTAGTCCACGGTGCACAGTAGTAGGCGGACAGTGGTAGGGGATAAATGCTCTATGCGCCTGCGCGAACGAGACAGCTTGCTAGTTTGAGGCATCTGTACCTTAGAAATTACATAATATATAGTAGAAAATTACAAATAGTCAAGATCAGTTACATAATACAGTATAAGGAGAATATAAAACAGAGTAGAATATTACATATAATCAAATTACATATAATAGTATACAGTTATATACTAATAGAAAAATACATGTGGGTTACAAGACATAAAAAGTTGAATAGCAAAATCGTACTACATGGTATCCAGAAACAAATGATTAAGTAATATACCAAGATAATAAAAAAGAGAGGAAAAAGAGAGAGGAGAAAAAATAACAATTTGGTCATTTAAGACTACAGTATTTAGAGACTTCCGGAAGAATCTAGTTCTGTTCAATAAAAACATTTCTAAATAGAGTATACTTAAAAGATTTTAGACTCCGACTGCTTCTGATTTTCTGTCACAAGGAATTCCAGGAACGGGCTGTGTGTATTGTGAAGGAAGCAGAGTAGAGAGATGTTTGATGATATGGAATTGATAGAACAAGGTTATGCTGTGAACGTGTATCACAGTTGTGGTGGGATGCTAAAAGTGTGAAGCGAGGAACTAGGTAAATAGGTGTGGAATTATTTAAAATCTGATACGGCAAACAGGGTGAATTAACTGAACGTCTCTCTCGTGAACGAAGCCAAGATAATTGTAGGCCTACGAAATACTCGGAGACATGTTCATAGCAACGGCTGTTAAAAATGAAACGGACACAAACCTTATGAACACGCTGAAGACTCAATGACAATTCGACACTAAGGTCACTATACAAAACGTCGCAATAGTCAAAGTAAGAAAACACTAAGATCTGTATCAAGATCTGTTTCAGTTTAGAAGGAAAGAAAATTTTCAGTCTTTTCAGTGAATGCAAGATTGAGAAAGTTTTCTTGCAGACATATTTTACCTGTGCATTCCAGCTGAGATTCGAGTCGAAATGGAAACCTAAGTTTTTAACGGTAGTACTGATTGGTATTATAGTCTTATTTAAAATCACTCTATTGCCAAAGGACATGAAACTCCCAACTCCATGCATCGATACGCCATCATGGTATGTAAGGGAGATACCATAATGTTTTTACTACATTGTACCGTAATGTAGGGCCTACTATTTTTCATTTTATTGTGTTGTAGGCCTATGTATTTTATTTTGTTTTATAGCTTTCACTTTTGGGGAGCGAATAAAAACTTAGAATGCTATTATAAACTTTATAGCTTTTGTCAGTCCTTCTGTTTGGTTGAAGCTCCAGCGAGTTGGAGATGACAGAGCGGAAGAAATGCCTCGTGCACTGAATACCAGATACTTCTAAACAACTCTGTAACCGAAGAAACCTGGTTGCCATGGCAACAGATTGAAGTGCGAGTCGACACTAATTGACAGCGAACAGTTGGGTGCTCTGAGCAGCTGGCCGGGCATATCGATTGTCAACAAAGTCACAAAAGCAGACATACAAATATACAAACAAACGGATCACAAGCAGTGTCAACACTCCGTGTTTATACAACACTTTGCACAAGTGTTCTTCTGGCAGCATACACAGGGTGATTCTATTTATTTGTTTCCAGTCATCCGGTATGCAAAGCGTGATGTTATTTTGTTAAGACCAAGTTATTCAGTGTACACACAATGATACTGATTGTTCACGGTAGTATTCACAGGGTGAAATTTTTTATTTATGTCTTCCAATATGTGCAGGTTACATAAGTTATTTGAATTCAGTTATTTCGTGAGCACAGATTGTTGAAATTTGGTCTAACCTCCGCCTTCTGTATGATATAATGATGATGTTTGATTGCTTCCAATTATTCACTGTGTACATGGTTGTTTGTGATACACTCAGCCAGGGCCGGATTTAGATATAGTGCCGCCCCTAGGCAGTGCTAAAATTTACCTCCTCTCATCTCTCAGAAACAATTTATGAGCAGCTATTATACAGATCTTGTTTAGTTTAAATTAGTTTTAAATACTATGTTACAATTCATAAAACAATAAATTACTGGAATTAAAATACAGTACATGCATCTTACTTTTGAATTATAAACATTTCCTTCGCAATTTCTTCACAGAGAAAGCATTTATGATGATATCAAAGTCGATCTGACGAAGCACATCAGACTCGATGCAAAGAAACACATTCAAACTTATTCATTGTTGAAACAAAATTGATTTGTGAAAGCCAAGCTGTGGTTTATTTTTAAGCATTGGTTTTGTTAGTGGTATAATATTATTACGAGTATTTCTTACTTCGGTAGGAAGTATAATGTAAATTGACAAATAAAGTCCAACTCTTTGCGGAATAAACCTTTCATATCGAATTATCTAGTGCACATGCTGGAAAGTGATTAAATAATAGGCCTATTGGTGACAATATATTTTATTGCAAATGTAACTGAGAGTTCTGGTTACTAATTGATCCTACCAAAAGGATTGAAACGGGAAGTAGCCAGCCGGAGGATGTCAATAAAGAAAAGATCAACATTTATCTGCCAACAGTTGATTACTTCAAAGCAAAATACCAGCTTGAAGACATTGAGATGATTGGTCTTCTTATTGGAGCTCGTGGTGTGATTCCCAAGTTCTTTGAAAGCTTCAGGAAGACTTTTGAACTATCACAGACACTTACTCCTGACATCATAACTTCAGTTTTGAAACGCTCTTGCCAAATTCTGAGTCATCATATTCACTCTGTTTAATTTTTTTTATTCACTTTATATTCATATATGTTTATTTTAATTTTCTTTCTACAAAATTTATGTAAACATTTAATATTGAAAAATTCATGTAGGAGAGTATACTGAGTCCTTCCGGGCTACCTCCAATGGGAGGCAGTTATTATCTTATCTTAGCGATAATATGACAAACATATCCAATTTGATTTTCAACAATGCATTCTTGTATAAGCACGCAGTTAAATTTAAGCAGTGTCATAGTGTAATAACTCGATACCGGCATTACAGTATAACTATGCAGCTGCACACTTTTCTTTTATTCTTGCAACGACCACGACAATGGGATAACAAAGCAATATCCTACTTCTACAAGGTGTTGAAGAATAAACTTCAGAAAATGTTTACCAACAAGTGTTTTAAAAACAATTTTCACTGTAAAACTGTGAAGTGTAATATGATTTAAATAATGAACAGGCACAAGATATTGAATTCAATTAAAAATCAATTTATTAAGCCATTACAGAAGTGAAAAAAAAAACATAGCAGAAATACATATAATTTAAAATAGTACAGTTTAATTAGAACAATGAAAACACAAAGTATTTTGGAACTATAAAAATTAATTAAAAAACTTCACTCTTAATGTATTATTCGTAACTAAATTTAGATAGAAAACTTTATTTATTACGAAACAATTTCATTTGAATATACGTTAAAAAACTCATCTACAGAGTAGAAAGGATTAATTAGAAGCTAAATATCAAATCCAGTTTTGAAACTATTGGTTGGTAAACTATAATATTGACGAAGAAGCTTAGTATATAAACTCATCCCCATGACAGAAAAATTTGTACTAGTCTTATGTAACATACAATATGGAACATTAAAATTTGTTCACTATTTCTAATTTCATGATCATGTATATTGGCTACTAATGAGTTAATTGTCTATGTTTTGTCGAGTGTGAAGGACTAGGTCGCGTATGTATGTATGTATGTATGTATGTATGTATGTATGTATGTATGTATGTATGTATGTATGTATGTATGTATGTATGTATGTATGTATGTAATGTATGTATGTATGCATGTATGCATATTTATGACTTAATATTTGTGATTGTATGAAAAGTGGTCGACAGTGCTCAAGATAGTTTGACATAGAATTATAATGGCTTTCTTTTGCAAAATCAAGACATTCCCAATTTTGGTACCATTTCTCCAGAAAATTAAGGCATATCGGATTATCGACTGAAAGAACGAAAAGTAGGCACGTCTTAAATAATTTAGAGAAACGCAAGTCACTAATTTCTTTAATAAATATATAACTTTGTGCATATATATTCGATATGTTTTGCCATGTTAAACTGGAATCTATAAAAAGTCCTAGAAATTTGATGTAGTTTTGTATGTTGTCCTTTTTTATTATATGATTTAGGCTAAAAGTTATGTTGATAGTATTTTCTTGATTAAGCAGAAAAACATTAGATTCAAACCATAAAGCCATCTGTGATATATCATTGGTTAGAGCATGTAATTCATTCAGAGCAGAGCTAGAACATAAGAATGTAGTGTCATCAGCACATATAGCCTAATTGTTATAGCTTTAATGAAATCAGGAAGATCATTAGTTGCTATTAAGAATAGTAGAGGACCAATTATTGAGCCTTGTGCAACACTATAATGTGTACTGGTGAGACTTGACCAATTTTCACCTATTGAGACTAATTGCCTTCTGCCATGAAGAAAAGTTCTAAAAATGTTTAGTGTATTCCCTCGAATACCATAAAATTCTAATTTTGATAAAATGAAGTTGTGATCAACTCAATCGAACGCTTTGGAGAGATCACAAAAAACAGCATTAACTTGTAACCTATTTTCAAAATTTCTTAAAATTTCAGTTATAAAAGCTCAATTGCATCATTTGTTGATTTCATTTTTCTGAAACAAAATTGGTTAGTACTAAAGAGATTTGAATTTTCGAAGTAGTCGTAAATTTTATTGAAAATTACATATTTAAATATCTTGGATAGCACTGGAATGATGGAGATTGGTCTGTAACTACTTGAACTTGATCTATTGCCTTTTTTATAAATTGGGATTACTTTCTTCTGAAAAATCAGCAGCGCCTGGATACATTTAAAGTAATGAAAGCTCATAATAAATAAAATTATATTCTAAACGAAGCAATTACTTTTAATGTGGTTAAATAAACAGCATGCTGAGAAGGAGAAGAACCCTCTTCATTCTCGATTAACTTCCTCTCACGTCCTATGCATGCAAAATATTTTCAACGCGTGTGACTGTTTTCCTAATTATTGTGAGTAGAATGGTACATTTGACTTCCGTCTACGAGATTGACTGGTTGTTTGTTGTCATGTGGTCTCTGGTGTGACCAATCCCACATCCAGGGAGGCCCGCAATGTATTCTTATCTAGTGTTGATTCTTAGATAATACCTTCCTGCTCTATACCCTAGTGATCTATAAGTCGGTACTACAAGGGAGATAAAGCAGAGAAAGAAAGAAACAAAGAAAGAAAAAAACAAACAAATTAAGAAACAAAGAAGCAAAGAAAGAAAGAGAGGTTACATACTCCGATATAAGTGGCATTTTTAATCACATTGATTGTTGTTTAATCATGTTGATTGCACGTTAGGTTTGATTCTCCCAGTCACCGTAAATTTCTTGTTTGTTTACCACCTCTTTGTTTCTATACCTAATCACGGCATTCTGTAGCGTAATTTGGTCCACTGTTCCTGTGACATTGTCGACTAAGAGCATGCCAACCGTTAATTTTAATGTCGAAATGTGCAAACATTGCGTCCCATTGAATCACGCGATTCAGTGTTATTGAATTTTACAGGATTAATTAATGTTTTTTCTTTTTTTTTTTGTTAAAGTTGTAACAAATGTATTGAATTTTATTTTGTTTAAGTAAATTTAAGAATGTGATCCCAAAACTCGCTCTAAAAATTGGCAGATAGTTTGAATCTTGTGCAATGGCTCGATTAGTTGTCACCCTAACGGAACGAGCGGTAACTCCTGAGTAAAGATGCACATGTGCTAGCATCGTCTACTTGTGAAGAGCAGCGAGGTATAGTTCCTTTTTCTAAACAAAACAAAAAATATCCGAGTGAAATCCAAGGGAAGTGTTGGAGGTGTATGATGCTGATTGTCTGGACTGTAGCAACAAGTGGTGCAGGTTCTTAGAAGAGGGCCGAGTAAATCTTACCGACGAAGCACGTCCCGGTTGGCCAGTGACCGCTGCAACGCCACCCAATATCAGAGGCATTTAGGCAACGGTCACTCACCCTACAGTCCAGATCTCGCACCGTCTGAGTTTCACCTCTTCGGACCAATGAAAAATTTCCTAGGAGGCCAATACTTTGGTTCGGATGAATAAGTGAAATCAGTCGTGCGCAGGTGGTTATACGCCCAGAAAATGGAGTTTTATGAACAAGGTGTACTGATTCTAGTGTCACGATGGGGGAATGTGTCGAGAGACTTGGTTCCTATGTCTGAAAATAGGTAAAACCTGTAGCTTTCTTGTGCATTATTTCGTTTTGTTTAACTATTAAATACGTTGCCACAAAATAATGTTGTTTTACTTTTCCATCCTCCCTCGTACATTATTATGTTTAAGCCCTCTATCATATTTTAAACATGTTTTCTTGCAAATCAGCAAATCCTTGTTTAAAATGAGTGTTATTGTGCCTATCACTTGAAAACTCGCTCAGTCCGTAGACTAATAGATACAAAAGCTAGCCCAGTCCTTTCATAGAAATTGACTTTTGTGACCACACTCTGCAATTAAATCAGCGTGATAATGTTAAGGGAAACATGCTTAAATTTTGTTCCAAATTATAAACTAAAATAAAGATATTTATATGTGACTAGAACGTATTGTCGCTTTAACATTTGTTCTAGTGAGTCTATTATAAACTCTTCAGTAACCGTCGCAGTTTTGTGGAATGAAATTATGACGATAATCAAATTCCACTTTAGACATTCTTCACTCGTTCATGATTAACTTTATCTACCAACACCACCTAGTGATGAGTTCGCGTCATAAACAAATATGAGACATCCGGCTTCAGTGCGACGACTTCCTGCAAGCATGCGCTGTATACAAATGAATCGTGTGTTTTAAACAATGACATTCGAGGATTTCGCATTTGCAGGGTACACTTTTTTCTCCTTTAATATAAAGAAAGCAGGAGAGAAAATAAGAAAGAAAGGAGATATAAAATCAATATCAAACATAAATGAAAGAAAGAAAGAAAGAAAGAAAGAAAGAAAGAAAGAAAACTAGAAAGCAAATGTGGAAACAGTAGAGAAGAATGGAAGAGTGAAGCGATGAAAAATTCGAGAACTGCAAGAAGGAGCGAATACGGTAGGTGATGAAAGAGAGGGAAGAAAGAAGTATGAAAGGAAGGGAGGAAAAGTAATTACGGGAAGGATGGATGGAAGAGTGGAATGAAAGACGGAAATAACAAATAAATATATAAGTAAAGAAAATAACATGTACATGAAGAAATAAAGAAGAAGGTAGCATAAGCAAAAATATATATGACTAGTAGCTTATGCAGCAAATGCTGCAAACTAAGTTCATTAGACGTTCAAATAAACATTTTTCAGATTTATTTTCAATGAAGAATACCAGACATTCTGAAAGTTATTTGCTTCCATAATAATAAAAAATACTCTCTCTCGAGCCAATACTGAAGAGAACCACGCATATAAATATCTACACCACACCGCCATTAAATATATGAAAAAGATCCAACCCCACTTGATTAATAAATATAACAATATTTGATTTTTAATAATATTATTATCTTACGTAAGTTTTATAGCTTTCAGACATATACTTTATATACTATATAGCTGCCACTCAGTAAAATATAGAAATCAAAATCTAATTTAAGTTATTCTCTACATCTACTTAAATAAACCGAAACGTTTCACTTTCATATCATCAGTATATCATTAATGTGTATAATTAATGAAAAATAGTCTCATCATGGCTTTACCTACAACAGTATTTCATTTCTAATGGTAATAATGTCATCAAACCACCTAATAGACACTGCAAGATTAAACCACCTAATGTTTTGTAGTTTTTAATATCCAATACACAGCTGTACCCAGAAAATTACACACCACAGAATCGAACTTGTAAATTATTTTTAGTAAGTTAAGTTTTTAATAACCGATTTAATTTGAGCTCTAAATATGTCAGCATTCTTGTAGATAATGGCCTTCGTGTAATATTGTTTACTGTAGTGTGTGTTTTGTTTTATTCTGAAATGCAATTAGCTAGTTTAGCTAGTTCTCAAAACTGACGACAGATGGATTCTGGAAAATAGGAAAATTATGTTAAAAAATTGACATTTCACTGAAAACTACTATTTTTTTCTTAAAAACTTTGAGTTCCAAGCTTCAAAATGAGGGGTCATTTATTAAAATCCGTTCAGCCGTTTTCCCGTAATTTCCATTACCAGTTCAAATTATATACAGGGACATCATTTTATTTTTACTTCAATTTTTATTGTACCTGAGTTTTTGAATGTACTTCACTCCCACCCCTTCTACAATGAAGTTTCAACTGTCCTCCAGACAGAATCAAGGCTGCATATAGTAAACAGCACTGAGTTATTGAGTATAGTACGTTCCAGAAATATGTTCGCGTTTTCCAGTGACGAAAGAACTTTCAATATTGAATCATATTTTCGCACAGGTACTGTCCGTTTGCCTACGTCGCATCCCGATTTCCCCCACCTACTTCTGCACGCCCCTCTGTAAAAGCAGGGCTGTCTTAGCTCTTTTCTGAAAACATTAATTTCTGTTAGGAATTGGACGTTTACGTAATATTATACAACTGTTTAAAATAACTTAAATGAAAGGGCCTCGTTAAGTAATTAACTGTCACGTGATTTCTCTCCTTTCTACGATCCTGCGGCATAACCACTTGGACGGACAGTAGGTAGCATGTCTGAGTAATTTTATCTGTACGGGTCGGGCAGAAGTGAAGATTGAATTTACAGTACATAAGGTAGCCTACTCTTTTATAGAGTAGGTACAGAATTATTTCAACATGAGTTACTAGTACGAAGGACGAAACTGGCAATTGGAATTAGATGCAATAGTCTATAGTGCGATAATATGCACAAAAGAACTGAAGCCAGCATCGAAATGAACGGCCACCATTTTAAAAAATATGTTTAAATATCCATATTATGATTATTTTTTAATTTAACTTCATTCTCTATATTGTAACTTACGCTAATGGGTTGTAGACAGTATAATATACAGTACACTGCATAATGAATACGTTCGCATGGATAGCTCAGTTCGTGAGTAAAAACACTTATTCTTAATACAGTACTGCAGTTTGATTAAACAAAAACCTAATGAAAATTATCGAACTCAAAATCGCGATATTTTCTAGTTTACGTAAATGGATGAACTACTTGTCTTCCCTCCTATACCTAGTAAAGTGATTTGTTTGTGTTTTACGCCGGTATCATCGAACTCCAGTCGTGGAAGAAGGTAGCGAACGGTGTTTCCGGTTCTCTAAAGGTATAGCCAGGTTAATATAAAAAATGTTAGTAAAAATAAAATGATTTCCCTGTATATATAGATAGAAGAATAATTAGCGAACGAAAATCAACCAAAGCAGAAGAAAGGAAGCAAAGGAAGAAAGAAGAAAGGAAGGAGAAAGAAAAGGAGGTAAGAAATTTTAAGAAGTGAGAGAAGGAGTAAAGAAGGATAGAAAATGAAGTGCAGAAAAATGAAGAGAAAACTAAAAGAAGAAAGAAACAATCAAACAACGGAAGAAGGTAAAGGAAGGAACTAGAAAAGAGAAAGAAATAGAAAGGGTATAAAGAAACTATAATAATTCTCAACGCAGCGACCGAATGCGACTGTAATTAAATGGAATAAAAGTCAAAACCCAACACATGTGCTTCACAACTTAGTAGCCAAACTATAATTATTTTATAATTATTGCACAATGTACAACAAGTTTTAATTGCTATTAAAAGACTTTACCCATGGTTTAACTTTAGGATGATATGAGTAAATAGTGTCTATGTCACTACTCTGACGACCTCACACATTATATCAAGTTTGTTCATTTTATCGTAACGATTACATAGAAGAACAAGAATTTTGCTCCCACTTAAAACAATGTGTCCCTTATGGTTTGGTATGCGCTGAATCCGAAAATATCTCTTTTCTTCATATCACGTAAGGTTTTTAAGATATACTAAGATTTCACTTTTCGATAAGCAGTCCCCCAGGAAACATCTGGCGCAGGTTGGGAGTTGTAAACCAAAACAAAACTAATACATTTTATGAGTTTATGACTTATTTCCGGTTTCTTATAGTTGTTGGCATGTTTTTTATACTTCTAATAAATAAACAGATATTGGTCCCGTCTATTCAGTAAATTTCATAACAGTTCAAAGTGAGGTCTATGCAATGAACAAACAAGGGTGTGGTTTTCAGTATTTAAAAGAAAAGTTTACCATTTTGAATGAAGGAAATTTAAAATATGGCATTTTCATCGGTCCACAAATACAAAAAGTTATGGCTGACCCTTTGTTTGAGCAAAAACTTCCGTTACAGAGAAAATGGCATGGCGCGCTTTCAAAGATGTTTGCTCAAATTTCCTTGAAAATTCTAGGGCAAACAACTACATAGAACTTGTTGTGTGAACCATGTCAAAAGCATATGAGAAAATTGGGTGTAGTATGTCTCTCAAAATACAATTTTTACATTCTCATTTGGATTTCTTTCCTCCTAACCTTGAAGCGGTAAGCAACAAGCATGGGAAAGGCGATATAAAAGAAGATCAGCATCCAGCATGCTTTGCAGACAATTGTTGGTTCTTTGTAAAAGACAGTCCCGAGTCTAGTTATAAACAGAAGTCATCCAGAAAATTCTTTTAAATGGAAGTCCATATTCCAAGATTTTTCTCATTATACGCATGAAATATTTTTATTGTTGTTGTGTTTTAAACTATGTAATATCATTTTTGGATCCAGTAAATATTTTTCAAGTTTTATGAGGCGTTTTGAATCCTTAGTATGTTGTAATTTTACCAGTAGCAGTGAAAGTTAAAAAAATAATAAGTTTTTTTCATAAAAAATTCACTTCATTTTTCCCCGGAAAGTGGTACGTGATGGGGCAATTTGGGTTTCAAATTCAGATTTAGGGCACACATATTAGTAATATTCAATATTCACCTGTTTTTATTTCTGAGCAAGACAAGAAGTAAAAACTTGTTGTTCAGTGTTATTTTATCCAATGTTCAATTTAATGTAATCAAGAGTAAATAATGTTAGTACATGCTAGTAGTGACTTCATATGCACTATAATTATGTTAATTGTGCTAACACTATATCTCACAAACATACAATATTTTTGTACATGTGCCTGCACGTAACTACCATATCTTTGTAGGTTATTAACCTTCACCTCACCCTAATGTTGATAAGTTGTTAACTGATACATATGAATCAGGGATTGCAGAAACAGCACATGTCACTATTTGTAGCGAAATGAGTTTATTCGAGTTTCAGGACTGTTGATATAGGGCTATCATTCCATGCAGAAACCACATATGTCAGTATAGCCGTCTCACATTTGGAGACCTGTGAAATCCTGGAAGACATGTGCCGACACATTGGTTCCGATTCCAGACGGCAGACATCTACGACACAAAGATACAAAAATTGATCCCACTGAATGACAGATGTCTCAATTCTGGTGGGGAATATGTTGAAAAATAACTCAACAATTGCTATATGTTCCAATAAAGTTTTCCATGAAATTTTGTTCTCTTTTTGTAAACGGCCCCAGGGAAACTTATTTTTATGGCCTTTGTAATTGCGCTCGAGTGGCGAAAATTTGTGTAAGCACTTCTTTTGATTAGTTTTTTATCTGCCCCTATGAGAATGTTTGCTTGTAAGTACAAAAGAGAATACCATATTTACCTTCTTCATTGGCATATCCAGAAAAAATCGTGCCAATTCAAAGAGAGAAGCTTGACGATATACGCAAACTAATGCGTTATATACCACATTGAATATCAAGAATTTTACATTAATATTCTTCAGTGGCTTATTGTGGAAAAATAAGTTCATTTATATGCTGAACTTATGTTTTAAGTACGCAGTAGGCCTATGCATATATTATATTCCTAATTTGACAAATAAATTTTAGTTGAACTGAAATTATTATAGTACAATTTCGATTCCTTGCAGAAACAGCACATGTCAAGCTAATATATATTGATTTATTTCATTAATAATTCATGTGCTTCCAATAAATTAGGTATAAAACGACACATCTATTAGACTTCTGTCTGAAGAAGCCAGTACTATAACTAATGATGTGGTCTACCATCAGTAATACAGTTTTTTGTGTCCACTGAAAAATTCAGTTTTCATGACATGTGCTGTTTCTGCAATCCCCGATTCAACTATATAATACATTATTTTTAAATATACCTAATAAGACAGAAAGAACAAGAGATAAAGCAAGAAGAGAAGGATGACAGGAAAATGGTAGCAAAGAGGAAAATGGAAGACAAAAAGAAATAATAATAATTAAGGAAGGATGTGTAGATGGAAAACAAGATAATACATAATTTAAGAAAGGAATGAAGAGGAAAATAATGAAGTATGTAGGGAAGAAAAAGGAAATTAAAGAAAGAGATAACAAAAGAACAATTAAAAGAGAGAGAAAGGGGAGAAAGGAAGTGAAACGGAAAGTGAGCAATTATTGAGAGGTTAGTAACTATAGCTATGGCCAGTTAATATGCCATTGGCTGTGAAGGCTATTTTTCTTACTTTTTGCATCTGCACAAAACATAATCAGCTATGCTATATGCGATAGTCGATGCTGTGTAATTGCACAATTCCACGTGATTAAGCCCAGAGCTCTGATTACAGCTTCTGATTGCATTACATCCGACGCTGCCACGCAATCCAGTGTTCGACAAATCTCGTTACGCGACGGCCATTGATTCGTTCTCGAATTAAGATGTCATCACAATTTACCTTCAAACAATATCTAAACAATAATATTACATGCTAACGATATTCCGCTTTAACGATTATTGTCTTTAACGGAATTCCGGTGTAACGATGATTAACACAGTGAAACGAGAAACTGTAAACTTCTGTGTCTACACTATTAGCTCTGAAATTCATTTTAGTGTGTCTGTATTCAGTGATATAATGCTAGATTCAATGAATTACACTGGTTAACAGCCATTTTGCGCCAGACATAAAACTAACAAATTCTTACTAATTTCGACCTCCTGAGTTAAAAAATAACAAGCAAAATGTTCCATGAGTTCGGGTTTTCGAGATGCACAATATAATTCATTTTATATGAATTCTATTTAAAAAAAAAACATATTTCGTGTGTAACTACTTTGTTTTACAAATGTGACGATCCATTATGTGAAAACAATATTAGTATAAGTAGGTCACCATGTTAGAAGCACTTGTAGAAACGGAAATTATTTTATTGCGCTATTATGAGTCTATTTGGAGGGGGGGGGACAGGTTCGCGGTATGAATTTTCTTGAGTTTACCTGATTTTACTTGAGATGTGCATTTCTTTCACTGTGAGCTTTAATGACATTACTGTAGTTTATATTTTGCAATAGACCACCTTGTCAAAACGACTTCTAGAAGCGTAAATTCTTTTATTGCCCTTATCGGTTACATTTGGAGGGGGAGATACAGATTCTCAATATGAAATCGTTTCAGTTTACCAAGAAATTTCCGTGGTGTTAGTATTCTGTGTAAGACGTGTATTTCTTTAAAGTGTGCTTTAATGATAATATTCAAATTACGAATGGTTTAGGTGTGCGGATTTGAAGGTTGTAGCGTTGCTTGTTGGAATGCAATTGGGCTACACAAAATTTTGCAGCTTTCTGTATGAATGGGACTGTCGCGCTCGAGATAGGCATTATAAAATAAAACGACAATCACTAGAGCCAGGGAAGAAAAATATTATACATCAACCCCTTTTACCACAAAGAAAAGTAATTTCACCCCTTCACACATTAAGTTAGGATTAATGAAGAATTTCGTTAAAGAGATTAATCATAAAACAGAAGCATTTAAACATATCCAGGAAAAATTTCCTGCTATTAGTGACTCGAAAATAAAAGAGAGAGTGTTCAATGGACCACAAATTAGAGAAATAATGGACAGTTACTTCGAATCCTTGTTGGAAGGAAAAGAGAAAGCCCGCTTTGATTGCATTCAAGGAGGTTGTATTACATTTTCTGGGTAACCGTAGAAGTGAGAACTATGAATAACTAGTGAAAAATTTACTGTTGGCGTATGAAACTACGGGTTGTAACATGTGCCTGACAATTCACTTCCTTAACTCTCATGTTGACTTTTTCCCCGAGAATTGTGACGATTTCAATGATGAACATGGTAAGCGCTTTCATCAGAAATTTCAACTATGGAAAAAAGATACCCAGGACAGTGGAGTACCAATATGCTAGCAGACTATTCTTGAACTTTATCTCGTGATTTACTTGATGCCCAGTATAAAAGAAAAGAAAGCTGAAATTTTCTGAACAGTGAATATTTAACCTTATTGTCATTATTATAAAGCAGTATTTTGAGAAGATATAAATTCGAAAATTTCAGAAACCGTAACCAACCAATCGTAGAAGTGAGAACTATGAATAACTAGTGCAAAATTTACTGTTGGCGTATGAAACTACGGGTTATAATATGTGCCTGAGAATTTACTTCCTTCACTCCCATCTTGACTTTTTCTCCGAGAATTGTGACGATTTCAGTGATGAACATGGTGAGCGCTTTCATCAAGAAATTTCAACTATGGAAAAAAGATACCAAGGACAGTTGAGTACCAATATGCTAGCAGACTATTCTTGAACTTTATCTCGTGATTTACCTGATGCCCCGTATAAAAGAAAATGCAGAAAAAGAAAGCTGTAATCTTCTGAACAGTGAATAATCAACCTTAATATCATTATATAAAGCAGTATTTTAAATATATTATATAAATTCGAAAATTTCTGAAAAACCGTAACTAACAACTATTTTTTTATTGTCTTATTCGTATTCAGGAGGCTCAAATAATATAAAAAAACATGTATCACATGCCGACGCAAAAAAAAAAAAGTTAAAATTTGTTACGCAATGTTATTGATTATTGGCTTACGTTTTCAATATCAACATTTCTGGAATACTACTTTTGCTATTTCCGTATTTTTGGCTTGATTGCCTGCCTTGTTTGCAAATATAGAACTGTTCGCTTTCAAAAACTCAGGTCACAGTTTTATTAGTTGGAGGTTTAAAATGTCCAATACACAAATGTCCATATACATCAATGTCCACACATGAAAATGTCCACAATATGTCCACCCAATTAAATGTCCACTGGAACAAATCTCCAAATTTATTCAATGTCCACTAATTTTATTATTTAAATGAAGCGTTGGACCGAATAACGGTCTATGTTACAATCTGCTAACTGTAGCGGAAGAAACAAAAATGTTACAACGTGATTCCGCTCATAAATTTACTATCGGACGGACAACATAGACTGTTATTCCATCAATATATTTTGTACACTAAGCGAAGTATAAGATTGTATGTTATTGAAAGTCATATTACACATCATAGATGTTTGTAACATTTCTAGCTTCACAGAAATGCTGAAATGGGGAATACAGACAATGAACAGTTTTATACAATCAGAATATTATGAAATATACAAAATTAATAAAAAGGTTAAATTATGAACAAAATGATTATGAAATTTATTTTTAAATGCTATGGGCCTATGTTACTATGAATTAACATCATGTAATTTATTAAAGCTACACTCAATATCATATTATGAATAAACATACAATATTGATTCAATACAGTAATAACACTACTATTAGTATTGAGATGTAGGGACACCATTAAATTAATGAAAGTTGTAACAATAACAAACGAATAAAGAAAATTAAATATTAAATTGGGAAATTTTTGGGGGATGGAATTTGAACCCCTGTCCCGAATATTCAGTATGTATCCCAATAAATGGCTTAACTGTTAATTATAAATATTATTAATAATGAAGACAATAATATTCACAGTTTTTAAATGCTGACTGTAAGAGAGTAATACATTTTAAACAGCTCTTTTCTGACATCAAGAGTAAGCTGTGAGCACATCTCCTTACAAGAATTTTCACAAATCTGTTCCTGAAACGAAATACCTTGATAAAATTGCAAGATAAACTATAGTGGCAGAACACAACATAGACCAACTAACGTTATGTAAAAATACAACTAATAAAATACTACAAAAATAACAGACAGGAACCTACATTACTTGGGGGATCTTTCGCACTAACTTGCGACTTCGTCTCCCTTGTTGTATACTCAAGACCACTATCTCTCAGCGACTTTCGTGACACATCTTTCCACTTATTAATATTAATTTGTCTGGATCCTTTTCTTTTTTAGATTTATTTAGCCGGTCAATATCTGCTGTAGAAATGTCACTGTCTTGCAGTCGTCCATTTTACGTAATAGATCAATCGAAACCTGATACACAGAGTTCATAGTTGTAACTCGTGCAGAAGCACCTCTGATGCAGATATTGAAAAACAATTTTTGTGACAGATGTGTAACACTATATAGAGAATTATTCCATTAAAAATTCGATTTTGAAAAATTGTAACATAGACCGTTATTCGGTCCAATGCTTCAAATATTAAATGTAAAAAAGGGTCCAATATATTTCCGATATATTTTTAATAATTACCTAACCTCTTCGTCCTGTGTCTCTGGTTGTAGTACGACATTTTAGTTTGTATGATATAGCAAGCTTGTAACGTTTAACGTCGTCGTTGTCTTATACTCATTGTACCTTCTTACTACCTTGGTAATATAATATATCCTATTTATAAGAGGCCTAATATTTACGTGGACTGCTTGGAATTGGGTTACATTTTTCCTCGGACATTATGTACTGGATATTATTATATTATTGCATGTGAACATCTTCTCCTTTGGACGTTTTGGATTGGACATTTGAACCTGGAAGAATTTTATTTATTCAGTACCTTCTTTGCCGTCACAGAAACAGGTAAATTCATTACATTTTAAGAATCAAACTTTAGAAAATATAAGTGGTACATATCACAGCTTGGTCTAACACAGGCATGCTCAGCGGGGGCAATGCTAGCCTTTAAACGAGGTGCAACATTGACGTCCCTGCAAGCGATTCTGAGATTCTACGTCACTGTTGCACCTTATATAAATGTTAGAATTGCCCGCGGCTAGGCATGCCTGCTCTAACGTGTAAATAGAAAACATTATTTTAATATCTCTGAAACGGTAATTTTTTAGGAGACACGCCATTTGAACCATTTTAAGGAAACTGTATGAGTCGACTTCGAGTAGATAATAAATTTGTGTTATTCATCTCAAATATGAGTAAAGACTCGCCAATTGTGTATTAATGCGACTATATTAAATTTCATATGAATCATTCTCTACAATTTCTACCACAAAAAAGTGATTATAATAATAGTAGGTCCAATCTAGGGAATCGTGCGGGAGTAGAGAGAGGAGTGCCAAGAAGAGAGTAGAGAGAGAGGTGTCGAGATAGGAGTAGAGAGAGGAGTACCGAGACGGGAATAGAGAGAGGTGTCGAGATAGGAGTAGACAGAGGAGTACAGAGACGGGAGTAGAGAGAGGAGTGCCGAGACAGGAGTAGAAAGAGACGTGTCGAGATAGGAGTAGAGAGAGGAGTACCGAGATGGGAGTAGAGAGAGGAGTACCGAGACAGGACTAGAGAGAGAGGTATTGAGATAGGAGTAGAGAGAGGAGTGCCGGGAAGGGAGTAGAGAGATGAGTGCCGAGAAGAGAGTAGAGATGAGTGCCGAAAAGGGAGTAGAGAGAGGTGTCGAGATAGGAGTAGAGAGAGGAGTCGAGATAGGAGTGGAGAGAGGAGTGCCGAGATGGGAGTAGAGAGAGGAGTACCGAGATGGGAGTAGAGAGAGGAGTACCGAGATGGGAGTAGAGAGAGGAGTACCGAGATGGGAGTAGAGAGAGGAGTACCGAGATGGGAGTAGAGAGAGGAGTACCGAGATGGGAGTAGAGAGAGGAGTACCGAGATGGGAGTAGAGAGAGGAGTACCGAGATGGGAGTAGAGAGAGGAGTACCGAGATGGGAGTAGAGAGTGGAGTACCGAGATGGGAGTAGAGAGTGGAGTACCGAGATGGGAGTAGAGAGTGGAGTACCGAGATGGGAGTAGAGAGAGGAGTACCGAGATGGGAGTAGAGAGAAATGCGTCGAAGATCTGATAGATGGGTATGAAAACAGAGAAGATAAGTCGAGAGTCTTGAACGAGACGAGACCCAAGGAGTCTATAGCAGATAAGTAGATTGGTCTCAATACTGAAAGGAGTGTAGGAGGAGAGAGTGAAATGAAATGATTTGAGAAATAAGATTAGGAACTAACAAGATAGGAGGGAGAAGCAGCTCAGTTCTGGCTTCTCTGTTTAGAATGTTTCTTCTTAGTGTTCCGAAAGTACCAGTGACCAGAACGGAGACGTCTGATAGAAATTTCTGCAAGAGGTTTAAGTGTCTTAAGTAGGGACTCTCGTTTACTATTTTGGTTTCCAAGTTTAGGTCTTTCTTTCTTCTTTAGGGATAAAAAGTTTTGGCCCATGCTGTTATAAAACTCGCCCCGTCTTGTACTCTTAATTTGGTACACGACCTCAGAGCAATCTGGCGGCGGTAGCGGCATGTTGTCGGCGTGTTGATGAGCTGCAGGTAGTTAGCCGTATCTCGTGCAGATTGGTCTCCAGGGGGCCGTGCCCCGGGTTCGATGCTATTGGTAGATATTTGAACCCTGGACACGTAACTGCGCGCGGTACCAACTGCAGAACTTCGTTATGCAGAAAGAAAAAACATACAATAGCTATCATTTTCATGAATTGCGTCATTCTTATCCTCAGTTTTGTTTGTTCTGTGTATAATACGTCTTACATGATTGTACTTATCTGCCCTTCTGTTTGTGTGTAGCTGGCTGCCTCTATGGTTCCTTTCATTATGGAAAAGATCTGAATGGAATTAAACATTTGAATCACATTATTTGAAATGAAACGTTTTAAAAGGAACTTGGAGAATAAGATAGATCGTTGGATTTCACGCTGGTAACAAAGGTTCAAATCCCGGCAGAACCAAGACATAGACCAGAGATGGGCTTTTGAGTGCATTTGCCCTCCGTGCGCACGGGGAATTCCAAGTGCGAGCGCTGCAGCGCGCTGTAGTGTGCCAGCTGCTATAACAGATCTTACAGCTTTTAAATGAGCTAAATTTAGGACTTGGGGGAAAAGAAATTCTTAATAGATAACTTGCAGACAGAATTACAGCTTTTAAGGAAAAATTGCTGTTATGGATACGTCAAATGCAAAAGGGCGAAATATATCATTTCCCATCCTTATAGACTTTTGAACAATGGAAATTTCGAAATGTACGCATGTATTCTATCCGGTGTATTAGAGGAATTTACATCAAGGTTACACGATTTAGATTGCCTGGAAATGGAGTAGCGTATTTTTGCTATATGTTCTGATTCCAACTGATTGATGATAACGTCTCCTCTCCATTATAGTGTGAATTGATTGACCTGCGATGTGATCGAGAGATGCGAGCGAAATATGATTCAAGGTCGAGTCTTATGCAGTGACGGATTCCCAAGAGGACGCTTTCCCAATCTGCATAAGCTCTGTGAGAAAGTTTTGTGTTTATTGGTTCCACTTATAGATGTGAACAGTTATTTTCTATTACAAAAATAAACAAATCTCAAACAAAAAATGATGGGCTTTTAACGGCAGTTTTTCGCATAGCTTGTGCTAATACAGTTTCTCCAAATCTTGAGAAATTGAGTAATATGAATTAATGTGCAACAGACATGTTTTGTTTTGTGTTTAAGGAAGTGTTTCATTACTTTGTGTTCTTATTTAGTTTGGCAGAATAACATTTTCTTTTGAAACATACAATACGTACCGCAACTTGAATAAACCGGTTTTCGTGCACTCTATAAGCACACTTCTCTCGTAGTACACCGTGCAAACAGAGAATGCATAATTCTGCCCAACACTGACATAGACTATGCTTGGTGGTAGGTTTTCAGGACGAGTAATTCAGTTTTCCTTATTGACATTCCACAACTGGTTCATTAATAATAATAATAATAATAATAATAATAATAATAATAATTATTATTATTATACGTTGTTATGTAGTTCGTGTTCCATATTGTATTGAGGGCGATGCCAACAACGGCCTAACGGCGGTAAAAAGAAGTACAGCTTCGACGCAACTCTCCTAGATGCAGATACTTGGGTGTATGACGCAAAGTATCTGCAATTCAAGGAGAATAAACGTTCTGAAATGTAACAGCCAGAATGAAATATTGTAAATTCAGCGTACAATCTGTAAATACAAATTTGAAATAAAATATTGTAAGTGAAGAGTTTGAATTGAAACATTTTTAAATAGAACGCTTATATTGGAAAGGACTGCATTGAATTTTAGGGACGAGGACACTACCCCAGCACTGCGACCTTAATAAATGTATTTCGCTGACTTCCAAGCTAGGCGCATCCCCAAATCCAAATCGGGTGATTAGACTAAAGTTCCTAGGATATTCTCTAGGCCAGCCTTTCCGTGCGTTCAGGGAATGGTATGGAATGATGGTGAAATGGATAGATGTTGACGGAATGATTCAGATGCCTTCGGAAGAACCCCGAAAAAACCTCGAATGCGACCTTCTCCTCCATAAGTGTCAGTATGCATCCTTTAATGAAACATCCGAGGCCTGATCGGAAATCTATCCCGGTCCCCCTGCGTGACAGGCCGAAGATCTGATCATTCAGTTACCGCAGGGAAGGAAAATTGATCAGAATATCGTCATTGTTCCTGCAGTAACTCCAATATGACATTGCCTATTTATCGATTTTCAGATTTTTGCTCTATTAAATAACTTAACTTAAATATGCCGAACACATAACTAATGCTAACCACACATACAATAACATAAATATAGCCATGGAAATCCTACACACACAACCCAAAAACCAAAAACTCAACACACCAGAACAATATGAAATATACAGACACACTAAAACACACCCTGATCAAATTCTCAACACACAGATCAATTTCAGAACACACACACTATTTGACACCACATTTCATCACTTCAACAATCGAACGCACCCACACAACAGGCAGAGAAGTTCGAGATGACGCCGAGATCTAGTAGGCTCTGAGGATGGTGTAAAGAAGCACCGAAACAGCTGTAAGCCGCACATGCTTACACAATTATCACGAGTAAAATCGCCATTTAATCAATTACTTAAATAGTGATACAGCAAATAATAAAATCTCCTATATGTAATTATATTACTTTGTTTCGAAAATGTAAGAATTCGCAGTCTCCTAGTACGGCTGCCATAGGGTGAATAAATGTGTTTTTTCCTCCTACTGAAAAATTTTATGTTTTACACATAGGAGTTACAGCAGGAACAACGACGATATGCTAACCTATTCATGAAAAAAAATTCCTCGTTTAAAATACAAAACTGCGATGCGAAAAACAAGTAAAACGTAAATGTATGAAATCTAGTTCGTAATAGAAGAAAGAATATTGTGCATGTATGACTCAAATTTCGTAAATATGATATGAAACCGCATATCTTTTTTCGTTTTTTTTTTTTTTTTTTTTGTGAGATCGTTAGGAAACGTTTTTATTTTATCCGAGTAACAGAAGTTTGTGTAAATATTTACATTGTAAATGTAGAGAACGCATTTTATCATTACTCCGTTCAGTTGTTTTAATTATCGTCAATATAGGGTAAGCTGTGATACTAGAGGCGTTAATGATTTGTTTGGCTTTAAAATGTTATTAAATGTAGCCAATTGTTTACTTTGCTGTTTACTTTACACTTTTTAATTAATTACCTTGCCCAAACCCTTTATATTGTGTCGTTGGTTTTTATTTTTGTTGTGTGTGGCGTGGATGTACCGTGCGTCTTTATTTCACAGGTACTGTTGTTATTTTCATTAAGGTTATTGAAACAACTTTCACATGAATTTGCTAGCTTTAGCTACTAATTTCAAACAAAAAATGCAATTGTTACATGATGTAACTGTTAATTACAGCAATTCCTGTTCAGTCGTGGAGACAATTGAAAATGTTATAGTAGATGTCGGCGAAATATGTTTGGTAATGCTACAAAAAATAAATTCGACATAGTTTAATAATTTGCATCACTAGGAAATTATAATATCTGTTGTTTTTGGACGAATATTTTGGAAAATATCAAAAGGTAAAATTATATAAACTGCATTTTCAATTGTCTTAAATTGAACTCAGTACTACAACAAAATGGGTTGTGCTAATAGTTTTTGGAGCCGAGTGATGTCAATTGATGCCCATAGGAGCAAGCGCGCGCTTTAGAGCTCAGGAGAGCCTGAGCGCTTTACAGCGAAAAGGAAAGAGACAGACGAAAGAGGTAGTATATATTATGCCGCTTGGTCGAGCTATGTTCAGGGATGGCCAGCACTAATTCAATAAAGGGAAGAGAACTTATTAAAACTGTATCCATGTTAATTTTTATATTTGTCTGAAAGTATAAGTGCATTATAAGAATGTAAGTTTTAATTTTAATGTTCATTTTTCACAAGTTTGATTTTTTTGTTCAAAAGAAATAGTTTCTCAACTTTCTTTATAGAAAAGTGAAATTTTCAGGTATAGGCCTATTTATTTAGTAGCCTTACAGAAAGTTTTCGTAAATTTAATATACCGTAAATTGTTTGTAAGGAAATGAATTAACAAAGCAACTACTGTTACATCATAAGCAAAAGATACGTGCCCATGTGTTGCAAAAATGTCAGCTCTATAGATTCAGCATATTAAGAGAAAATAACTTAATATTCTGTTGATAGGAAGTTGCTCACCAATATCACCTAAAAGCATAATGCGATAAGAGTTTTTTTATGGAATAAGTTACACTTAAAACACATACAGCACCTAGGTAAATTTGCTTTGTACTGTAATATTGTTTTGATTAGTTTATTGATTATTTTATAGGGCTAAAGGTATCATCAATATCAATTCCAACTTGTCATGTCATACTCAATCTCTTTTTTTGGGGGGGGGGGTATCACTTTCTTTATGAATGATGTGTTTCATCCATTTAGTACAGTATAGTTGTACTGCTACGGAATTTATGTGAATATTCCTTCTTATCTCTTTATTATGTTATTAACATTTAAAATACAAGTGCAATATTAAGAAATTGGTATTAGTACTTTTGTTTTACAGACAATATAGATAATATTAAAGAGAAAGAAGCCAAATAAAAATAGCGACATAAAATTTCACGTTCCGTTTGAAGTTTGTGCACTACTGTTTTGCTTAATCCAACAGGCTGCTTATTCATATACACAACCCTTCCTCTTTCCATACATAGCGCTTGATGCCCGCGCATGACGTCAAGGTCAGAAAAATGCGCTTGCTTTGACATCACTGCCATAGCCTATTTTTTTTTCTATTTCAAATGGGAAACGAAATGAGGGAGAAGTAGAATTCTGTTTTGTCCATAACATATTCCAACCAGGCCAGACCAGGGATCGAAACCGGCCGTCTGGATGGAATGTCAGCGAGCTAGCACTGTATCCACAGATGCGGCATTCTATGAGAGGTAATATCTCTGACAATTACTAAAAAGTAAAGGTAAATTTATCACCAGTACTGATCATGGAGGCCCAAACTTCTACTCATATAGACACTCCGCATTAATGACCGCACCTCGCCCAGCTCCCGTCGCTACAGTCGATATGCAGTTCACATAAACAACGCATAATGGCATTCTGTGGCGCTGTGTACAGTTTGAAGAATATTGTTAATTTATATTAATATTGTAGGTTCTGAACAAAGTGAGCTATTCTGTTATTATTGTATTATTTACGTAATGTTAATATTATGCACTATTCCAAAAATGTAAATTAATCTGATATTAAATAATTATGCAAACAGAAATGTGTTACACGTGTATTTTTCGCGCATTATTCTTCGTTAAATGTTAACGTCTCCTGCTACTATACATTCGATTGCGTTACAGACCAAGTTCAACATTGGAACTACGATACGAAGTTCCTAGCTGTCATTATAGTAGAAATGAACAATTTTCTTGAAAACAATTATGGGTTTAATATTATTTGCTACATACATTCACAAAGTAGTTGTTCACCTTATGATAGTAAGATACCGTATCCTGTATCATATTTCAGATTTGCTCCAGTAACGTCTTGTGACGTAGAATGAATATTTTCAGAGTTCAAATATTGTCTTTTTTTCTGAACATAAAAGGAGTATTTATTTTGATAAAATGAAAATGTTCATTGTTATTTGTTATAGTGATGCTAGAATTATAAATATATACTTTGTAGGCCTATGTTATTTTTATATGTCTGGGTAAATTATTTTAGTTTGGGAATTACAAAATTTATAATTACAAGTTATTGTTTTTTTATATTCGTTTACTTTTTTCTTGTTCTAAGGCTGTGGACGAATGAAGCACATGTTTAGTTACCACCCAGCTGTACATGTTTGTCGTTCTGGTTCAGTGACGTTGAGTGATGCACCATTACTTTTCATTTGATAGAGATATAGTCAAAGCTCACACAACTTAACAGTTTTGGTACCAACTTCCTAGCTCTATTAATGGCAGTAGGGATGTCAGTCTTACGTTCCCGTTGCCTGTACATCCAAGGAAATACCCCTGGTACTCATTTCTGTTGAGGCTATATAAACCCCAGGACATAGTGAAGTCGGAAGGATCAGATCAATGGAGAAAATCCGTGGCCCCACCGGGACTCTAAAGCTCCACCTACCAACATGCAGCGTTACGTCTTAACCGCGTTTCTACAGCGGGTACAGCCTCTCCCCAGATAATTAAGGTCACATTCTTTCTATCGAATCCCATTATTTAAAAGTATTTCACATCGCGCCTACTCTTTAAAATTAATTTCTTTTGTGATACCTGTTAATATTTTAAAACTGTAATATCGTACTAGCCACCGGCGTAGCTTAGGCGGTAGTACGTTTTCCTTTTGTGCTTGGGAGTGAGTTCGATTCCCGTTCAGACTGATTACCTGTTTGAGTTTTTCCCCGAAGTATTCTTCGAAGGTAAGACGGATGTTACGTACTGTAATCCATAGTGAATCCTTGACCTCATCTCGCTAACACCAATTCCATCGACATTAAGTAACCTAATAATTGAATAATAATTTCAATAATTAAATCAAGCTGTAAAAATATCACTAGACTAAATGATTTTAGTAGTATCAATGAAATGCGCTCGCTAATATTTTTAATGAATATAAAAGGATATGCGGTCGGAGTACATATGTAGATAATATGAAAATGAAAGAAAGATTTGGACTGGCCTGGTTCAGACTGGGGATTTGGAGATTAAGAAATAATAGAGGTAATATACCTCAAGGCAGATGCCCATTATGTGGACATAGGAAGATGACATTCATATTGTTTTTGAATGTCAAGATACAAAAGATATACGGATGAAATTCACAAATTAAAAGTTCCTACGAATGAATAAAGAATTAGCCATAAGAAAACTCATTATTATTATTATTATTATTATTATTATTATTATTATTATTATTATTATTATTATTATTATTATTATTATTATTATTATTATTATTAATAGACTAATATAAAATTACAAAGCTAAATAGGTCTATATCTTTTTTGGTCAAAAAAATTAGAATGGAAAAATAAATGAAATAGAATAGAATGAATTGTATCAACATATTAAAATGAGTTGAGTCTTGCACAAAACTAGTCGCAAGTGCAAGATGAAACATATTATATTAAATAGTTAAGTTTAGAAATTATGTTAAAAATTGTATACGTGTATATTGTAAATTATAAAGTATGTGATGTAAGGCTTCAATGATTATATGTATGTATATTTTTTATTATTTGTCAGTGAACTGTAATAGATATATCATAATTGAATAATTTCAAGGAAACATTGTACCGGGGCCGAGCATCGATCCCGGGACCTTTCGCTTAGCGCATGAATGCTCTACCGACAGAGTTACCCCAGGAACTCTAGAATCGATACCCGGCCCCGGAACAATTTTTCCTTGAAATTATTCAAACCTGCTTTACAGTGAGCTACTACCCGAAAGCCAGATTTGCATAACCTAATAATTAATACAGCGCCGTTAAATAGCCGACGAAAAAGTATATCAACTGCTGGGGATGTTCGTCTGAGACTGATAAATAATAATAATAATAATAATAATAATAATAATAATAATAATAACAATAATAATAGTCTAATAATACTTTATTGCCAGAACAAAGATACATATTTTTTTTATATATAAAACACTGTAGGACCCCCCAGAAAGAGCAAGTTACATACTCTTGTTCGTGTTAAGACATTTTATTAAATAACAGAGTAAAAAGGAGAAAAAAGAAGAAAAAAGCACAGATATCACAATAATTGAACTTTAAATGTTCTATACATCTTAATTACACAACTTTTAACACTATATCACTTCGGAGTGTGTATTATATGTCTTTCTCGTGTTAAATTCTATCATACCTGGTTAACATGTTTCGGCCTTGTATGGGCCTTCTTCAAAACTGGTTGTTGCTGGTCTTGGAGCCTTTGTTTTGTTTCCTGTGGGGGTGTGTTTGTGTAGTGTAATATGGAGTCGAAGAGTGTGTGTGTTCAGAAATTGAATTGTGTGTTGAGTGTTTAAATTTTCTCTCTAATCAGCAATTTTTAATTGATTTTTTTAAAATAAGAAGCATTAGCAAATTGTATGTTTGGGAATTTAGCTATTATCATGTTATAAAGCCTTGGACCGAAATTGCTACTGTGATTATATGCTACAGTTGTGGTACATTTAGATACTGTGAAGCATATATTGTCTGATCTTTTGATTTTAAATTTATGTGAATATAAATTAAATATATTTCGGATTTTATGTATGCCTACGCAATTCAATAATACATTGTTATAAATTTGATGGAAGTCAAATACTTTAAATTCTGAATACAACAGTTCTGAAGGATAATCATACCTTTGACAAATCTGGAGAATACTACCTTTGCAAAGGGTTGCATCACTACACGGTGAAGGTGGCCGGCTGCCCAGAAGCCGATACTTCTCCCGACCTCAGTTCAACGCGACCGGAATAAAAGATTTTACCACCTTACTTACAACTTCGGAATTAGCTATTGTCAGAATCCGTTCTGGTAAGGAACTGTCGTCCTCCTCTGTTTTAGAAAGGCGCTTATAGTTGTATTATGAGAAAGAAGACAATTTCTGTTTGTTTCTAAATCATATGAAGTATACGTAGATAATAAGTACTATGATGTTGTATTGAATTCAGTGTTTTCGCGAAATACATTTGCCTCGCACACTTCATATCGTGTATGCGAAGGTTTGTTCTACGTTACTGGATGTAATTTATTTATAGTCAACATATCCGAGTTATTTATCTGAAAATAATAAAATATTACTCTTTTACTTAAAATAAAATGCCACTATTTTCATTAATTTTTCTTCCATAATTCAAGATTATCAAATGGAACTATTAATCACATGTCGAAATGGTTGATCCGTTCGATCTCCGTTGTCCAGTACCGGTAATCGTTTCAATGGGCGTCCCTGACGGCTTATTCCCCAGGATTTGTAATTTTTCATTCTTGGGAGACGATCTCATGGTGTTCGTTGATGTGTTCAGATCAGTAATTTTTGTATTTTATCTAGCACTGATGTAAATTTTAGTTCATTTAAAATTTTTTCATTAGTCTTTAGATCGAACAAAATATAGGGTAAAGGTTGGTAATATTGTGATAGTTCTTTTTGAGAATTTATTACAATTTTACTGAGCGAGAGGAAAATCGGTTTTTTGCGTCAACATATTTAAGGGAATGTTCGTAGGGAAGTTTCTGCACAAAACCGGTCCTTCTCTCGCTCAGTAAAATTGTAATAAATTCTCAAAAAGAACTATCATAATATTACCATCCTTTACCCTATTTGCGTAGTATTTCTCGTGAACTTCATTACAGCCGCTCTAATTCATTACAAAATAGTTAAATACAATTTTGCTCGTTTTTCTTTCCTTTTCGAGATAAAAATTGTTTTATATGAAACATTTCATAGCGTTTTTCTGGGGAAATCAATGATTTAATTCCCAATATGCTCAGCCAATTAAGAGGGCAGAGTATTATGGTATTGAATAATTTAAATAATTTTAGTTTTCTCCTTCAAATGTGCAGAAATTTGATTCCAACAAATGTAACATTTTAAAATTCCTTTTCAGAACAAAAATAAAATTAATGCTAATAAATTGCATTGTTCTATGTTTTTATGGTATTTCTTACTTCTAATCACTTTATAACAGCATGATGACATTTGCCTGAAACTGTACAACCCCGGCATCGTATCCGATTGCTTAATTAATGCAATAAGCATATAAATACATTGGTATGTTAATGATGGAACTTTACTTACTTAGAAATGGCTTTTAAGGAACACGAAGGTTCATTGCCGCCCTCACATAAACCCGCCACCCAATATGAGCAAATGCTGGGTAACTTTCGGTGCTGGACCCCGGACTCATTTCACCGGCATTATCACTTTCATCTCTCATTCAGACGTTAAATAACCTAAGCTGTTGATAATGCGTCGTAAAATGACCTACTAAAATAAAAATAATATACCCGCCATCGGCCCCTGTGCTGAGCAAGATTAATCCAGTCCCTACCGTCATAACCCACCTTAGTCAAGTCCATTTTAATATTATCCTCCCATCTACGTCTTGGCCTGCTCAAAAGTCTTTTCCCCTCAGGTCTTCCACTCAACACACTATATGCATTTCTGGATTGACCCATACGTGCTACATGCCCTGTCCATCTCAAACGTCTGCATTTCATGTTTCTAATTGTCAGGTGAAGAATAAAATGCGTGCAATTCTGCGTTGTGCAACTTTCTTCATTCTCCTGTAACTTCATCCCTCTTGGCTCCAAATATTTTCTTAAGCAGATGACAGAACTAGGTATAAACATTAAAATGTAAATTAATCGTTCAACTCGTTAAAATACTGTATCGGTGCTATTTCCTTGTAGTTCGTAAACCTTATCACATTTAATCGTTCTACAGAATACATCTATTATACATGCTGTTTTACACAGTTATTATTTTGTGTGTTGGACATGTTATAACACGTGGAATATTAACCTTCCACCGAGAAAAGTAGGCCTATGGATTTGTTACCAACATTGCCTAAAACACTTCTATGTAAATTTAAATCTCTTTTTTAGTTATTGCGCAAAATATGTCTCATTTACGTGGAACTGTTGATTCATTTTTGGATGTTTATTCCTTACTTTAAAAGGATTACATATTCCTCTCTCAGTTGTGACATGTTACACACTTGCTCGTACCCAGGATTCAAATTCCAGAATTCCTGAATACCCTGTTCCATGGAAACTATTAGAGCGATGTAACCATTAAGAACAATAACTGTGTTCTGATTTGAACACGCGACCATTTAATAGAGACTGTCAGATTATCTGAATCACTATTATGAATGATACTTGATGTTGCCAATCACAGTGGCTTAGTCTCGGATGATATTTCAGTCCTCATTGGTTAAAAGTGATCAATGTGTGTTGACTTAAAGTGTCAGTTAAAACGAGACATCTCTACAAGGGAGGACATGAAAGCTCTACTCATCTCCAATTTCACTATTGTGCGCAACCTGTGATTAAAATACGACGAACTTCCTATGTTCTGTGTTATCTGAATGTAAAAATAACATGTGAATAAAACGGGATATACAGAGATCTTTCTGTGTTCTATAACTAGCAGTCATTAATACAGTAGTAGTAGTAGTAGTAATAATAATAATAATAATAATAATAATAATCATCATCATCATAATTTTTTCATGAAATATACTATATCGATACATAACTCTAGGAAACTAAGTTATGGCGGTCCATTTACATTGGAGTATTATAAGCTCTATAGTTCAAAAGGGTTTAAAATTCCGTCAATGTAAATTGCCTTAAAGACGGAACATGTAAAATGATGGGAATTTTATGTAAAATCCCATAAATCTAGAAACAATTAGCATTATCCAGAAAGCACCAAGAAAAGGCGGTTCTAACTATGCTCCAAAATTTATTTCAGTTTTCGAAATTATAAACTTTGGACAGCAATTCAATGTCAGTATATACGTAAAGTACAGAGCCGTCCATATTTATGTGCAATTATCTATTACACTGTAGTAGCGAAACCAATCAGGTTAAGTAACCCATTCCACTGCTAAAATATACCGTGTTCCATACTATTGAAAGCACAAAATAAGCTGTCATTTTATTTTACTTTATTGTGTTCTCAGTACGGTCCGAAATATTTAATGTAATCAAAAAAATGTAGTGTAAATCTTAAAGCATTAACCATGACCACAAGACTGTCTGTGTACGATCGAACACGAATTTCTGCTCGAATGGAGGAGTGGCAGTTCCCAATTATGGTGCAGAGATGATGGAGAATGGTGAAAGGAAGAAATGAGACGCTGGAATATAAGACTATCAAGAGATTCGTAATGGCTCAGTCACGCAACAGAAGGGTGCTGGCCGACAAAAACAGAGATCATAGAGGAGGCCAAAAGCACCCGCTACTGAGGCCTTCCAGAGAAGTCCTAAAAATTCCATTCGACAGTACCAGCAGAAATCTGGTGTATCCTATGGGTCCGTGCAGCGATTGCTAAAAGAAATGAATTGGCGGCCATGGAAGTCACACTTTGGGCAAGCTCTGTATTGTGAGGACTGTGATATCAGAATGGAGTTTGCGGAGTCTCTACTAGCATAGATTCAAGAGGAATCTAACCTTTTGCGACACATTCAATGGTCAGACGAAAGGAGTTTGACCGGGTGCCAAATGAAATGCTTGTGAGAGCAGTACAGAATGTTCAGGCACGTCAGGATAAATGTGCAGCAAATGCTGGTGCTTACATCGAATTTTAGTATTGGTGGAATTTTAAGCAATCCTAATGACTGGTCTATTAGTTCATGCCATTTTGATCCTGTCATGTTAATTAATTTACTTGTGATAAACGAATAAAAAGTTGGACATAAATATGGCTCGCTCTGTATATTGACTGAAGAGTGATAGAGGATATTGTGGCGATGAAATTCGAGACAGGAACCGTCGTGATATGATGGTTAGTTATGGAGATATTAGAGAAATACCCAGAAATAAAATGGGGTCATAGTTACCTTTGATCCATAGCGCATAGTGATTGGAGTTAAATGTCAAGAATACAACAATGACGCGATGTGTACGATATGTACCTGTCCCTAAAAATGCCAGATTTCTTGGTTTCAGAGCAAGAACTACGAAGAAAATAGTTATAGCTGGTTTGATTTCAAGTACTGTACTGTGAGGTCTCTGTGCAATGTAATAATTTAAACTGATGTTACATTACGTATCTGTTTCGAATTGTGAAGTAAGGTAAGCACGTGATGCGTTTACATTGCGTATGCAAGCAGGCGCCGGTTTTCAGGGTTCTGTACGATCTATCCGTTGTCCGGCATTGAACTAAATGCTAGTAAACCATTGTGTGCGATGCTTGCAATGACAAAAGTGTAATTTTGAAGTGCGGGATATTCGACGAGGACATGTGGGAGTTATAGTCCGAGCTTAAACTCGTGCATACAGAAGCGTTACCCACGGAAATAATACTTGCCCCATTAGACATTTGACAAAATTGCAAAATAGAATATTGGTCTCTATCTTGTTTATGCATGTTTTGATATGGCTTATTACGCCCTGGTCTTCAAAGATGACATTTAGTATTCACCCTCTATACATACAGAGTGATTCACGAGGATTTACCATCACTTACGGAGGACATTTCCGACGAATTCTGAGCAAAAAATGTCATACAAACATGTGTCCTAATCTCAATATTTTCAGAGTTACTTTAATTTGAAGATATTTGTAAAATACCATTATTCTTTAGTTTTAAGGGTAAGGGAATATTACGGGAAAAGAATGAACTATTCAGGAGTATTAATTCTTTAATTAGCTAGTATTCTGAACCAAAAGATGTGTTATGAATTCCACAGTTGCTTCGTACAGAATGTTTTTCATTATTTAACCACAGGATTACAATTTTCTTAAGCATTTATCACACAATTGTTAGAAAACATATTTGTTATATTCGTCTTCAAACGCACATATTTACTGGCTTTTAACGAACCCGGAGGTTCATTGCCGCCCTCATATAAGCCCGCCATTGCTCCCTATCTTGAGCAAGATTAATCAATTTTCTATCATCATATCCCACCTCCCTCAAATCCATTTTAATGTTATCTTTCCATCTACGTCTCGGCCTCCCCAAAGGTCTTATTCCCTCCGGCCTCCCAACTAACACTCTATATAAATTTGTGGATTTCTCCCATATGTACTACATGCCCTGCCCATCTCAAACGTCTAGATTTAATGTTCTAATTATGTCAGATGAAGAATACAATGCGTGCAGTTCTGTGCTGTGTAACTTTCTCCATTCACCAGTAACTTCATCCCTCTTAGCCCCAAATATTTTCCTAAGCACCTTATTCTCAGACACCCTTAACCTATGTTCCTCTCTCAATCGAAAAATAACAGGCATTTCCCATATTTATTCTGTGTTTAATTTCCTCCCGAGTATCTTTTATATTTGTTACTGTTGCTCTCAGGTATTTGAATTTTTCCACCTCTTCAAAAGATAAATTTCTAATTTTTATATTTCCATTTCGTACAATATTCTCGTCACGAGACATAATCATATACCTACTTTGTCTTTTCGGGATTTACTTCCAAATCTATCTCTTTACTTGCTTCAAGTAAAATTCCCATGTTTTCCCTAATCGTTTGTGGATTTTCTACTGACATATTCACATCATCCGCATAGACATGCAGCTGATGTAACCCGTTCAATTCCAAACCCTCTCCTTCAAACGCACTATTAAAGGATAAATAATAAATCATAACAATCCATTTAAAATAATGTAGTTGGCTTCCATATTTTCTCTACAACTGCACCTATCAAACAAATATCTATACCACAATATGTTCCCCTTCACGCCAAACAACTTTTGTCTGAAGTTGTATCTTATGTCACTACAAATGGCCGTGCTATTCAGGTGGCCTGTTTTAAATGCCGTACCCTGTATATATACACATACATAATTTAGGCATCGCACAGAGCATTTAAATTGATAGTACTAGACATATTACCAAATTGTCATTTGCATTATTATATGTTAGTAGAAAAATGTCTCCTCGCTCACTTAGAAAATGCATACCATCAAGTACATTATGAACGCCTTCGTCAGTGATGGGAAGCGAAGCATCACTTCCCGCCTGTATTGAGTGCATTGCTTCTCTTTACGTATTTCAACTCTATAACTGCACCAATTTAGTAGACGACTCACCTTGAATGCTTTCACATAGAATCTTGCTTGGCTTCTCTTGAAGACTGTCGTTTCCTTTTCGTTTTATCTCTCCAGTTATTTGTTGACGCTGAAAGACTCGATCACTTTATGGTTCATGAGTATGATCCTTATTACATGAAATAAAATTCTTGTCAGAACCTAAAACTTTTTAATAAAAGGCAGGACAGTTTTTCCTGGTACATCGCCAATTTTCTTCACCACTTATCAGAGACTGTCCGAAGTAAAACTTGTAATTTCTAAAAAAAAAAAAAAAAAAAAAAAAAAAAAAAAAGGTTCTCTTCTTAGCATTTTATTTACCTTTCTGTATCGATATCTCTGAACGATAAGCGTCGTTATCATCATTATTACAATTTTTCCCATTCTTTCATTTTTGAAGTACAGTGATTCCAATATTGTTATATCTATAGAGCAAAAGATTGCGGCGTGTTTCTGTGGTTGAACCACAGTCTAGTATATACAGTCACAAAGCTTGAGTTGATGTGGGTACTAGGAACAAGAGACTGTGCCCGTACTGCTTCACATTGTATGTGATGAACCGATAGCAGCGATCCTAGTGGATAGCAACTATCTATGGATGCATATTCCCTACGTATTGAGCTTCGTGACTGTCAACTGTATGCCGTCGATAAACTTCATACCAGAAGTCTGCATCGGACGTTTTCGCTCGAGCGCCAAGTAGTTCATAGCATAATCCGATAGGTAGCGCACATGCATGATGGGTAAAATTGTCACGAGCGATAAATCCTCGAACGGTATAAGCCGAGCGTTAGACGTTCGTTCTTGTTACAGTCATGAACTGTGTAGTAACATCATAGATGTTTATCATTTCAAAACTTTGCAGTGTTTAACTAACCTCTCCATAGTACAACTACAAAACTTTCTTTAAAATGTAATATAAATGTTGTAGGTAAATGTTTTTTTTCCCCCCACACAGGAGTGATTTTGTTTTTGCCACATCTTTTAGATGTTATTGGATGTAAATGTGATTATTATAAACGGAGAACACAATCACGATAATGCAAGAACTGTATCAAGTTTTCTAGTAATAATAATAATAATAATAATAATAATAATAATAATAATAATAACAATAACAATAATAATAACAATAATAATAATAATAATCTCTAATAATTAGTGTATCAATCTTTACGTCTGTAACAGTTCTGCAGCATGATTATTCGTTTTATTATATTTTTTGTGACGTTATCTCTGTACTAATATTGTTATTAATCTACTGCTATATCAATAATATTTTGTAAAACGTTTCTACATTGTCGCAGTATATAGGCGGAACACTATGTATGGACCTATCATATTATATATATGGTAAATCAAATATTGAATAATTATTAATTAGTAATAATAGTATATCGAAGTTTTTCATATTATTTTATTTATAACTTCATGTTCCTGTTTTGGTACGTTCCAGTGACTGTTCCATTAAACGTTTGTCATAAACGCAGAAAATAAAGCCTTATTTTTACCGTGTGAGCAAAACATATATGTATCTTATCTGTCGCTTTCCATACAAAATAAGACATGTCGGTGAGATGGCCTTGTACAGTGCTTCTATTTATTACGAGCGTATCACGACCGATCGTATCTCACTCGAGAGTGCAACACTCGACCGAGTTCAAGCGAGCTATTTAACTCCAATGCAGCACTTGCTTCATACCATACCCTTACCCCGAATTTAATACTGGCAGGTAGAGCGATTAGAGTAGTTGTAGGGGAATTTACTTCTTTTTATAGTAATTTAGGGAAATTTACACTTGCCGTTACATTTCTGTTTGTCAGTTACTCGTCTTAACTCTTGCAATAAAATATCAACTTAGAAATACAGGTACCTATCTTATTACTCTTAATACCAGTCGAGCCTTGTTATATCTAAAATATTTTTCATCACATATTAAATCATTGTTATAACATGACAACGGGACTTATAACATTAAACCTAATTCATGTAATACATTTTATTTTTATGTGTAACCTACATCCATTCAAAGTTTATAATAAGACTTTCTTTTCCCAACTCACCTTGACCATAAACAGAAATTTACATAATTTCTTAAAATTATTTTCAGTTACAATGCCGTATTATTTCTTATAAGCTATTTTGTTCTACTCTTAGAGTTTCAGAATTTTGTATTGTATAAATATTATTTTCTTAAGTTTTGAGTTTCACTGTTTGTATACTTTGTGACCTGGTAAAGTGTAAGAGAAGGCCCTATGGCTTTAACTCTGCCAGTATAAATAAATAGATAAATAATAATAATAATAATAATAATAATAATTATTATTATTATTATTATTATTATTATTATTATTTCCGATCGTAATAACATTATGTACATGATTATGTCTCAGTCCAGAGCATAGTACGAAATGGAAATATAAAAATTGGAACTTTACCCTTTGAAGAGGTGAGAAATTTCAAACGTCTTGCAGCAACAGTAACAAATATAATTATTCGGTTGAGAAGCTTCAGTCATCTAGTCCGCTTTAAAAAAAAATGAAAGTTAGAATTTTTAAAACAGTTATATTACCGGTTGTTCTGTATGGTTATGTAACTTGGACTCTCACTTTGAGAGAGGAACAGAGGTTAAGAGTATTCGGAAATAAGGTACTTAGGAAAATATTTGGGGCTAAGAAGGATGAAGTTACAGGAGAATAGAGAAAGTTACACAACGCAGAAATGCACACATTGTATTCTTTACCTGACATAATTAGGAAAATTAAATCTACACGTTTAAGATGGGCAGGGCATGTAGCACGTATGTGTGAATCCATAAATGCGTACAGATTGTTAGTTGGAAGACCTGGGGCAAAACGATCTTTGGGGGGGGGGGGCGAGACTTAGATGGAAGGATTTGCGGAAATTAACCTCCGGGTTCCTTAAAGGCCATTTGTAAGTAATGATTTTCTTATGTTTTGAGTTTCCGAACATGAATGAATGAATGAATTAATTAATTGAAATGGGTCGGACCCTTTCGATCCCGTGCATAAAGGCCACTTAATAAGGTCCATTGTGCCCGAGATAATGGAAAGTTTAACCGAATTCCGAGACCTCTTTGAAGGCCAGGATTGCTCTTGGGTCTGCTTTCCTTATATCCTCTGGTCCCAGCCTGTCCGAGCCCAAGAGGACATATCTGATTGTGGACAAAAGCTCACAATCGCATAATATGTGGAGAGAAGATTCCACTTCTCTTCCGCACTTCCTGCATGTGGAGTCCATAGTCAGTCTCTCCACAAGCAGATGTTTCCTCGGATTGTTGTGTCCTGTTAATAGGCCCAATTCACATTTAAGCTGTGATCAGCCTCGGTAGCGTAGTCGGTATAGCGCTGGCCTTCTGTGCTCGAGATTGCGGGTTCGATTCCTGCTTAGGTCGATGGCATTTAAATGTGCTTAAATGCGACATGCTCATGTCAGTAGATAAACTGACATGTAAAAGAAATTCTGCGGGACAAAATTCCGGCACACTGGCGATTCTGATAATAACCTCTGCAGCTGCGAGCGCCGTTAAATAAAACATAACATTTAACATTATTTTATTAGGTAAACAATATAGGCCTACTGTATAAGTACCTTTTGTACTCATTATCAATTATCAAATATCAGATCTTATCTTCCTACTAGCATACTGTATGCATATATATATAGAGTTCACACCTGTAGAGTAGCGGTTAGCACGTCTGGCCGCGAAACCAGGAAACCAGGTGGCCCGGGTTCGATTCCCGGTCGGGACAAGTTATCTGGTTGATGTTTTTCCGGGGTTTTCCCTCAACCCAATATGAGAAAATGCTGGGTAACTTTCAGTGCTGGATCCCGGACTCATTTCACCGGCATTATCACCTTCATTTCATTCAGACGCTAAATAAGTGGAGATGTTGGTAAAGTGTGGTAAAATAACCTACCAAAGAAAGAAGTATATATATATTTATTCCATTCTTTTTGCATTTGTGCTTTTTGTATTTGTATCTGTAATTTTACTTCTATTTATTATTTGCTTCTTCTCTCTGCATTTGTTACGTGTATATGTCTATTTGTATTCTGGTGGAGTGGTAGAGAAGGCCTGATGACCTTAACTCCGCCAGATTAAATAAATAAATAAATAAATATATGAATAAATAAATAGGTAGGTAGGTAGATAGATAAACAGACAGACAGATAGATAGGTAAGTAAATAAATAAGTAAATAAATAAATAAGTTAATAAATAAATAAGTAAATAAATAAATAAATATTGTGATGGACGAATAGATAGACTTCGATACTAGTATCACCTGTGCCGATCATGGTATGCGTAAGTTCTAACACCATGACATTGTTACAAATCCCACGTAGGACTTGAATGGCTGTCCCTCGTGAACGTGATGCATTGTGTCGTACGTTTACACGCGGCGCGACGCGATTCGGACTAGATAGCAACTTAAATCCTCTGAGAGAGTATGGCGAGTGCCTGACACACAGAAATATAAATACCGTGCGTGGAGCCTACATCGAAACTGCTGTTTGAAGAAGTGGAAGTTGAAAAGAAAGGAAAAGTGAAGAAGAGAATGGAAGAGAAAGCTGAAGGGTAGAAAGAAAGGGAAAAGTGAAGGTCAGAAAGGAAGATAAAGATGAGTAAAAAGGAAGAAAAATGTGAAGAGTTGAAAGGAAAGGAATAGTGAAAGTTAGAATGGTAGGGAAAAGTGAAGGATATAAACAAAGGGGAAATTGAAGGACAGAAAGAAGTAGAAAGATGGAGGGAATAAATGAAGGAAAAAGTGAAAAGTAAAAAGGACTGGAAAAGTGAAGGAGAGAAAGGTGGGGAAAAGTGAAAGGTAGAAAAAGGGGAAAGTGAAGGGTAGAAAGAAAGGGAAACGTGAATGATAGAAGACAAGACAGAAGTAAAGGGTAGAAAGAAAGGGAAAAGTGAAGAGTAAAGAGGAAGGGAAAAGTGAAGGGGAAGAAGGAAGGAAAAAGTGAAGGGTGAAATAGAGAAAAGTGGAGAGAAGAGATAAAGGAAAAGTGAAAAGGAGAAAGGAAAGGAAAGTGAAGGTTAGAATGGACGAGAAAGGTGGAGGGTGGAAAGAAATGGAAAATGAGATAGAAAGGAAGACAAAGAAGAGTAGAGGTAAGAAAAGGAGAGTAGGAAGGAATGTAAATGTGAAGGGTAGAAAAGAAGGTGAAAGTGAAAAGTAGAAAGAAAGGGAAAATGAAGGGTTGAAGGAAGGGAAAACTGAATGGTAGAAAGAAAGGGAAAAGTGAAGGGGGGAAAGGAAGGTGAAAAGTAAAAAATTAGATAGAAAGGAAAAATGAAGACGTGAAAGAAAGGTAAAAATGAAAAGTTGAGAGAAGGGAATTGTGAATGGTAGAAGGGAAGGTAAAGTTAATGGTAGAAGGGAAGGTAGAGTTAATGGTAGAAAGAAAGGAAAATGAATGGCACTATATAGAGGAAAGGAAAAGTGAAGGGTTGAAAGGAAGGAAAATATGAATTGTAGAAAGGAAAGAAACAATGAAGGGTATAAAGGAAGATAGAAGGTAGGAAGAAATTGAGAATTGAAGGGTAGGGAGTAGAGAGGAATAGAAAGAAGAGTAGGAAGAAAGAGGAATGTGAAGGTTGAAAGCAAGGAAAAAGTGAGAGACTGGATGAAGAGACAGATGAAGGGAAAGGAGAAAAATGTAAAATGTAGGAATGGAGAGAGGAGTTAAATGTAATAAATAGAGCCATGATGTTTACACGTTTATTTTGGTTAAAATAAGCAGGCATATAGGCACTAAAATAGTAAATATAGGCAGTGAAATAGGCATTTATTATTCATGGAAACAGACAAGAAAATAGACAAATACTTAATAAACTATCCCATACGGTACTCACTTTCCTTGGTTACAAGTCACAACAAAATGCATTTTTAAGTTGTCAACTGTCATAGTGAGCCGCCTGCCAGAGAGAACGTTTTTTATGGTGGAAAATATCTTTCTACTTCTACTGAAGTGATTGGAGCAAACTTAAAACAACTTATTTCACAAGGACTGTCTCTACTTTCTTTCAGAGATCGGGAAAAACAGACTGTGTACTATCTTAAAAAGAGGGGTGTGAGAAGGGATCAGAGACTTCAAAGTACGCGTGACTTGTGCGTGCAAGCGACAACAGTAACGGGACCTGGAAACTTGTTTTTAATACTTCTCTCATCTCCTTTCTTTCGTTGGTAAGCTCCGAAGTGACCTGAGCATTGAGGGTTATATTGTTCAAACATCTTTGTTAAGTGACATAAAAGATGGAATCGATAGGGGAGAAAAGTTTATGACTTCTTGGAAACATATGTATTGCGGAGAATAAGATTCTCAGCAAATATTTGTGTGAGGTGAATGTATATTTTTAATTTGTACAACCGTTCTTTTTTGTTTTTCATGTAATTTATGTGCGGTTTGTTTTAAATGCATTAAAATATAGGAAATGTACAATTCCCACGTAAAAAGGCTTAAAAAAAAGGCATTTAACATTAAAATAGGCAACGGGAGCTAAAATAAGCAAAAAAAGGCAAAATAAAAACTGGGCCTATTGTCCCAAATGTGTGGAAACGTGTTTATCTCTAGTAGGTCTTCCATACAAACACTCAGTTTAAAAAGGCATTTTGCCTAACATGCGGGCTCTTACTTACGTACTGGCTTTTAAGGAACCCGGAGGTTCATTGCCGCTCTCACATAAGCCCGCCATTGGCCCCTATCCTGAGCAAGATTAATCCAGTCTCTACCATCATATTCCACCTCCCTCAAATCCATTTGAATATTATCTTCCCATCTACGTCTCGGCCTCCCCAAAGGTCTTTTTCCCTCCGGCCTCCCAACTAACACTCTATATGCATTTCTGGATTCGCCCATACGTGCTACATGTCCTGCCAATCTCAAACGTCTGGATTTAATGTTCCTAAGTATGTCAGGTGAAGAATACAATGCGTGTAGTTCTGTGTTGTGTAACTTTCTCCATTCTCCTGTACCTTTGCTGTGGTCGTGCCAGAGAATCAGTCCCATTCAGAGGCTTATTTTGATGTTTCATAACAAGCTATTTTTTTACGGTGATGGGATGTTAGCCCTTCGCCCAACCTCCAAGCTGGAAGACCACCCTTCATCGGCTGTCCACGACTGCTTATTCAATATATTCACAGCTACCCTCCATATCTGGAGGCCGTCTCCTCGATCCGCAACCTGAGAACGCGCCATGCCGTGGTGATAGGGACCCACAATACATGGACATCCGGGGTCTAGTAATAAATAAATATATAAATGAACTATACTATATACGTTATACTATTATTTATGAAATAAATTTCTTGTTACTAGGAAAAAACATGGACAGCAGATGAGCGATAATGTTATTAATGCTTGTTTTGGCGCATACTGTATTAATCCTACTTGTATTACTTGTGCAGGTAGAATTGAATTAAGTATAAATTATAATTAACTTGGCATGGAAATTCAAAAAGCCTCATAGGCCTATTTAGAATAAATTCTCCTGTGGAATGTATGATATTCTTAACAATTATTCAAGTGTACTTTAGCTGTATTTTTAATTAATTCAAAACATTTTTTATTTTAAATCGGTCACTTAATTAGCATCAACGGCATAGGTGTTTAGCTGGTTGAATTCGAAGATTCTTCATGTCTTTATCTGAAATTCGACTCTCAGTTGTGCAAGACTAAATAATCAGCCCAAATGAGATACGAACCCTCACCCATGTGCAACTCCGGAACACGACTTCAGCTGCTCTTTGTGTAACAATATGTATAGAATGTAATTAATCAGATGCCTAAATGTTATATATTTATTACATAAGTAAAATTTAATGGGTAATGCCCATTTCATGAAAATCTCATTAGTACTGGTGCATTTTAATTTAATATCACTTTAACATATCTGGTTTTGCTCAGTAATACATACCATCGAATTAGATATGAAGGGAAAATTTACTGCCCCTGTAGTTACAGCAAACAGAAAATCATTAAATTTAGCTTTTGTTTAGTTATAATTTATTCTGCTCCTATGTTAGCATTAGTTAATTATTCGCTTTTCAATAATTCTGTTTGTTCAACTGAAAATATTTAATGTTGTATGTTCCGCAGATTTGTAAAATGAACATTTTGAATAAGTACTGCACTTCACAACTGTAACAGTGCAATTGAACTTTTCCGTTGTTAAGCAAATATTGCATAACAATAAATGTAATAATTAATATTGACGTAAGCCTTAAATGTTCCCCTTCTTGTGGGGAAACCATATCACTCAACTGTACAGCGTCGCAGTTTGATTCGGTAGAACCGTGAAGACTGTCGAGATCATATGAAGATAGTTTAAAGCAGGATGTAAAATCACAATAAGATGATTCCATCATTATAACTTATATGAATGGTATGTGACATGTGATTGGTTTTTCACTTTGACACTTATTTTTTTTATTTATCGGAGCTTCCTCAAATTAGAGGCTGCCATTAGACAAAGCATACAAAACAATACAAGAACAAATATATGATGAGAGCTAAAAGAGTAAGAAAAAAGGCAAACAAATACACAAACAAACAATGGCAGTTTACAGAAGAAAAAAAATTCAAGTAAAGAATCACTGAAAGCTAAGAAGGGAAAAGAAAAATGATAATGGTACGTCAATTTTTTCCATACACTGAATTAGAGTCCATATACCTGGTTCCGTAAAAGTTCGGCTGACTCTCTAATTATGAGGAGGGCCAGTTCATTCAGACAAGATTTGTGCAGTCCTAGGGTCTTACGGAATTGAGAAGAGAAGTTGGGTATCGTTCCTCTTGCTCCAAACATCAATCCCGTAACACTGATATCGTGAAGTTGGTATTTATCTTTATAATACGGAATGGTTGGAACGTAGATTGCTCGTTTCTCCTCATGTACGTCTTCGGGCTGTACTTTTTACGTTTCAAACCTGATGGTGGGGTCGATTATCATACCCTGAGACAGGGATTCGCTAATGGCGATTATGTCAATTCGTCTGTTACTGCCATTGTCGGCGGTTCCGTGGACTTCTTCATAGACGGTGTATTTTAGTTTTCTAAGGGCATCGGTCAATTTAGTTCTAATTGCATGGTGCCTATATATATGCAATGTTTCGCCATAAAGGCAGGCTCCCAGGACATGTCCAAGGGTTTGTATCTCACTGAGGCATCGCCTGCAGTGGTTGTCCTGAGACCTAACGGGTATGGCTCTTACAGTGCTTACGTTGGCAGTCATCTTGATAACCTCCTTCCATTCACCGCTAGTCATTCCATCGGGCTTAGTTATCCATTTGTTAGAGGGAGTGAATTCACTGTACAGAATAACGCCTTTTCCCTTTTGAGGTAAGTTGCACCTTGCGTTGTACTCTCGCTGGCGTAATTCGGTCCTAATTTTTCTGGTGTTTATTACTCCACTCGTAGAAGTTAGGTGTTCAGTTTCATCGATTTGAAGGTTGTTCAAACAATGTTTAGCTTCCTCCATTAGACATCTAGTGTTGTTTATGTACATATTATTACACATATTCAACTTCATGCAAGAGTTGACGTGTTGCAAGTAGGCTTCCCAACGTTCGCAGAAAATACCTAAGCCTTTAAATTTTTTGTCGGAATGCAACATATTGTCTGGAATATCTCCAGGAAGTTGTAGGATATCCTTAATTGAGCTTTTAATCTTTGAGGAACTTGACAGGTAATTTATCAGGAGGCGTTGTTTGAAAAGGGTATACAAGCTTCGGACAAATGAAGGAAGATACCACGTTGTATTTTTGGTAAGGCTGGAGCAAGGGTGAGGTGGTCAGACGTTCTAACTGAGATCGGAAGGCTTCCATACAGTAGTTCTCGCGGAGTCGAAAACGGTTTCATCATTGTAAGTTACTCCAATATATTTGAAGGTTTCATTGATGTCTAATCAGAAGTGCCCGAATTAGACAAACACATTCTCGCTGTAGTGGAATCGAGGTAAATAGAAGACGTATTAAGTTTGCCGTTTACAATAGAGATGCATTTAGATTTTTTCGCGTTAATCTCCAATCCAATTTCATGAAGTCTTCTAGTTGCTATTTCGGCAATATGTTTGGCAGCTTCAGAGTCTTTCCCAACAATTGCCATATCATCAGCGAAGCTCAGAACGGTTACATTGGGAAGACCTGATACGAGTTGACTATTTCGTTTATATCACGTCATTCCATTTTCGGCCAATGAAGTGTAATGAAATTTTGAATTTCAACCAATCACTGTCACACTTTGCGATAATTTTTGGAGCTAGATTTATCGCTATCAATTTATCGCATGGTCGTTCTTTTGTTTAGTCGTTGTTGCCAACTGTTTCCCCGTAAATTGATGATCATGAATACATTAAGATGCAACTACACGGTTAAACTGTTCTTTCTACTTTAAATCAATGAATGCAAGATTGATATTTAAAATTAATTAATATATTTACGCAGTGAAGACGTTCAAAACGGCGCACCATGTAGACACGAAATCTTCATGCATCTTAATTGAACGTACTTTTTAAACTTTATTCTTTAAATATTCTTCCCAGATTGCACGCATACGCGATTGGAATATTGAACTGTGTAAATGCAGTTTTAGTTCCGTTACACACTACAGCGAGAATGCGTTTGTCTAGCTATAAAAAATGCTTTCCTGTAGCACCAGTAACGGTTGAAATATGGCACAGCTGACACTGGTCCTGCTCCCACAGGTAACGTAACCTATAATTGTAGCCTATAAAGTTTGTATTTTTTGAATGAAATTAAGCAGTTAATAGAAAGTCAGATGTTCAAAGATATGTAACTTCACCGCGTATTATACACAGACCTTGTATAGTAATATATACAAGTTGACTTGGTTGGCAAGTTGGTATAGCGCTGGCCTTCTATGCCCAAGGTTGCGGGTTCGATCCCGGGCCATGTCGATGGCATTTAAGTGTGCTTAAATGCGACAGGCTCATGTCAGTAGATTTACTGGCATGTAAAAGAACTCCTGCGGGACAAAATTCCGGCACATCCGGCGACGCTGATATAACCTCTGCAGTTGCGAGCGTCGTTAAATAAAACGTAAATTTTAAATTTAAGTAATATATACAAGGTCTTTGATCAAACTGCCTTCCTCATGGAGTAATAAAATTCGTGTTTTAATTATCTATACAGAGATGGCTTCACTGTATAGCAACATGTCTCGCTGTGAATACATAAGCATTGCTATACTATTCTTCATTTAATTAATGTATTAATCAGGTTACTGTAATTATATTATAAAATTGTAAATTAAGCTATGATTTCAGCAGATAATGCAAATGTATTTATGTTGCAATAATAAGAGAAAAGTGAAGTACATGTAATTAATATTGTTAAACCTGTATTTTGCTTTTCGCAATTGGCATTACTGAATAATAACATAGAATTTCTTTATTGCAGTAATCGATATTCATTTATTTCAGCTTCACGATGTCTGAATATGTTAAGTATTCGTAAATATACAATTATTAACATTTTGTGATCGAATTTTAGGGAGATATTATTTATATTTTTATTTTATTCACGAAATAGTCCTAACAAATGTCACTCGAGCTCTAAGATTTCCCAGATAAATCTCAGGCCTCTCGTGACATTACTACAAACTATTTCGTTTGTATCACGTCATTCCATTTTCGGTCAATGAAGTGTAATGAAATTTTGAATTTCAACCAATCATAGTCATACATCGGGATAATTTCTGCAGCTCGATTTACCACTATCAATTTATCGCATGATCGTTCTTTTGTTTAGTCAGTGTCGCCAATTGTTTCCCCGTAAATCGGTGAGCATGAATCGATTAATTTAACGATGACGTAACAACCAGCAATCATAAGTCAAAATGGAGGGCATTTGAAAACGTTGTTGATATTGTGTCAGGTAGTGAAATTGAATTAATAATTCAAAACTCAAAGTCAAATAACACAATAAGAAACGAGCGAGTGTGTGGAACCAGTTTTAAGATTTTTGTAGTGAACGGGCATATGAACTCTTACCAGATACCTCAATTGAAGATATTGCTTACGTCAGATAGATGGGTTTATTGAGTAATATTATACATACAAATTTTATATTATCATAGTTTTATCTAAAGTCCAATGCACGGGTCTTCTGACCGTACGTGCTTTGTACCCGAAACAAGTCCTCCTTTGTACGTCCCCCCCCCCCTATGATTACATCCAAATACTTTCTAAAAGAACACGCATATTAAAAATGGAAATGGCACAATAAAACACATTTTATAATATATCCTAACCTAAAAGACCTAAAAATGTACAGTTAGGAGGATACCATTATCCCTTCCTCAGTTCGCGTCGCAAACTTCGACAGCTGCAGCTGTAATCTTTCCTAGCCTTCAAGAGGAACAATCCAGTCTCTATTCCCCATGAGGTCAAGACATGCAAGCGAACTCCTACTCTGACTTAGCATCGAGGGTGGTAAATATTTTTTCCGTACCTGTTCCAATTCGACACACAGTAATAAAATATGCTTATAGGAATCCTTTTCTTTGCAAAGCGGACAAAGTGGGCGATTAACATGAAGATTAATGAAGAGAAAACAATGTGGAACGTGTGGCTAAAATAATTCAAAAGAAATATTATGCAGAACACAAACGTAAATTCAACCCATTTATCTATCTTGAATTTAAAAGTGCCGGGTAAGCTATAAATGCAAAGAGGAAACAGCTACAACATTTACCGAGAAAAAGAAAGGTTAGTTCTGTTACTTTGAAACCACACGAATATTATGTAATGATTGATACATGTGACGAAAGAACTCCGACAGGTTTGCAGATGAAATTTTTCCATATTACTTCATTAGAACTAGGTTGGCGTGGGGGTGAAGGGCTGAAGTGTCTGACTCACCATTTCCAACAAGAACTTGAAAATGATGGAACTCGAAGGGGAAGAATAGCGTATAATCCCATATTTTCTAAAACGTGTCAAAGTTGTGATCTTAAATTAGCTGATACAAAATGGCTCGCACCAAATTCAGAAAATCCAGGCAAATGTCCTATCATGCTATACAAACTTAGATGGAAAAACGTAATCCAAATGTAAAAACGGATCTTTTTCATCATTCACAATCCTTCTTACGAGAAGAATGGGTTATGGCATAAGAACTGTCCAGTTGGCATCAATGAATTCAGTAAATGGACCGAAAGATCTGCACATAGAGCTGGACTGGATACAAAAATAAGAAAAATAACCAATCACTGCAGCCGATCGACGCTCGTATCGCAAATGGCACAAGGAGGAATCCAAGAACAAGAGCTAATCAAAATCACGGGACATACCAGTGCATCTGCACTTAAGCCTTATCTATAGATTAACCAAAAACATCAAGTGGAAGTACTAAATAAAGTGCGAAATCCTACTTCCACATCTGCATCTTCATCTTCTAATTCCATGTCAATTGTATTTAAAGAAACTGACAGTCCTTCATTCAGATTTGATAACTGTATTTTCAATAACTGTTCATTTAATTAATGTATTAATCAGGTTATTTGTAATTTATTGTAAAACGTCTAAATTAAATTATGATTTCAGCAGATAATGGAAATGTATTTCTGTTATACTAAGAGAAAAGCGCAGCACATGTAATCAACATTGTTAAATCGGTATTTCGCTTTTCTGAATTGGAATTACTGAATAGCATCCAATTTATTTATTGCGGTAATCGATATTCATCTATTTCGACTTCACAATGTCCGAATAGGTTAAGTATTCATAAATATACAATTATTAACATTTTGTGAGGGGAATTTTAGGGATATGTTATTTGCATTTTTTATTTTATTCACAAAATAGTCATAATAAATGTCACTAGAGGTCTGAGATTAATGTAGATAATTCCACGAGAACTTCTCTCAGGCAGCCCATTGGTACTCAAATGGCCAATGAGAATTGTAATACACTGACAGTCAAATGAATGGTGCTAAAAACTAATATTTGATATCATTATTTTTATCCTACGTTGATTTCGTTCATTTCAAGGAATTTTCTATCCCTTTCATCTATGCTTTCGATTCGATTATTGCTCTAGAAGTTACATAGCGATGAGTTTTAAACGCTAAGCAAACATGGAAAGATTTTGTGTGAAAATATAGAAAGAATTAATGAAAATATAAAGGATTTGACACTAGCGAACACTAAAATAAATAAACGAGGATAAAAGCTTCAGTGTAACCTATGTATTGCGGCGGGAGTCAACTTACAGCGAACACGGGATATCATGCGGGATAGCCGATATCGTGCGAGTGTGTGCTGGTGGGAGAAGGAAAGCTAATTGACGCTTGAAATAGGAGAAAGAGGGAAGTAAGTGTTGTTGGTAGAGGAGAAGCGAGCAAGCCGTATAGTAAATTTTACGGAAAAGAGTTTACAATAAAATTAATATTTTGACATATAAATGAATAATTTAACAGTGAAGTTTTATGAAATTGTGATCTCAAAATAATGTTTACCCATTTGGTCGGTGTGCATTTATAATCTTCACTTTTACAGCAAAAATATTTAAATGCACTCATGCAGTAGGATGCAGTTGATCGCATGTGAATTATCTTACTGATTTTCAGTTGTGCAAAATAACTTTCGCTAGTAATTAAATTTCTTTTTAAATTTATGTTGCCTGTCACGAGACAACCAAAAATGTATTTAAAAATAGTCTTAAGGACTTTACTAATAGACGGTAGTATATTATACACACTATTTAATGGTGTAATGGATGTTTTGTTATTTGAAGTGTCGTATCAGTGAAGAAGTGTGTTGTGTCAGTGAAGTGTGTTGTGTAAGTGAAGCGTACTTGTGTCAGTGAAGTTTTATAGTTTATAGTGGCAGAGCAAAGTATATAGTATCAGTGAAATGTGTCGTAGTTCCAGTGCAGTGAGTGAGCTGACAGCGAAATGAGTGTAGTGCTGAAAGGTACTTGTACATGTATGAACGTATCTTACTCGTGCGTTTTAGTTCGAACTTAGAGTTAAGATACAAATTAGATTTACTTTAAGGGGGGACTGAACTGAAAGTTGGTAATTTCCAAACTATAAAAGATACATGAATGATTTTTTGCATGCTAGTTCTGGGTATTACTTGGTACATACATACAAATTTTTAAAGATGTAGTGTAAGAAATATCAGCGTTATTAATTATTCGTATTAATTTTATGTTAACATTTTGATATCAATATAATTCCTATTTTGTGGTACAATTTCACAATGTTGTCTTAAGTGATCGTGCTTCATTTAATTTAGGATGCTTATTATTATTATTATTATTATTATTATTATTATTATTATTATTATTATTGTTAGTATGATTACTTCTTCTTCTTCTTTGGCACTACGGCCCTTGTAGTCTAGCCTTGGCCTCCCTTAGGATCTTGGTCCATTCCTGTCCAACCAGAGCCTTCTGCCTCCATCTTCTCACGCCTAGAGTCCTTAAATCTTCCTCCACTCCATCCAACCATCTTAGTTTCTGTCTGCCAATATTGCGCCTGCCTTCTGGTTTTGTGTTTAGAATCTTTTTTTGGTATTCAGTATGATTACTAATTTATTATTAATTGTCATTATTGAGTGTAATTAGTTACCATTGCTACCGCGTATTTAACATTTGCAGTGGGAATAAACACATACACAAATGTAGGCCTACATACAATGAATTTCTCGATCTGCGATCTCGAAATAATAAAATTATCGTGGCAAGAAACATTCGTTAAGCTTAATTCAATCACTGGAAAACAGCCAGCACTTGTGATATTACTATCGACAAAACTCTAGTATGATGCATAGGCCTACTTGAAATACCAATCCATAATCGAACTCTCATCTATTAAGTATGGATGTAGCATTGTCAGGTTGCGTAATGTAGACATACTGATGCCTGTGTAGTATTCGTCATATCTTGAATCTCTTCACTGACATCGCATAGGAATGACAAAATAGAGGTGGACGACTAATATAGTGTATTCACTGGGTATTACGTCTTTTTAACATCTTCGTTAAACGAGGTATGGAGAAAAATATTATCAATCTGCACATTATTTATTTTTATGTTATTGTAGAAATTATCTTTTTCAGCTCAAGTAACTTTATTTTGATACACAATAAAACGGAAAATGATCGCACACACTCATATACAGTATTTAGTAGAGATGAATAAAACTAACTGCCGCCCTTGCTCGCTGTGTTCGTTCCATTTGTCTTTCAAGTCTCGTCTCGTTATTCTCGTGCGCTTCTAGTCTCACTAATCACATTCTCGAAATAGCATTTGGTTGGCCTGAAAAGATTTCGTAACTTTGAATAACATACATGATTGAAATAAATGACATTATAAATGTTTACATGGGCAAAATTACAAAACAGAACAGTAACTTATCTTAGTTATCAAAATGTTCTGGTTCTATTATAATATATTACCTATGGTTATATAAATAGTAAAGAAGCAATTCTCAAATAAATTTGCTTTTCTAAGAAACATAAAACATAACGTTAATATCTTTTACTTGAGATTGCACACTTGATCTCTAACATATGAAAAAAAAATCTTAGCCTTTTAATAAGAGCCTAATAATTAAATAAAGACTGCGGAACTGATTATTATATACTGAAAGGGCGCGATGATGTTTCAAATAGGCTGCTTGATTGTTTATACATATATAACAGTTGCCAAAGTAGATAAAAGTTCAGTCAGGTATAAACAACTGTGGCGATTCAAAGCTGCTTGACATTCGGGACTTCGGGATTAAACAATCTCAACGTCTCGAAACACTCACAAGCAGTCTTTGCGTCAACGACGCGACGTATAGAACATTGTCATGCGGGTTTTCGGCTTTGCAGGCGCTGTTAGTCTTGATTTCTCGGTCGTTGTTCATTTCTAATATTTAGTACCCCTACTAGTTAGAAGTAATCCCATTGTGCAATCTCTCCATAAACTTTAAAGTTTGGACACCGGGTACATTAACGGAATATTTTAACCTATTCGAATAGGAAATGTGGCAATGCTGTTACACAGTTGCGTTCAACTGGGTGATATTCCAAAAATATTAAGGGAATATTATTGAAATATATCCCTACTGATGGAATATTGAAACTATACTTTTTGCACAGCGTAGACCACTTTTGGATCAAAAGAATTCAAGGATACTGCGAGCTTACAAAATAAGTTCTTACACTTTTTATAGCATTTGCAAATTTGTCACTTGGTCAATAATTAAGACTCGTTCAGACATGGTTTCTTGTAAATAGTTCTCTTAATCTATCACAAAATATTTCAATATCCGGTAATTCCACCACTATAGAATTTTGTTGTTCTAGGTTTAATTTGTAATTCAGTAAATACAAAAATATTCCTTGTTCTTAACTTCTATATAAATTGTCTAGCTTTCATTAATCGGGTAATCTTTTTGTACTTTGATTTTTATTGTAATTGTAAATTTAATATTAGTTGTAATTTTATTCTTCATAGTGTAGTTGTAATCCCCTGGTAGAGGGGCAGAGAAGGCTTCTACCAGGTTAAATAAATACTATATATATTATTTTAATGTACCGAAGTACATATGATATTTCCAGGCAGATATTCTGCGTCATCATACGATGAAAGAGTAATGGAACGGAGAAAAATTCTCTCCGGCGCCGGGATTTGAACCCGGGTTTTCAGCTCTACGTGCTGATGCTTTATCCACTAAGCCACACCGGATACCCACCCCGACGTCGGACAGAATCGTCTAAGAGTTGGAACTTAATCTGAGATGATTCTGTCCGACGTCGGGGTGGGTATCCGGGGTGGGTAACCCAGGTTCAAATCCCGGCGCCGGAGAGAATTTTTCTCCGTTCCATTACTCTTTCATCGTATGATGACGCAGAATATCTGCATGGAAATATCATATGTACTTCGGTACATTAAAATAATATATATATGATATGCGTAAATCACTTCGTGATTTAAGACGGTGCTTATTCCGTCGGATCCCGGCCAACTAGTCACTCATAACGAGTGCACCTCAGCACATGTGTGGACTTCAGTCCTACGTTCATAGACATGTATGACGTAGTGCAGAGGGCGGCCACTAGAGGGAACCCAAGAGTTGGAACTTAATCTGAGACGATTCTGTCCGACGTCGGGGTGGGTATCCGGTGTGGCTTAGTGGATAAAGCATCAGCACGTAGAGCTGAAAACCCGGGTTCAAATCCCGGCGCCGGAGAGAATTTTTCTCCGTTCCATTACTCTTTCATCGTATAAATAAATACTACTAATAATACTACTACCTTCTTCAACTCTTTTAACAGCCACTCCCTGAGGAACATGACCCACACTTTGGGAACCATATGACTAGCTGTTCACACGATATATAAAATATTGTCAGTATTCTTCTATTCAAGATTGTCTTAATTTTTTCCTTATTTTCTAGGAGTTTACAGTCAGTTATTTCTGTTTGGATTTCATTATGTTAATATAATAATAATAATAATAATAATAATAATAATAATAATAATAATAATAATAATAATAAGCTATGGATTCAAATTTTTGCTGCATCGCTATCATAGTCCGCTTATAAAAAAAGGAAGAAAGATTCTTGTCTCCACAAAACCGGCGATGTTTCTTTGTAGTTCCAACTGGTGTGTGAGAAAGCAGAAACTCCGCTGGCAGGTATTTGCCTTGTTGCTTGTATTGTTGGATGATACATGGCGCAGCTCCGGAAGTAGAATCTTGCAGGATGCAGTATCTGGGATTGTCGACAAAGCTCATAATGCGATTTGGATGCAGAGCGAACGAGACAGCCAGCCAGCCAGCCAGCCTGCCAGCCGGTCCCATTCCACGTCGTTAAGTGCCTTCCTAGCAATTTGTCTCCAAGTGCGCCGTTCAAACAGCTGCGTACAATTGACGCGCACCAGATTTCTGAACTGAACACTATAAAAAATAACCCATCACTTAATTTATAAGTCTTAACATATTACCTGTGAGTAACATAGAAGGAAAGAGTACAAACGTAATAGAAATATTATTTTATTAATTCCAGTACGAGATACAGTTTCTTTTCATACTAACGAAAGTATTTTTTCGTATCGCTGATGACATTTCTTGGAATGAACACTTGCACCGTTCTAGCTGTGAACACCTGACTACCAGCACTGCTCTATAGAGTGCACAACTCAAGTACAAAAAAAAAAAACACAAATTTGCATAACTCACTCTTAATTCTTTCTTAAGGTACGGTCACACGTCGCTACTTTTGCTGCGCAACTTTTGTACTGCAGCTGCAAAAATTGCGTGTCTTGTTCGCACGTAAGCCAAAAGCAGCGCGCTGCACGCTACTTTTCGTGCTGCGCAGCCCGAGTGCTGCAAAAGTTGCAACTGAAGGTTGCGAGTCTGTTCACACACAAGGCCCTACTTTTGTAGCTGCAGTTTAGCTACAGCTTTCCATCTCCGTGTTGACTTTTCAATATACATTTTGTGGTTATGTTCGCATTATTAAGAAACTGTTGCGATAGCTTACTTATCTATTATTTGCTTTTCTGTCCTAACTAGTATTCATAAATTGGCATTATTTTTACTATAAAGCTATTAAAACGCCTAAATATACTTAACACTTAAGGGGTTAGCTACAGCTTACAGCAGTAAAATATTTGTAAATATTCAACATTTGTTTTCTCCATTACTGTATCTTGTTCAATAATGAAAATTGTGTATATATGTATATATGTATATATATATATACAAATTTGGTTTCATAATGAAATTAAGTATATTTGTGAAACGTTAGATCGTGTCAAGGATGTGATTAGACACAAAACAAGTGAGGCCATAAAAAATGAGGTACGTTGAATATATATTTTATTCCATTGATCGTAGTTTAAGCTGGAATAATATACATGATACTGTACTACCTGGTCAAAAAGTTTCAGCTTTGACTTGTTTTAAATTACCTGAGAAAGATACCAACAGAAGAAATAATTAAGCCTGTCTTGGGAGAATATCTAACACAGATCGAAAAGTGAAGCTGCTCCAACGCCAAGACGACCTCTTTCGCCCGATTTCATTGCCTACTCTTTACTGGATATATTAGATTTGTTCTTTATGAAGTCGTAGGTGACGGAATGTTAGTAACGTCACTGAACTGACGCGTGTTATTTACGTTGTAGTCGAGGTTATTACAACAATCGTTCTGTTAGATGTCTTCACACCGCTGGGAATAGTGTTTCCTAATGGGAGATTGTGTCATTTAAATTTGTCATAAGAATCATGACAGTATGCTGTACGTTAATTGACAGATTTTTCAGTATGAAATTTGAATGACATCAGTTCCTGTAATCTGGGCTTGTTTTATGTGTATGTTAAAAACTTTCTCTAAAGATCTACTGACATACGCTAAAGTCTTGTAAGCTATGCTTCTTACACAATATTATCTACACTGAAATATGATCTCTCTGACCGTATTCTATTGTAAGAGAAACCTGTTGGTTTAAGCTGATACATTTGTTAGAATTATCCCCTTCATTTGATCTCCATTAGAAACTGTGGGAGAGAGAACGTACAATACAATCTTAAATCTCCGCTATGGTTGTGGTTATGGATGTCAGTTTCTGCCTCTATTAGCCTATGTAACTGTAGTTAGCAGCAGTCAGATGTTGAGATTGCGGCACAATAAGCTTGGAGTGGTATGAGAACAGGTGCAATTATTACCTCGGCTGCCTTACACATTTTATTATGGCATTTTGTTTTCCGTGAGAAGATTTTATCCATTGTGTCAGACTACCAATCTAACATTTCACTAATTGCTAACTGCTGTTACTTTTGTTTATATCTATATTGTCAATTCTGGTAGTGTCTTAGAGGAGATCTTGTGAACGTTACTCTACCTGAATAAATAAATAAATAAATAAATAAATAAATAAATAAATAAATAAATAAATAAATAAGTGAATAAGTGAATAAATGAATAAATGAATAAATGAATAAATAAGTGAATAAATAAATAAATAAATACATAAATAAATAAATACATGAATAAATAAATAAATGAGTAAAAAGTGCCAGACTAAGACATTGAAAGAGCTTTCTGTGCATAAATTTGTTTCATTATCATCATTTTTTAATATGTGTTGGACAAAGTGGTCTATTACGATCTTATATCAATCCATTTCTTCGTTGGAAGTCGAATAGATCTTGTTCTATGAGATATATATTCTAGAATTTGTTCAGGAATTAATTTTCTCCATACTTCTAACACGTATCTTTCAATTTCGCCTTTGTTTACTTACACACTGCAAAACTGTTCTTTTTGAAGTTCTTTAAGGAGTCTTTCATTCCTTTTATGATCTAGTTTTGTTAGTGCTGCTGTACATGCTGTTAATTTCATTTCTATAGCAATTATTCCTGAAGAGTCTGGTGTTCTAATTGTCCATGTCTCTCATTCATAAAACAAAATTGGTCGGGGATGAGATTTATAATTTTTTATAATAATAATCATAATAATAATAATTTTATTTGAACGATAATAATGGTACACTTTTGGTTGGACTCCCGATGAAGTGTTTGCTATGAACTAATGATGATTTCATAACAGGATATAATAATACTTAAGGATTTTTTTATTGGGTTATTTTACGACGCTGTATCAACATCTAGGTTATTTAGCGTCTGAATGAGATGAAGGTGATAATGCCGGTGAAATGAATCCGGGGTCCAGCACCGAAAGTTACCCAGCATTTGCTTGTAGGGTTGAGGGAAAACCCCGGAAAAAACCTCAACCAGGTAACTTGCCCCGACCGGGATTCGAACCCGGGCCACCTGGTTTCGCAGCCAGACGCACTGACCGTTACTCCACAGGTGTGGACTACTTAAGGATTTTATGATTGCTTTCATTCTTACATTCATCCATTCATTCGCAGTTTTCTGACCAAGGGCAGGTCTTTCACTGCAAACCCAGAATTCTCCAATCTTTCCTATTTTCTGCCTTCCTCTTAGTCTTCGCATAGGCTATATTTTAATGTCATTTATCACCTAATAACTTATTCTGCCTCGACCTTTTCTCCCGTTTACCATTTCTTGCAGTGCATCCTTCAGTAGGCAGTTTCTTCTCAGCCAGTGACCCAACCAATTCTTTTTCCTCTTCCTGAACAGTTTCAGCATCCAGTCTCTCCATCCGCTCTTTCCCACACAACTTCATTTCTTATTCTGTCTGTCTACATATGTTCCATTATTCTCCATGTCCACATTTCAAATGCTTCTATTCGCTTCCCTTCACTTCGTCGCAATATCCATGTTTCTGCCTTCATATAATGCCACACTCCACACTACACTTCACTAGTCTCTTCCTTACTTCTTTTTTCAGAGGTTCGCACAAGATCCTTCTTTTGCTATTAAAAACTTCCTTTGCCATTGATATCCTCCTTTTGACTTCCTGGTAGTGTATACTATTATATACAGTTAATGTGAATCATGTTTACTATTATGCTCTATAATATATGAATCGGTTATTGTTGAAAGGAACTAAGTCCACTTTTTAAAGTTTTGAGATAATCGAAAAATACAATACAATATATGTTGGTTTAATCTTCGATAGATTATCCACAAAACAGTGTTTTTCGATTATCTCGAAATTTAAAAAGTGGACTTAGTTCCTTTCAACAATAACCGATTCATATATTATATACAGGGTGATTCAGACCACCCGTAACAGTCATTTATTTCGGAAACTAGAGCATTAAAATTTTCAAGAAAAAATATTTATTACTAAACCGCATGTGAACTTTCACTTGAGCTTAATTTCATTAATCAGCTCAAACAAGGAGTAGGGTCAGTGGCGTATCACTTAAAAATTTCAAATGGGAGTCTGGGTCAAATAGGGTACCATTTGATAAATCTCTTAAAAATAAACTTTAATAGGAAACGTTTTTTCTTAATTCCTATTCCTACGTCACGTTATAGGGACAAAATAATAATAATAATAATAATAATAATAATAATAATAATAATAATAACAATATACAAATTATCAGTATTTATATTTTACACAATATACACAAATAATTCGTTTATCAAAACATATCCCGTTGCAGTGAACGAAAACATATATTCTGAGATTATGAAATGCAAATATTTTACGAACATCACATAAAATTTGTTTAAACTAAGAGAATGATCTTTCTTCATCATATGAAGTTACATGGACATATTTATAATACATCACATCATTATTATTTAATGACCCCATGCGTACATGCTTGCAATTCGACCTTGCTTACTCATCCACAGGACTAAATAGATGTAGCTACCAGAAGAAACTACCCGATCCGCTGTACGTTTGGGAACGAAAATACGCTGCCTGGTAATTACTAATGTTATATATTTATCAACATTTTGTAGATTTAGCTGCTATTATCGAGTAGAAGTTAATTTAATAAAAGAACATTAATTGAATATGTTTACCCTCGGACTTGGTCCTTAGTTTGTCACAAGTATCAGTGACGTAAAATGCATGCCTGGACTCTTACTCCTCTTTGAAGTCCTGTGATGTTTCACCCTCTACAATTGAATTTTCCGAGCACCACTATTATATTACGAGACGTGGCTCTGTGAGCCAGCCTTCTCATTTCTTATTTACTACAGGAGCGTTGGATTCTGCGGAGGAAATGCCTTATCAGCGTGCCGGTGTGCTCTCTATTCTAACCTTCAAACATTTTTCAATTTCCAAACGGATTTATCTCTATGAATCGAATTATGAACATCGTGCGGATTTCCTTTCAGTCTGCTTTGAGAAAGAAAATATGGTCTGAAGTTGGGTGAAATATTTTGTGCACTGTATTTTTATGCCCACCCGTGTCCAAACCAACAAGATAATGATTTCTGAACACAGAAGACCTGCTTTCGATTCTAGGTAGTCTGGTAATTTTTTTTTATTAGACAAGTTTTCTCCGGCTATTTCGACATTTCCTCTAAATTTATTTCAAAACACATTGATTATGCGGATTTTATTTCGAATTGTTTTGTAAGGTTCATAAATTTGAGTTTGTTTTGGTTACAAATTTGTTTTTATTTCCAATTTTATTTTATTTATGAGTCTGATTATATTTTGTTTAGGTTTTGATGAAATATAAATGGAAATATTTTTTTTATTTGAATGGCTGTTTTCGTGTCTTCAATTTTGATTTTGAATGCATTTTCATTTTATTTTGAATTTTGTAATTGAGTATGATGTATGTTTCGTATTTTGATTTTGATTTTATTTAGTGTTCTGCCCAAGGACAGGTCTTTCACTGCAAACCCAGCTTTCTCCAATCTTTCCTATTTTCAGCCTTCCTATTCGTTTCCTCATATATCTTAATATCGTATATGATCTGGTATCTTCTTCTACCCCGAACTCTTCACCCAGTCACCATTCCTTCCAGTGCATCCTTCAGTAGGCAGTTTCTACTCAGTCAGTGACCCAACCAATTCCTTTTCCCCTTCCTGATCAGTTTCAGTTTCATTCTTTCTTCACCCACTCTTTCCAACACAGCTTCATTTCTTATTCTGTCTGTCCACTTCACATGTTCCATTATTCTCTATATCCACATTTCAAATGCTTCTATTCGCTTCTCTTCACTTCGTCGTAATGTCCATGTTGATTTTGATTTATTTCCTTTTTATTTGTTCTTTTTTATCCTTAGGTTTGATTGCGATTTCGATATAAGAAGTATATCAAATAATAAAAATGAAACATGGGAATCAGTATATAGTTCATATCAGAACAGTAAATTCAATGAGTTTCATGAAACAATTCTAAATGTTTTGAATCCAGTTTTCCTATAAAGTAGATAAAAAATATCCAACAATAGATAAATCAAGGTATTAAAATCTCATGCAAAACCAAGAGATCATTATATGTATATATAGAGTAGAAATAATAATGATACAAACATAAAACAACACTAAGAATTATTTTAAAATATTACACAAAGTGATCCGAAAAGTCAAAGAATTACACTATATAATACAACAATAAAAATTCCAATTACAACATAAAACCAACTTGGAATGTAATTAAAAAAAAAGTGAACGATAAAAAAATAACGGAAAGAAAGTATATCCGTATAACTAACAAAAAACTTCATACCCAAATGAGATTGCAAATATATTTAAGAAATATTTTCTTTCAATAACTGATAACCTCAACATCCCCCAAGATAATGTAATATAATAATGTTGGGTACTGTCTAACATCTTCACTAATGGTCTCCGGTATAGCCATGGGGTAATGAACACGACTACTGTGGTGATTCGTTGTTGTCCTCGAACCTCAGTTTGATTCCAATTTGGCTCGTTCATCTGCTGTTATTTTTCGATGTTTTCCTAATTTATTGTGAACGCTTTTGACTCCAGTAGGAAAATTTTGGAACTCATCTCATCAGATATAATTTAACTATCATCAACCTACCGATGTCATAATAGCTTAGTTGTTAACCCTTTCTCACATGAATTTGTTTTTGTGAAGAGACAATGGAGAAACAAAAAAAAATTAAGGCAATCCTCTTTCTAATAACAGCTGGCCAAGGAACTGGCGGGTGCTGCACTCTATCGGTAAAGAACGAAACTACTTCTGAGGATAGCAAATGGAATCATCAGGAAAATCATATGAGTCAGAGATACAGAAATGTTAGTGATTCCAAATAGACTCATTCGAGTAGAAAGGGTTAAAGAGTCATTACATAAAAGGCTTATATATAAAGAATTTTGATTCACTTTCCTACTACGGCAGTATGTAAGTTCTTTGTGAGACCGGAACACTGGCGGAATTAATTATCTTTGGTGATAGGATGACACGTGTAAGTCATGATTAGCGGATTTGGAATTCAACTTGGGCAGGAAATGGCAGATTTACCTGGGATTCTGACATGGACAGCGCTCTTTTCGTGTTGCTAATGTAACATTTCTCCTTTGTTTCGTTTCGGAAATGTTCATGTTAAAGATTTCTGTAGCCTTTAAAATTAATCTCTTTCGGTGAATAACTTCCGTTTGTCTAGTAAATATACTAATAATCATGTGACAAGCAAACATTTTTATGAGGGCAGATGAAAAAGTTAATGTTTTCTCCCACCATGTTATTAATGTCAAAAGAAGTGCTTATACAAATTTTGGCCACTCGGTCGCAATTACGAGGCCGTCCAGAAAGTGATATGAAAATATTTATTGAAACAGATACAGCAATTGTTGCGCTATTTGTCAACGTGTCCCCCACTGGGATTGAGACATTTTTCATACCATGTGGTCAATTTTGTATCCTTGTGTCGTAGAAGTCAGCCGCCTGGGATCGGAACCAGCGTTTGACAGCCGTCTGCACCTCTCTGCCGATGACAGAGATATCACAAATGTCTCAATTCAGGTGGGGAATATGTTGAAAAATAGCTCAACAATTCCTGTGTCTGTTCCAACCAATTTTTCCAATGAAATTGTGCTTTCTTTCTGTTAACGGCCCCAAGCGAACTTAATTTTTTACGGCTCTCGTAATTGAGGTCGAGTGGCCAAAATTTTTATAAACACTTCTTTTGACACATGACATGGTGAAAGAAAAAATTTAACTTTTTTATCTGCCCCCATCAGAATGTTTGCTTGTGAGCTACCAAGTATAACAAGAATATTGAGTACGTCTCTTTTACTGTTTATAAAACATATTTGACTGCAATACATTTATATGTATAATTTCTGAATGAATCCACATGTAGTTTAAAATAATATTCTGTGTACGCTTCACACGACTTTTATATACTGTAATTACTAGAATACGACTGCTTTTGATTACTTAAAGCTTCCAAGCAACCCACAACAGTGTAGGTACCGTATGTATGGAGTTTAGCTTGAAGGCATCCAACGCTACTTGTTAGTCCAGGTCTGCTGTTGAGTGAAGATACGGAAACAAAACAAAGCAAGGCGCATGGGAATGAGTGCTCCAATGAGAGAATTCGATAGCGACCACGTCACTAGGAGAGAGAAAATGTATTTTATAAAAAAGGGAACATTTTTGATTTGACACATTTAAAATATTTACGAGTCTTTACACATTACATTCAGTGACTGTAAAGCACGCATTCATGATTTGTTTTATTTTAAGTTTGTGTTGACATTTATATTTTTTCATTTGTTAATGTCAAACTTTAATTAGATATAAAGTATCTAGATGCGTTTTACTTAATGAAAATATCAGGGGTAGATAAATTTGGGGCGCCAGATAGCCATGGCGACTAAAAAATTTATGTGACGCCTGAATTATTTATCGAGTTCAAAATTTTTAAGACTTAGATTTCTTTTATGTCACTACGACTAATACATAATGTTAACAAAAGTGGTTGTAGGAAGAATTTCTAATGTGTTTTTTTAATTAATATCTTTACATTTGTTGCGCATTTCAAGATATTATTGTACGCAGCTTCAGAGCGCATCTGAAAGCGTATATTCGCATTTCATATATATTTAATATTGTTTAATATATTTCAGTAAATCTATCTTTTTCTTAGCTCGAATTATTTTCTCATTGCATGTGTGGCTGGGTTCTGTATTTTTTTACTTTTGTCGTTCCCTAGTAAAAATTATATTTTATTGCATTATACGTAATCATTGTTATTAAATCCAAGTGGTATTTTCTACAAGAGTAGACTACTATTCGTGTTGTTCACAGACAGCCTATACACAGAGGTACAGGAATAAACAGAAGTAAACACACAGTACCGAAGCGGGCGGGAAGACTGCTGGACTGCATCGAGAACTGTTGGCTAACAACTTTCTCTCCGTACCAAGCGAAGCTAGTATGATCGATGTACACCTAACATGTATTCAATGTAACCAAACGCAGGACTCTAATCTCCATCTATCATAAAAAAAACACAACGTAAACAAAGCTAGTAAGCATCGTTCCGCGATTTTCTGTTGTGATTGGTAGATTGCTGCAGTGGTACTGTTTGCGGTACAGTCAGTTACAACGCCAATGTAATTATTATTTTGTATCGTACGTTATGCATTCCCCTTCCGTTTGAAAGATATTACAGTACATTAAATTACAGGAAATTCAATTTGATATTTAATACCGTAACAAGAAATGTTTTATTCCTATAACAATATCTTCGCCTCATGCACTCCTGCAACCGCACATCATTGCCTGTTTAATTCTTCTACTAATATCAATATATAATGAAAGCGTGGTACAAAATGCAAAACTTACCTATGTTCTAGTCGCTGCTACTTTCACGAAGAAAGCTTACTCCAAAATCAGAAACACTGTCGGAATCACTGGAAGGAGAGTTGTTTCGGATGTTAATAATTAAACTGTCCACCACATGGTCCACTTTTGCATCGTGTTCCCACATCCGCTACTCTTCAGAAATCACATGTCTGATATCATGTTGTCACACCTCGGCCGTGACTTTTGTAAGGCAGCGTTGACAAGCTCCCGCATCTCGCGTAATAAGAACGTCCAACTACTCTCCTTTCCCCACTCTTAACGCTTTATATTTAGAATATTTGATAATATCACTCGGTCCTGCCACTGTCTTGCGACTGGATCAGCCTTAATCACACAGTATTCCAGGCAAGCGATACAACATGTGATGCAATACCGGTACTACTGTAAACTGTCGTGGGAACTGATTATCGGTTATAAATGAGGGAAGATGCAAATACTCAGAATATATATTATTGATTAAAATTATATCAGAGAATCAACCATTGTGTAAGATATTTATTTCCGTGTCACATACGTTTTAAATGTATAGGTATTTCTGTATGAGAACAGAGACAAAAGGGAACTATTTTCTTTAGAGCATTGTAGGTGATGTCCACATCTGTGGAGTAACGGTCAGTGCGTCTGGCCGCGAAACCAGGTAAGCCGGGATCGAATCCTGATCGGGGCAAGTTACCTGGTTGAGGTTTTTTCCCAGGTTTTCTCTCAACCCACTACGAGCAAATGCTGGGTAACTTTCGGTACTGGACCCCGGACTCATTTCACCGGCATTATCACCTTCGTTTCATTCAGACGCTAAATAACCTGAGATGTTGATACAGCGTCGTAAAATAACCCAATAAAATAAAATAAATTGTAGGTGATGCGGTCAGGCACCAATCATAGTACTTCTAACCATGTGCTTATATTTACGTTGCTTGTTTCTTATGATGGACTGAGATTAGTAATTACTTAGATAGATAGATAGATGGATTTATTGAGTAATATTATACATACTTACAGATTTTATATTGTCATAATTTTCTCTAAAATCCTATGCACGGCTCTTCTGACCGTACGTGCTTTGTACCTAAAACAAGTTCTACTTTGTAGGTTTCACCCCCCTCACCTATGATTATATCCAACCATTCTCTAAAAGAACACACATATTAAAATGAAAATGACACAATAAAACACATTATATAATATATCCTAACTTAAAACAGACATAAAAGTGTACAGTTGGTAGATATTATTATCCCTTCGTCAGTTCGTGTCGCAAACTTAAACAGCTGAAGTTCTAATCTGTCTCGCCTTCAAGAGGAACAATCCAGTCTTTTGTTCGTATTCTCTATTCCCCATGAGGTCGAGACATGCAAGCGAACTCCTATTCTGACTTAGCATTGAGGGTGGTAGATGTTTCCTCCGTTCATGTTTCAAGTCGTCACACTGTAATAAAATATGTTTATAGAAGTCCCTTTCTTTGCACAGTGGACAAAGACGCTCTCCTTCTTCGTTGACGATTTTATTACCCTTCCATGCCACGATAAACCTGCTCTACTGTCTTTGTTACAAGAATTTATGTAGTCACACCTCCCCCCAGTTAAGCATGAGATCTGATTGTAAATGTTAGTAATTACATAGGAATTGGTCCTCGTAAGTTAACAATTTTTAATGTTCAGTTAACTTAATACGATTTTCAATATGGTTATTTAAACGTTTAATGTAGGCCTTCCTTTAGGATATTTTAAAAATAAATATCTTAATATTTTCATAGCTTATAAAAGTTCACTATAATTCTATCAATGTCTGATCTTTGTTTTTAGTTGTCGGCAGAAACAAAATACTTCCTTATGCCAGTCATCAACCAATGTTGATTTTATTTCATTCGTATAAACAAATTAAATATGTTTTTTCTGTAAGAGCTGAAAGGATGTTGGCATAGAGACGGAGAAAGACAAGGATATACGTGAGAGTGTAGAGAGAGTTTCATTACCTTACGTTACAACTAGTGGGCCGGTGGACCGTCTTGATCTCGTCTTGCTGTTCGGTCTGCGGATCCCTTAATACGCACGCACAGCCTCTTAATGCATCGGACCGCGCGGCCGCCACAAAGAGGAGTCATCTCCCATGAAGAACTGCTCCCGGAATTGAATCCAGCCGCCATCCTTTGTTTACTGTGCCCCGCACAAGCCTCGCTCCGCAATTCAATTTGCCATACATTTCTGCACGAATAACAAAACAGGACGGTCCGGTTTAACGAAAGTACACTTTTATTTTAAATATCTGCCATAACACAATGCTCGTCTTTTAGTAGAAAAGTTTGCATCACAACAAACATTCTCACATTTTCAAGAGCTTGATGAGGATAGTGTTACTGTAGCCATAAAAGTACAATTTTCTAAAATTGGCTGTACTGTAGGGGAGACTATTGCACCTTTAGCATAATGTACCTTTGAAAATTTTTTGTTTTTTCTTTTTTGCTACTGCCTAGAGGACTCAAACTGAAGTAGACTGTAGAGAAAGCCGCTAAGTAGCTCTGGTCGTAGTTTCTAGTACCAAAAGTATGTATGTATGTATGTATGTATGTATGTATGTATGTATGTATGTATGTATGTATGTATGTATGTATGTATGTATGTATGTATGTATGTATGTATGTATGTATGTATGTATGTATGTATGTATGTATGTATGTATGTATGTATGTATGTATTTGATTGCCAACATTTACATCCATGTAATGTGGACCTCACAATTTTTTGTATCCGATGCTACAATTACGTTCATTACAGATATACCTTTTGTAGACGCTCTTATAATTAATTTGACTTTAGACCTCATTTAAATTGATCATTATTCCCACCTTTAAAAACCTAACAACTTTATATAGATCATTCAAAATTGTCACTTTTACGACTTTGTTCTTGGTTTTCAGTACACTTATATCGAACACATACTGTTTATAATAATACTTGTTACTAAAACATACTACCCCATTGTCCAATAAGTTCATTATTATGTCTGTTTGTTGTATGCAATTCCTTTTTCGGATCTCACTAATTTTCTACATATTATACTTGCTATCCTACTAGCCTCCTCCGCCAGACTCCTCACCTATTTTCAATTATCTCTCTCGTTATACTTAACTTCCTATTACACTCCTCTATCCAGCAATTCATTCAGAATTGACACTTTTATCACTCTGTTCTTGATTTTCAGATCACTTAGACTATATCGAACACACACTGTTTCTAATAATACTTGATATTAAAACATATTACACCATTGTCAAATATGCTCGTTATTATGTCTGTTTCTTGTGTGCATTTCATTTTCCGATCTCACTAATTTTCTACATATTATACTTCGCCATCCTGGCTAGCCTCATCCCCCAAACTCCTTACCTAGTACTAAAAGTAAACATTTCGTTCATTGATATATGTTTTCTAACACAAAACCAGATTGTATTTGTTACTATCCATCAAGTACAGTGTGTTCCCTATCATCTGGTGAGTCATAACCAGGCTTCGGTCCTGGGCACAGAATCGTATGAAGTTCAGAACACACGGGAGATAGTGTTCTGTTGGTCGAGTGGAGTGGGAGATGAGCGCGCCGTTAGCCTACTTCGTGTCTCACCATGTAAACAGTCCGTCACAGTACGGCACAAAATATATTTCACTCTGTACAGATGCAGTATATACAGTACATTCCTAGTGTAGACAATACATGTCTGCCATTAAAGTATTAACGTGAGTTGTAACCTTCAATCAGGTGTCCCTACGCCGAAGCCTGTTACACGTACCGCAGCCAAGCAGCAATAGGCCTACACACAACGGTAATGCACATTACGGACCCACCTGTGCTGTTGCAGTCGGGTGACTGCACATAGGTTATGACGTCATTTATACTCCGTGTACTCTAAACCTCATACTGCTTACTCTGTGTCCCTAGGCAGAAGCCTGGTCATAACATATTTTAATTTCCATGATTTATTCGAATCTCTAGTTTTGGGAGTCATATATGTTTAAAAGTGCACCCTCTTGTGTCTTTGAACACAAAACATTTTGTACCATGGAACATGTTCCAAGGTACACAATACTATTCGTTTTTGTCTTTCTTTTATTTTAAGATCATGTAACGAAGTAAGGCTGGAGTTAAGAGGCCCCCAATTGATCCGGATGCCTTGAAGAAAGCTGTTGAAACAGTTATGGCTCCTCTAGGAAATAAAATCTATATCAGAGGAGCCTACTCTGGTTTATGATTGCAAATACATTTTAAATATGATTGTCACTTCTTACAACTATATTCCATGTGTTCCAACTTAGAAGAGGATATGTTCCAAGGTACATGAACCTGTTGTACCTTTGAACATATTACATATCCCTTCATTTTATTTTTTCCGTCCTTAATAGATGTGTAGAACAGGAAAATACATGCATGAAGTTGTAAAGGAATCTTCAATAATTATTTCAAGATTTTTTTTTTCATTAAAAAAATTTCATTTCCAAAAAAAAAGAAATGAAGTGAAAAGTGTTTAAAGGTACAAGAGTCTCCCCTACTCCACATGTACAGTATATTACACCAAGATAATAATTGGCATGCTATTTCTCTCTTTGCCAGTCTGCATATCTGTATTTCTCTGTGCAGTATTATACTATTTCGTCTGTTTTTCTAAGTCTGCCTCCGCGTTGTAGCGTCGTGATCTAAGGTATCATATCTGGATTCACGTTACGGAGTGAGAACTGGTTCGAGTCGTCAGAGGAAGAAATTTTCTCATGAAATATCAGGCGTGGAACTGAGAGCCAATGAAATAGGATATCTTTCTTTAATTGTGCTTCTTAACCTCTGAAATTTGTTCCTTAAATAATGAAATGCATTTATTTCTCCTTTTATTCACTGCTTGAACCAACTTACTTCACAGCTTCATAGTGCAGGAAAATGGCGTCGAATCTTCCATATCTTGCAATGTTAAATTCCTCAGTTTTTGGTGCACTTTTCTCAGAAGTAGTCCTGGAGACCCTTATGGGTATAATCATAAAAAAGCACAAAAGGGAGAGGCGTGGCATGCGTTCAAAGATCTGTCCTCAAATATCCTTGACAATTTTACACCAGACACCTTAACTTTATCGAGCTTTATCTTCAGATCAACGTGAATAACATGTGTATATATGAAAGGAACTGGCCACCCTACCCCAATTATCTTCTGGCCTAGTTGCCTCATGAGTGATACCTTATTGGTATTACTTATGAGCTTCAAACCTATTTTCGGACAGTTGACTAAACAACATGACCTGAAGATGACCAATTCTTGGTCGAAAACGTTACTCTATATTCATATGATTATTATAAGTTATTTTTTAATCCATTGTTCTAAATGATACGGTTTTAGACTGAAAAATTGTCTAATTAAATATTTATTGTACTCGATCATAACTTACCTTCAAAAATTATACAGGATGTTAAAAAATATATATATCCAATATTTTAGGAGGAGATAGCATGCATCAAAACAAGAAAATAATGTATAATAAACATGGGTCCTACAACACATACTTTCTGAGATCTGAACACTTGTTCAATGGAGGTGCTCAATGTGATGTCCATTTATGGCAACTGTCATCAAAACACTGCACGCTTCGGCTAGCTCTCTTACCCGCGGACAAGACACAGCCCTAGCGTTCAATCGTCGCTGCTGGCGGGTATGCTGTCTCTCTATCCCTTGTGCACGACGGAGCAGAGTTCCTTACCCTCTACGCACTCTACCCATTTCAGCGAGTGCTGACGACCACTGATTTATGGCAACGCATTTCTCTGCCCTACAATACAGCAGACTACGAGATAATCATACCGTAGTTGACACCCTTGGCGTGGAATAATGATACGTCATAAGAAATACTGAAAACAAAAGTCTGGTTGCGATATGAGCGAAGTTCAGCAGATTTGATGTTGTGAACTTTCGTAATCAGCATGTGTGGGCTGATGAAAATCCCCATGCAGTTGAAGAAACAAGGCACCAGCACCGATTCTTAATCGACGTACGGGCAGGCGTTCTTGGTGATAGATTAATAGGGCCATACGTGCTACCACAGAGACTTCCAGGACTTTCTTATTAACGTATTGCCTGCCTTGCTGGAGAACGTGCCATGTCAGCAGAGACTAAAGATGTGGTTAATGTACGATGGCGCACCAGAATATTTTCTCTGCAATGTGCGTGAATACCTGACGCTGACATTTCAGGACCGCTGGATTGGTCGGGGGAATCCCAAACCTTGGCCTATTCGTTCCCCAAACCTAAATCCTCTAGACTTTTGGTTATAGGAACACATGAAAGAACCAGGTTAATTTCAAAGAGTGTGTGCTTACTTACCCCGAAGGGCAGAGGAATGCATTTTCGTGAACGGACATCACATTGAGCACCTCCTATGAACAAGTGTTCAGATCTCAGAAAGTATGTGTTGTAGGAACCGTGTTTATTAGACATTATTTTCATGTTTTGATGCATACTAGCACCTCTAAAATATTGGATACTTATTTTTAACATCCTGTATAATAAAATTTATGGAGCTGGTTGAAAATATGGAAACAGCATTTAAGATAATAGGCTACAATATGGCCGTAAAATCCGTAATATGTACACTTTTCTTAGATTCCTTTTCACCGAATCTTTCAGTGGTGAGAGAGAAGAATTTGCGGTCTTCAAACCTGTCTCATAGTTGCATTAAAGAATGAATTTTTTAAATAGGTTATTCAGCAACGCTGTTTGAACTGCTAGATTATTATCAGTTAGCCTTACAGTTCGGAAAACTTTACAAAAACCAAACCAAGTAATTACTCCGAGCGGGAATCGAATAAACGCCCAAGTACAAGTGCCATCACAAAATCTTCTCTTTTATATTTTTTTGAGACGACAGTTTTAAATTAACCTCGTGAAGCTGAAAAACATCGGTGGACCAAAGGCTCGTTGATAATGATGGAGATATTAATTATAGCAGACATTTATGTAACAAAACTTGGATTATTTGTTGCTTGCCTACGCATAAATTCTCTCACTTGGGTTTTTAGTCACTTGTTCACATTTATAAAGGTCCAAACAGACTACAATTTTTATCGATATTTTGTTCAGTTTACGATAGAAGGAAATTGCCTCTACGGGTATTTTGTTTCCTGCAGCACTCCACCCATTCTCTGGCGGATATTTCCTCCAAACTAGTGCGTTCGAGGGTTGAACGACACGTGGAGGGGGGGGGGCGGCTTGTCAATTGTTACTCGGGATGTTCGCAACCGTCCTAATAAATCCACGTGCGGTTTGGAAACATCAAACGCATCGAATGCGCTGCGTGTTAATCCCAGTGAGGAGGCTTTCGTTCCTTTTTTTAGCCAACACTCGTTTTTTACGTCTTCATTATGTGAAGTACAAAGAGTATATTGGGATTGTTAAACACAGATTTGAAATGTTTAACGAAAGTAAACGTTTACAGTGTTCCTGGTACAAGAAACTGCCGTCTGTTTCCCACTTGGTTTACGCACTCATCGTCTGATTTACAGCGTCTGTTCAGTGTAGCTGTAGATCAAGTCATCAGGAAGTCATCGGCCTGACCGTTCTCCAACCATTGTATCAGCCTGTCAATCCGTTTGTCATCGTGTTTGTCAGTAGTGACTGAGCCTGTTATTTGTCAGCTTGTCAGTAAATGTGTCAGTCTGTAGTCAACCAGCCGATGTGTTTCATTTAGGTTATCTGTCAGTGTGCCGATGTGTGTTATTCACCTATCGAGTCAATTAATCTACCACTGAGATTTTCTTCGAGTCTGCCTGTCATTCAGCCAAATAGTCTTACCACAGTCTAGTATATACAGTCACGAATCTTGAGTTGTGAGGGTGCTAGGAACAATAGACTGTGCCGGTATTATTTCGCATTGTCTGTAATGAGGCGATTTTAGCGATCCTAGTGGTTAGAAACTACCTACGGATGCATATTTACTACGTATTGAGCTTCGTGACTGTATATACTAGACTGTGCTCTTACTTTGATTGGTCATACTGTTACTCAGTCAGACGGTAAGTTAATTAGTTTTTCTGTCAGTATGTCAATCATTCAGTTTTTTCTACCTGTCAATCAATATGACTGTTTGTCTCTCTGTCAGTCAGCCAGTGGGCTATCAGTCAACCTATCGATCTGGAAATTAGTCTCCCAGTCAATCAGCCATCAGTCAGTCGGTAATCGGCCTGTGAGGCATCCAGTCAACCAGTCTTCAACCGGTTTGCTGTTTAGTCTGTCATTTAGTCAATCAATCGGGCTATTAGTCTGTCTGTTAGTCAATTAGCCAACAAGATAGTTAGTCAGACAAGCCAACCAGCCAGTTAACATATATGCCAGTTAATCTGTCAGTTGGTGAGCCAAACAGTCTGCCAAACACTCCACCAGTGTGATAGTTAGCCTGTCAGTCAATCAATCAATTGGCCTGCTATCAGCGAATCAGTACACCAGTCTGCCGATTAGCTTGTCAGTCATTCAAACAATCGGTCTGCCAACCAACCAGTCATCCAGTCAACCAGTGTATTGCCTGTTAGTCAGTAAATCAATCGGCCTATCGCCAGCCAGCAAGTCAACCAGTTTGTCAGTTAGCCTGGCAGTCAATTAATCTGCCTGTTTCCAGCCAGTCAGTCAATCAGTATGCCAGTTAGTCTGTCCAGCGAATAGGGATTACAAAGAATGGCCACTGAGCGAATTTTCCTGTGTTTTGTTTCTCTGTGTGCCGGCGTTTAGTTCCACTTTCAAGCGCTAGAGGTTAGTGTAATCGAGCACACGCTAAGATAATAATTGAGAATAGAGTTGAGACACAGGATCCAAACATCGGCTACCTTATTGCATAATCCAGTAACGCTTTGCTTCAAATAATTTCAAGTTAACAGCTTTTCCTTTCTTTCTCAGTGACAAACTAGTTGTAATAATAATTGTTTATATTTTATATATATAAACATTATATTATAAAACAATATAATCAGATTCGTTTAATATTTGTATATGGTTTTACTTCTCATAGGAGTTTTGTTTTTCCATTTTCAGCGTTATCAAATCATTACATATTATAATTGTTGATGTGGTCAACGTCTCAACTCTCATTATAAAGGAACTCTAGAGTCTAGACGTTATAATTAATGACAGATTTATTATTTCATCGGTCCAATTTATTTTATTTGAGTACATAATGTACCTAGATGTATTAATTGTATGTGTTGTATTTCCGCTGTGTCGACTGCTAGCTGGTGTGATGTCAGTGCCAACTCCTGGGAGAAAGCAGAATCTCACGCTCAAGCTGGTTTGAAAGTCATTGAAATCAGTCCTGCTACATCAAAGGTACCGACGCGAAGTGTCCATACTGTATAATTATCTATACGCTGGTCTGTCATTCAATCAATGGCCTGTTTCCAGTCAACCATGTGCCAGTAAGCAGGTCAGTCAGTCAATGAATCGGCCTTTCGCCAGCCAGTCAGTCAGCCAGTGTGCCAGTAAGCAGGTCAGTCAGTCAATCAATCAATCAATCGGTCTATCTTCAACAAGTCAGTCAACCAGTGTGCCAGTAAGCAGGTCAGTCAGTCAATCAATCAGCCTATCTCCAATCAGTCAGTCAGACAGTGTGCCAGTAAGCAGGTCAGTCAGTCAATCAATCGGCCTTTCGCCAGCCATTCAGTCAACCAGTGTGCCAGTAAGCAGGTCAGTCAATCAATCGGCCTATCTCCAATCAGTCAGTCAGGCAGTGTGCCATTAAGCAGGTCAATCAGTCAATCAATCGGTCTTTCGCCAGCCATTCAGTCAACCAGTGTGCCAGTAAGCAGGTCACTCAATCAATCGGCCTATCTCCAGTCAGTCAGGCAGTGTGCCATTAAGCAGGTCAATCAGTCAATCAATCAGCCTTTCGCCAGCCATTCAGTCAACCAGTGTGCCAGTAAGCGGGTCAGTCAATCAATCAATCAATCGGGTTTCGCCAACCAGTCAGTCAACCAGTGTGCCAGTAAGTAGGTCAGTCAGTCAATCAATCGGCCTATCTCCAATCAGTCAGTCAGCCAGTGTGCCACTAAGCAGGTCAGTCAGTGAATCAATCAATCGGTCTACCTTCAACAAGTCAGTCAACCAGTGTGCCAGTAAGCAGGTCAGTCAATCTATCAATCGGCCTTTCGACAGCCAGTCAGTCAACCAGTGTGCCAATAAGCAGGTCAATCAGTCAATCAATCGGTCTTTCGCCAACCAATCAGTCAACCAGTGTGCCAGTAAACAGGTCAGTGAGACAAACAATCGGCCGGCCGCCAGCTAGCCAGCCAACCAGCCATTCAGTCTGTCAGTAAGCCCGTCATTTAGTTTGTCAGTCAGTTAATGAATCGGGCTGTAAAAGTAGCCACTCCGTAGGTCACTTAATAGTCCTGCCACTCAGTTCATCAATTAATGATTCGGCCTGCCAGTCACTCAGTCGACCTACTTTTTAGTCAGTCTATCAGTAAGACTGTCATTCAGTCAGACTATTAACACAATGATCAGTATGTCTATCAACGAGTCTGTCTGTATCACTTACCCACGACCTATAGACTCAGCTTTCCATCTGCTAAACAAATCATCTACGAAATGAGACACACATTCTTCCTCTACTAGGGAGGATACATTTTTATCTAAAATATATATTTGGAATTTTTTCTTTATTTAATTTCCGAAGTGATTAATTGCGAATTTCCAGTTAGTTGTGGGTTATATTGTTTAGTTATTCCTTCTTGTATTTTACTGCATTGTAACTCCACGCGAGCCCGCATGGCAGTGTATGTTCCTTGCCTGCCTGCCACCCGCACAGCAGCGACGTGTGCACTGTCTGTATAAACGTGCGGCGCGGGATAATATTTCTCGCAGAGTTTACCGACTCTAATGGAAATTCGGGTTCCGCTTGTTCAAATCCATCTCGTGTCAGGTTGCCCGCGTCAGACTGTAGCTTTTTATTAAAATGAACAAGCCTCAAAGTGAAAAATCCCTCTGCTACACTGATAGCCACGAGATGGAGGGAAAAATTCTCTATTTCCGCTTCAGAGTTGTTTATTTTTACTGCTGCTCTTTTGGAAACCCGAGAGTAATATTTCTTACAAAGCAGCTCGAAAAAGGGAAATTAGTTCTCATGCATTGATCCGAGAGAGAAATTTACGCGAGATGATAACTTCGAGCAGAACCGCCCGATCTTATATTGAACAGTGAGTGCTATGGCTTGTAAGCGAAATTCAATCTGACATAGCTAGGCGCTCTTACATGTTCAAACTGTTTTCTTTCTTCAGTATACATATATTTTCGTTCCCCCTTATTGCACTACTTCTCTTGCATTTATTTTTTCATTATTAATCTATTCCCTTGTCTATCTTTTTTAAGATATTTACTTTTTTAGCGTCGTTTAATTAATATCCAATTAACATTTTTTCTTTACTTTTTTCCCCTTTCTCTACAGTCCCTTATTCGCTCGTTTAGCCTATTTACTTTTCTATAGGCTATCTTATCGTTCTTACGTGTTATTGTCTTTCTGTGTATATTTGCATTTGATGCATATCTTTTTCCGTGTTCATTGTATTTATCTATCATCTCTCTTCTGTGTTTGCTTCTCACCTTTTGTCAGCTTCCCCTACGTTTTTCCTTATCCATTTTATTTACTTTTTACCTTTTTCACCATCACTTAATTTCATTATTCATATGATCTCTATTGCTTGATTCTTCGTTTTTATAACTTTCTTAACTTCTCATTGTTCTCATTTTAAGCGCATTTTTTCTTTTCCTGTTCTTATTTATTTTCCTTTACTATTCGTCTCTTTCGAATGGTTTTTGCTTTCTGCTTTCTCTCTTTTGTTTCTCGCCTACTGGTTTATTCATTTTTTTTTTCACCATATAATTTCCTCTTCTCTTACTGCTTTCTCGGCCTACCCTGTTGAAGGTTTCTAAACTTTCTTTTATTGTATGCTTCCTTTTTCCTTTCTTCGTTTTCAATTTTTCTTGGGTCTTCATTTTCGCTTGTTTCTGTATCATATTTGCTTAAATTTTCTTCCCTATTTAACATTCCTTTGTTTTCACGAATTTCTTTTTTCATTCTTATATTTCTTTGCTTTAATTTTTTATTTCTTCATTATTGTTTCTTTCTAAGTCTGTCGTCCTGTTTATTTCTCCTTACTTTGCGAAGGTTTTTTTTCTTCAACTATTTCATTTCCTACTCTACTTTTGTTTCTCGTTTCATAAATTCTTCTTTAATATTTGTTCCTCTTATTTGTGTATTTTTTTAAGTTGGTTATTTAACGACGCTCTATCTACTATTATTTAGCATCGATGGCGAGATGAGACCGAGGATTCGCCATAGATTACCTGGCATTCGCCTTACGGTTTGGGAAAACCTCGGAAAAATCCAACCAGGTAATCATCCCAAGGGAGGATCGAACACGCGCCTTAGCACAACTTCAGACAGGCAGGCAAGCGCCTTAACCGACTGAGCCACGCCGGTGGGTTTATTTGTGTATCAATTCGAGAGAAACATTAAATTCGTTAGAATTTAATTACTCGAGAAAATACACGACGAAAAACATTTATCCATGGAAATCACCAAAAAAAGAAAAAAATATCGGACAAACTCTCACTGTCATAGCATTCAACATAAGTGATTCACAGAACGGATGACTTTGGAAGCTAAACGATGAAAGATGGCTCTCAGACGCATAACTTGCATTATATTTATAATTCCATTCATAGTGTTCTATCCAAGGGCAGGCTTTTTACTGCAAACCCAGCATTCTTCAATTTTTCTCATTTTCCGCCCCCATCTTAGTTTTCGCATATGATCCATCATTATATAATTAATTCATTCATTGATTCATTCATAGTTTTTTACCCAACGGCAGGTCTTTCCCTGCAAACACAGCTTTCTCCAATCTTTCCTATTTTCTAGTTTCCTCTTAGTCTCTGCAAATGAGCCATATATTCTAATGTCGTCTATAATATGATACCTTCTTCTGCACCTGACTTGTCTTCCGTTCACCAATTCCTTCCAGTGCATCCTTTAGTAGGCAGTTTCTTCTCAGCCAATTCCTTTTTCACTTCCTGATCCTTTACAGGATTACTCTTCCTTCACCCACTCTTTTCAACACAACTTCATTTCTTACTTTGCTTGTCTGTCCATTTCACACATTCTATTCTTCTCCATATTCATATTTCAATTGCTCCTATTGGCTTCTCTTCACTTCGTCCTAATATCCATGTTTGTGCCTCGTACATTACCACACTCCACACAAAGAACTTCACTAGTAATTATATAATATAGACTAATAATATTGTTATACATTCGTCCCAGATTTTTGCCAATCATAAATATTATTTTTCACGTTGTGATTTTATTATTCAATGACAATTTAAAACTTTAGAAAAAAACTCATATTTGGGGATGTTACAGTGACACTAGAACAATGCAACGGTGGAATATTAATTAAATTATGACTGACAGAATAAAGTGCACTAAGGTCGGTAGTATATATTGCATCGGAAATTCTTTCTCGAACAAAACCGTCCTGTGCGAAACAGAATGCCCGATGCAGATTCTGCCGGGCGGACTAAGAAATGTGTTCCATGGCAGTTTATTCGTGAATAATTACGGGATTTAACAATAATCGAACTCATTGCTTTGGGTAAGAAATCTTTGCTAACTCTACGCATTGTAACAAGGAAAACATAAATATCACTGTGCTTTTACTACCTTCATTTCGAGGTTTTTGTATTTAGGGTAAAGGTTGGTAATACTGTTATGCGAGTAATATTGTGAAAGTTCTTTTTGAGAATTTATTAAAAATTTGCTTAGCGAGAGAAGAGCCGGTTTTGTGCGGCACCTTGTCCACAAACATTTCCTTAATACGTTGACACAAAAACCGATCTTCCTCTCTCTCAGTAAAATTATAATAAACTCTCAAAATAACTATCACAATATTACTCGTATCACAATACTACCAGCCTTTACCCTATAAGTCAATTGAAGCATTTTATCACTCTTTTATAATAATGTAATAGTATAAATATTACATTCATTCTTAATGCCTTCTTTATCAGATTTTTATTAGTGAACTATCTAATCATGTTATTATTAATTGTTGTGTTTCTTTGTTGCATTTTAGGATGTTGTCTCGAGACTTTTCACTGAAATCAGTGACTTCCATTATTGTTATATCTCTTGACGTTTAACGGAATTGACTAATTACTATGAGATAAATTTTCGTCAATATAGTTTCTTCCGTTAGAAATTATTATCCAAATTTTATCTTGTTCTCACTATTTTTTTTTTCAAAATTTGATTAATTTTTGCAGTTTAAAATTGTTATTATTAAATAAGCACATGACTGCTTCAAATAGTGACAAATAATATATAATGATAAGCAGGAATCTATGAGGAATATATTATACGTAATCAATAACGCGTTAACGAATACAGAGTAACAGATAGTAACAAGATACGAAAAATCCTCCACTTACTCGAATTGTGCCTTATCTCACTGCATAGCACAGTACACATACCCTTTTTAACGTTGATAAACTTGACACCTCAACAATGCATCATTGTAGCTCTTGCTGTTTGAATTAACGTTGACTGAATAGTTATGTCGCACTTCAGTCGGGCGCCATTTTGGTAAACCTCTTGAATCCTCTCTTTGTTGGATTCCAAACAAATAGATCTACAGTGTCAGGTATTTTAAAAGTACAAACAGATTCAGCTCTTAACTCCAAGCTTTTTGAATTACTCAAAAAGCTATCTGGCGTCTCTTTACAAACAAAGGGTTGCCAGCACTTCGAAGAGGAATGATCCCTGAATGTATGCATGCATACAGTATTGGTTCCTAACCAGGATTCCGTGATAATCCCAGTTGTTATCACTTACAGTATTTGCGTACAATGGGAAAATAGAGTAAAATATATTTTTTTAATGTGCTGGAATAAACATACCTAGCGCAAGATTTATACAGCCTGCTATCTTCCTGTTCAGAGTCCCTGAGGATTTCATGGATTCCTTGTGAAAAGAAAGAGTGGTAGAATATTTAAACTTCGAAAAACATATGCTTATGATTCTCTTCATAGCACTTAATATGCATTTCTGTAATTTTATTTAAGATGAATCCTGAAACACGAAACTTGTAGGTATATCTTGCAGACATAATTTGAGGGACTCGGGCGTAAAAAACGGTAACTGTCATTTTGGTAAAAAAAAATGAGATATGTAGCGTATAATATGGTATCTTACATTCTTCTGCATCTAATGCAGCAGTTAGTTGTTCAACAGCTCAACAGATGACAAAAGTATACAGATTTTACTTTCCTGGTAAATATACAAACTGTTGCATGTTATAAATGTTTACCTACCTACAACTTCAAAACACTGAATCGTCAGTTACCATGTTTTACTCCCGAATCCCACATTTAAGGACATCTAAATGTGCTCAGCACCACAGTTCAATATTTTGATTATAACCTACAAAATTTTAACTTTCCAAAATAAAGTTAATGTTTTAAAAACATGAATTGAAAGACATTGTTAAGATGTTTTACCATTTAACTCACCTCCAGATTCAACGATTAAAGGTAAAAGTATCTTGTAAAAGATTTTCAAACATTTCAAATCCCTGTCAGGAAATATCTATAAATACATCACACCTTTTTTATTACACATGTAAAATCAGATCTGAAAATTTCTCGCAGAGTACACAAGCGTGCAAGAAGATTTGGAACTAACTGAACTGAATATGTCCGTAATTAAAAATTAAATTTAGTTATTAATAGTTAACATTATTCAACGTTACAATACTGGGACGAAGGTTCCCTATTCATATGTGTGTGTTATATATATATATATATATATATATATATATATATATATATATTACATACAGGGTGAACAGTAAGTAATGTCATTAATTTCAGGGGATTATTCTTTGAGATGTTTAAAACAAAAACGTTTTATACAATTTTACTCTATCTTTTTTGTTTTTTTTTTGAGATAAAAATTGCTTTATATGAAAAATTTAATATCGTGTTTTGGGAAAGTCTTCGATTTATTTCCCAAATGCTCAGTCAATTTAATAGAGCAGTGTATTATGATAGTAAATGATTAGAATAATTTTAGTTTTGTCCTTTAAATGTGCAGAAATTTGATCGGAACAAAAGTAACTTTCTGTTCTGAGGAGGAATTTTAAAATGTTACATTTGTTCGGATTAGATTTCTGCACATTTAAAGGACAAAACTAGAATTCTTTCAATCTTCTGTTATGATAATACACTGCTCTATTAAATTGACTGAGGATATTGGAAAATAAATCAACGACCTTCCCAAAACACGCTATGAAATATTTCACTCAACATTTTTATCTCGGAAAGGAAACAAAAACGAGCAGAATTATATTAAAGTTTTTCGTTTGAAATATCGAATAGAATAACCCCCTTGAAATTAATAACATTACTTACGGTTTACTCTGTGTAGTATATATATTTTTAGGGGACTTCATTTTCCCGTGAAATTCTCATTGCGGCATTTCTCTCTTAATTTATCCGTTTGTGTGAAGAGTACATGCATTTTAAAAGGAATTTTAAAGAAATCTTTCGAAATTTGGTATAAATTCAGTGGAGTGATTAGTTAAATCTGAATCATCTAATATGTGCAGAAGATATGTTATAGTGTTTACCTTTAAATTCAGAGGTTTATCATTTTGTTCTTATTTATACTCTGTCTTTAGGGCAATCCCTGAATAGGGGAATTCGTTTTAATTTTGATTGTTATAATTTTCATTTTAAATTTTTATTCAGCATGTACAAACAAGGTTACAGAAATGAGTTGATGCTATTTCAAAGGTATAATGATGGCGTTTATGGGAGTAGCTTACTATCCGTGCCACAGTCTCTTCAATTTATTAGTAATTTCAAACATACTAGCTAGAAATTGATTCCAAGTCTTTACAGTGAAAAGTGAAAATAAGACATAACGATTCGACTCATTGTGCATGAAAATAAAGTTAAATAGTATGTTCGAAAGATAGCATTTTGTCAGAATTTTTCGAATTGATTTCAACATTACTTCATTACTGTCTTTGTCCTGATATTTAGCTTTTAAAGAGAAACAAAAAAGGCTAGAAATCAAATGAAATATTTTAGATTGTTAGCGGGTTTCACGCTCACAAATAAAATTATGAGGTGTTATTGTCAATAAATTACGATAAGATACGATCAGTGAATGTGTGAACTTATATTTTTTTCTGCAGAAGAAACACACAGGAATTACTGTGCAGGATTACGAAGGGGAAGCAACAATCAAAAGTAAAATATTCAGAATATGTTTATATTATGTCTTTCTCGTGTTAAATTTTACCGTACCTGGTTAACATGTTTCAGCCTGTTATGGGCTATCTTCAGAACTGGTTGGTACTGGTCTTGGCGTGTTTTGTTTGCATTTCCTGTGGGGGTGTGTTTGTGTAACGTAATTTGAAGACAAAGAGAATGTGTGTTCTGAAATTGAGTTGTGTGTTGAGAATTTCACTTGGATATGTTTTTATTTGTCTATATGTAATGTACTTCGGTACATTAAAATAATATATATATATATATATATATTTTTTTTTTTTCATATTGTTATAGTGTATTTAGTTTCTGAATTTTTGGTTGAATATGTAGAATTTCCATGTCTGTGTTTATGTCTCTGTAGGTGTGATTAGAATTTTTGATGTGTTCTGCATATGTGGAAGTGTTTTGTAGTTTTGTTATGGCTGTGATGTGTTCTTTGTAACATGTTTGAAATGATCTGCCTGTCTGTTCTATGTAGAAGTTGTTGCATTTGAGTTTGTGTACAGCTGTGTGGTTGTATTTGTTTGTGATTTTTGTGTGTTAAGATGCTTTTGTAGAGTATTATTTGTTCTGTATGCGATGTTGTAATTTAATTTTTTGAATGAGGTTGCAATTTTGTGTTTTTTTTTTGTTTTTGTATGTTAGTGTGTTCGTATTCCGAAGTGATACAGTGTTAAAAGTTGTGTAATCAAGATTTATAAAATATTCAATTAAATAATGAAAGACTAGAGTGAGAATGGCGAGAAGGGTTTAAGGTTACGTATAATTTTCAGTCTTGAATTGGGATGGGAAGTCCAGTACCTTAAAGAAGCATGCGATAGTAATGTGCTTGACGTTATAGTTATTTATTGAACACGTTATGAAAAAAAACAATGTGAAGTAGAACTCCTTTCAGATAACCAATTCATTTAATCGTGGGAGATAAAGTTAAAAAGACAAACAGACTTCCAAACTCGAAGTAGATGCTACATGAAGCTACAAAGAGAGCTAAAAAAAATTCCTCTAGACGCCAATTGAAGCTACAAACAGATCTAAAAGCTTCGGAATTAGGCGAGCGTGAGACAGAAAAAAAAAACAATCGTCTGTTAATTCCGCAGGAATTGAGGTTGGATTCGTTACTTTTCTTTTAAGTTGGCGAGCCTGTACGAGGTAGAAGCCACAAACGATCCTACTGAAGACAGTAATTGACAACTACTAGCATTGTTTCCATGGAAACGGTTTAAGAGCTGAAGGGGAAATGGGAAGTAGTTTTTAATTCAGAGGTAAACCACTAGATCTCCTCTACTGTGTATAGTGGGCTTACAAACCCCTTCAGAACGCTCTTGAAAGGTCCCACGTGCATTTCCCTGCCTTCAGCTCAGTTCCGTGTTCAGTATTAAGCTTTTGAATTACATTTATCTCAAATAAAAGAAGGTATCAATGCAGGAGTCCAGAGAAAATATTTAATGGAAACATGGCATGATTTTCCTAATACGAGTTTCCATATGTAGATGGCGTAAAGGGATCATACATTTATATTTATAGGGCTGTGTTAACCGTACATGTAGAGCTTCTGGCCTCCGTGCTGAATACTTGAGTTCAAGCCTCGGAGAGTAAATTTAGAATTTGTGTTTGTTAAAATTGAGGCAAGTCTTTTCAGGGTTAGCAGTCTAGCAGATGCTAAGTACAGCATATGTTTTTAATTATCTGGAAAAATACGAAAATATTTCACATAACATAAACAAATATGTTCCTTGATATTCACAAAGTAGGCCTATACGACTATGTCTCGTAACCAGAATATTATACGGAATGGAATATAAAAATTGGAGATTTATCCTTCGAAGAGTTGCAAAAATTCAAATATCTTGGAGCAATAGTAACAAATATAAATGACACTCGGGAGGAAATTAAACGCAGAATAAATATGGGAAATGCCTGTTATTATTCGATTGGGAAGCTTTTGTCTTCTAGTCTGCTGTCAAAAAATCTGAAAGTTAGAATTTATAAAACAGTTATATTACCGGTTGTTCTGTATGGTTGTGAAACTTGGACTCTCACTTCCAGAGAGGAACAGAGATTAAGAGTATTTGAGAATAAGGTTCTTAGGAAAATATTTGGGGCTAAGAGGGATGAAGTTACAGGATGAATGGAGGAAGTTAAACAACGCAGAACTGCACGCATTGTATTCTTCACCTGAGATAATTAGGAACATTAAATCCAGACGTTTGAGATGGGCAGGACATGTAGCACGTATGGGCGAATCCAGAAATGCATATAGAGTGTTAGTTGGAAGACCGGAGGGAAAAATACCTTTGGGGAGGCCGAAATGTAGATGGGAGGATAATATTAAAATGGATTTGAGGGAGGTAGGATATGATCATAGACACTGGATTAATTTTGCACAGGATAGGGACCGATGGCGGGCTTATGTGAGGGCGGCAATGAACCTGCGGGTTCCTTGAAGTAAGTATTCTCCGTAGCAGTCTTCCCGTTTAATTCAGAGAAACGCAACGAAATCTCTGGCGCATAGTGACTACGAGACTCTTTAAAAAAAAAAAAAAAGCAATTAATTAGAGGAAACTGATTTCCATTTCGAAATGTGTCGAAAGTAAAGGGACTTAGAGAAAGCTGTTGTGAAACTAGTGTTAGCAAGGAAGAAATTTTGAAGAATGCAGGCAGACTAGAAAATTTATGACTGTCTCACCTACTACATAAAATAAATATAGGTCATTACATAATTGGACGGAGTTACGCAATAAGAGACCAAGCGCCAAAAACCTGTTTCGAGATATTGTCCATTCAAATAAATCTGTTTTTTTTATAAAACATTTTATTCAAGAAGTATTATAACATTCATAGTATTACAAAAATGTAGCACAAATAATACCAAAAAGGCTAACCGATTTTTAATAAGAGACCAGCAGTTGAATAAATATTTCAAAACAAAAAAATAAATGAATTTTATGCAATAACGGAATTTTTGCTTATAAATAGCAGCAAAATTCAGATATCGCATTCTTGATTTTTCTGTGTTAAATTAGCTTGCCATCAACAGATTTGTGCAAATATCTATTTTTTTTTTCAAATTGTCCGTTGGTCTATTATTGCGAAACTCCGTCCAATTAATAATGCCTCCATGCGATGTCGTAATTGTTTTACCTCATATCTGATCTCAATTTAAGGTAACAAGTATGTTCAACAGAGTAAGAATTAATCTTCAAAAGGTGAAATTTGTCTTTCCCGTACCACAATACAGACCCACGCAGGCATAGAATAAAACTGAAATGATCGGATGGTTTATTTTTCTTTTGATTCTCGACAACTCTCATGGGAAATATCAGCCGTTTCTGACGCTGACAAGTGCTGACTTGCTGATGGTCTTTCCATTTAGTATTGTGACGTTTTAATACGGAAACAGGAAGCTTCCATCCACCGCCTTCTTAATAATTCGTGCCTTCTTTAAACCGAATGCCTGGCACGCAAGGTATTTTTTAATTTCGCGCCTTTCATCTGTCAGAATGTAGAAGATGGCATTGAATGCAAGTAAGAGATGAGATGAGATGACACATCTTTTGTCATATTATTGAACATTTTTCGTACAACTGAACGGCAGTTGCATTCTGGCAATGAAAATTCAATTTCAATGTGTAATTCACTCTAATATGGTGGATTTATTTCTCAGTTATACAGAGTGGGTATGAAGCAATTTTATAGGTTTATAAGTTTAACGCTTGTATACATATTATTTTAGTTCGGTTATTTAACGACGCTATATGAACTGTTGGGTTATTTAGAGTGGATGGAATTGATGATAATGAGATGAAAATGGCGAATGAGGCCGAGGATTCGTCGTTCATTACCTGACATTCCCTTCAGATTGGGGAACTTATCGGAAGAAGCCCAACCATATAATCACCCCAAGAGGGAATGGAACCCACGACCAAACGCAGCTCCGGATCAGCAGGAAAATGCGCCTGTCGGCTAAGCTACGTCAGTAGCTTCCCTTTCATAATAAAAGGATGATCTTAAATGGCTGAGTTTTAGTAGAAGCAAATGTCAACATGAAAACAAATGGGAATTTTTTATATTAGTTACATTAGAGAACATTAGTTCAAACACTCGTAATGCCGCACTTTGACTTTAGCGACGTGTTGTTCACTGACTTTGGCACCGAACTCTCGAACAAATTACAAGTGTTCATAATATGTATATATGTATATGTGTATATATGTATATGTGTATGTATGTATGCATGTATGTATGTATGTATGTATATGTGTGCAATGTCCGACGATACGATCATATTTCACCATTTTTCGAAACCTTATCTTGGCTCCGGCTCAACGATCGCAGAACTTTACACTGTCTTTCTCTTCTATTTCAGATTCTGCGCACCTCAACCCCAAGTTATCTGTCGTCTCGTTTTGTGTATTTATGCTCCAACTATAACCTAAATACTCCATCTCAGATCACCGGTACATTGAGTATACCTCACCATAACACTTCCCGATACTCTTCATCATTCACCGTTTCAATTTCTCGTCACTGGAACTCCCTATCTCATACCTTAAGGGGCTGTCAGACATTTACTAATTTCAAAATCCAGTTGTCAAATAGACTGCTTAGACCGTGAATTTTCTTAAAATATAATTTTATCTAATAGGCTAGTCCACCGTTGTGGCTGAGGCCTTAGCGAGTCTAACTCCGAACCCAGCCGTCCCGTGTTCGATTCCCGGTCAGGACGAGTTGCCTGGGTGAGGATTTTTCGGGTTTTTCCCCTCATTCCTACGGATGAATATCAGGTTACTTTATCAGGCGATTGGAACCCCACTCATCTTCGCCACTTCCTTTTCTCCCCAATCATCCTTTCCTCATCATCCCGTTTCTGGTTTTTCAAATCACACTACAGGCGGCCTCCCGAAACTACTGGCTCTCTCGACCGGCTCCGTGGAATGTAGTTAAGCGACGTTGGATGGTTTTTGCAACGAGCACCAGAGACGGACCTACTCGGGGGAGGAGTTTCACCTCGGACCGACGGGGGGGGGGGGTTTGGGGGAAGTTGCCGAAACAGGAATGGTATATGGATTTCTGTCGGCTGTAGGGACCGGTCGTTAAGGGAGTCATGTGGTTGGATTGGTGCGCGTAGGGGATCTGTAGCACGCAACTCATTCCATATCGAAGTTTGGCGCAATAGATCTGAACAGGTCGCAGTTCTGGGCTATCCGTGCCTCCCTCAGTTAAATTCCATTCCATTCCATCTAATACGCTATATGATTTTTATTTTTAACATATAATTTTTTTTATTATTTTAACAATCCGATTCACATTCCTATAATTTGATTGTTAGAGTTACATGTAATTAAATTTGTTATCATTTTGTTATTATTATTATTATTAATTGTATATTGTTCCTGTATTTCTGCTATTGTATTGCTATTGTTCTAATAATGGTTGACTGAAAGAGAAGGCTTTATGACCTTAACTCTGCTAGTAGAAATAAATCTATTACTACTATTACTAATATTTCCCTTACTTACGGGTTCTGCAGGCCTGGTGTGGAGGAATCAAGTTTTTAAATTGAAAGATATAGGCTAGCTTCCATTAAATTCCTATGTTCCAATATTATCCGATACTAGTAACACTCAAGTCAACGCTGGGGATGGAATGGAATTTACGGGAGGGGAGCACTATGGCCCAGCACTGCGACCTGTTACGATCTATTGCGCTAACCCTCAAGCTAGGCGCATTCACAAACCCACACCGGCTGACTACACTAAGGTTCGCTGCGTATCCAGGTGTCGAGCAGGCAAGCCCCTCGTCCCTAGGCCAGCCTCTCCTTGCGTCGCCAACCTGCGATCAAGGAATATTATGGAATGATTACGGAATGGAGAAATGGTGACGAAAATATCTAGAAACCTAATATGGAGAAAAACGGGAGAAACCCGAGAAAACCCCAACTGTGATCTTGTCCGCCACAAGTGTCACTATGGATTTTTCGAGTTCGAGCCGCCTGTTTGACAGGTCGGAGGTCTGACCACTCAACTACCGCAGGGGTAACACTGGGTATAGAACCCATGTTCTCGAAATAATGAGCTCGTACTCTAACATTGAGATAGTGGGATGGAGCCGTAACTTCGTAATCCGTGAAGAACCTTCTTAAATAAAGATACATAGCTATTCTGTAACCCTACTGATGTTTCTTCACTTATTTTTCTGTTATTTTGGATGTGAACAATTTTTTTATTTCTGATAAATGGACTATCTTCAAAGATGTTGTTTTGTACAAAATACGAAAGCTGATTTGCAATTGCATGACAGTATTTGTTTCGTGACACCAAAACTACAATGAACTGGTTCTGCACTCCTGTAAGTCTCATTTCAGAGCCCAGAGTTCTAAGCACTCGCTAGTATTACTACATTGACATATTGTTGGTAACTGTAAAACATCGTTTTAGTTTTATCGACGTTATATAAAATCATTCATTCAGAATAAAGTAAGTTACATGAACGCTAAAATTTCTTAAACTACTTCAAGCTCACTTGTACAGGCCTCTTTATTTATAATAGACTGTTTACATGGAGGTCTGAATCCAAGCAGAATGAACTTTTAACATAAATAAAGGGGGCGGAAAATGTTCGGGAAATGTCAAATATTCAACAATGTTTTCATCATCAGTGTGTTGGCGTAACTTCACAGAATTCTAATTAATTGGTTGGAAGAGCACAAAGATAACATTGACAAAAAGCCCTCTCTTAATTCACAATGTTGCTATAAAAAGGTATCATCATTATACCCATGGGTAATCATGGTTTCTAATCTTCATCACGACTACAATATAACTACATTGAAACTGTTTCACTATAGTTTAAATTACCATGTATCTTATATGTCGTGTCATATATCATATCATATCATATCATGTGTCATATCATAACATATCATATCATATATCACATATATATTATGCCATGTCATGTCATGTCATGTCATGTCATATATCATATATGAGGGGCTTAGAACAAAAAGCAGGTAAGTGACGGAAACCTAGTTTTGAGGAAATTACAGTTAAAATTCTACATGCAATGAAATATTATACACTAGTTTGGTGAAATGATGCCCATAGCCTATAGCAGCACTGTATAATGTGATCTCTTACCTGATTTTATCCCAAAGAAACATCCTTTTGGGCTATCACAACACGCACTTACCTCATTTTCTTTGATAATGTCACTTACCTGCTTTTTGTTCTAAGCCCCTCATATATATCATATCATATCATATCATATCATATCATATCATATCATATCATATCATATCATATCATATCATATCATATATTTATTTTAGTAGGTCATTTTACGAGTCTTTATCAACAGCTTAGGTTATTTAGCGTCTGAATGAGATGGTGATAATGCCGGTGAAATGAGTCCGGGGTCCAGCACCGAAAGTTACCCACATTTGCTCACATTGGGTTGAGGGAAAACCCCGGAAAAAACCACAACCAGGTAACTTGCCCCGAACGGGAATCGAACCCGCGCCACCTGGTTTCGCGGTCAGATGCGCTAACCGTTACTCCACAGGTGTGGACTTCATATCATATCATATCATATCATATCATATCATACCATATCATATCATATCGTTTTAGTTGGTTATTTAACGACGCTGTATCAACTACTAGGTTATTTAGCGTCGATGAAATTGATAATAGCGAAATGGTATTTGGCGAGATGAGGCCGAGGATTGGCCATAGTTTACCTGGCATTCACATTACGGTTGGGGAAAACCTCGGAAAAAGCCCTACCAGGTAATCAGCCCAAGCGGGTATCATATCGTATCTCATATCGTTTATCATATCTTATCTTATTGGATCTCGTATCTCGTCTCTCTCTTCTGTATCATATATCATATCATACCACTTCTATTATTCTGCAAGGAATTATATGAGCAAGGTGACTGGCCTAAAGATTTCACGGAGACAGTGTTGCTTCCAATACCGAAGAAAATAATGCCAAGAAATGTAACAAATTCAGGACTATCAGCCTCGGCGAAGACTTCTATGCGAATACTGAATCGAAGTTCCTAAGATGGAAGAGTAGTTGAGAGAAGAGCAGTTTGGCTTCAGAAAGGGAAAAGGTACGAGAAATGCAATTAGATTGCTACGAAAAATCAGCGAAAGATACCTAGAGAAGAATGAAGAAGTGACAGAGTGGAGTGGAATAAACTGATGGGTATCCTAAAGAAAATTTACGTGGATTGAAAAGAGAGGAGGCTGTTCAGTAATCTTTATATGAAACGAGTCAAAGTCAGGATAGGAGAAGAAATGTCAGAAGGAAGTGAAATGTGGAGAGAAGTACGACAAGGATGCCCTTTATCACCTACCCTGTTCAACATGTATTTTGAGGATATAGTGAAGAACTGTTTTCAGAACCTGAGAGGAGTGATAATAGGAGGAAGAAGAATAAAGTGTGTAAGATTTGCTGATGATATGGCGTTGTTAACAGAAGAGGAGATGATATTAAGGCTATGTTACTGGAGCTAAATGACAGCTGTGAGCAGTATGAAATGAAGATAAATTCAACAAGAAGAAGACCATGGTCATAGGAAGGAAAGTAAAGAAGATAAACTTACGAATTATAAATGAGGCAGTAGAGCAAGTGGACAGCTTCAAATACTTAGCAGTAACATGAGCTGCTGCCAAGAAGTCAAATGGAGAATAGCAATGGCAAAGGAAGCTTTTAATATAAAAAGGAGCATCTTCTGCGGATCTCTGGAGAAAGAACTAAGGAAGAGAAAGTGCTTTGTGTGGAGTGTAGCATTGTATGGGGCAGAAACATGGACATCAAGACGAAGTGGAGAGAAGCGAATAGAAGCTTTTGAAATATGGATATGGAGAAGGATGGAGCATGTGAAATAGATAGAGTAAGAAACGAAGCTGTGTTGGAAAAAGTGAATGAAGAAAGAATGATGCTAAAATTGATCAGAAAGGGAAAAAGGAATTAGCTGGGTCATTGGCTGAGAAGAAACTGCCTACTGAAGGATGCACTGGAAGGAATGGTGAACGGGAGAAGAGTTCGGGGCAGAACAAAATATCAGATGGTAGACGACATTAAGATATATATGGATCATATGAGGAGACAAAGAGGAAGGCAGAAAATAGGAAAGACTCGAGAATGCTGAGTTTGCAGTGAAAGATCTGCCCTTGGACAGAACACTATGAATGAATGAATCCTACCATATCATATCACATGATATATTATCATATCGTAGCCCATATCATATCATATATGATATCTAGTATCGCAGGCCTAGTACTGTAGCTATATAACTTGAGATCTAATGTTTGAAATAAGTATCTGTAGATGAGCTATTTAACATGAGTTCATACGAAATTGTTTTTAATAAATGAAGTCATTTTCATTTAGTTTCAAATAATTAATTAAGAATGAAGTGTTTTCATTAATTTTTAGAGTTTCAAAATATTTTGTGTTTTCATTGGTTTCAATTATATGTGTATTTTCAAATGTATGTTTTTTCCACTGTTGTATTTGTGACAACGCCTATTAGTGTATGTCTAATGGCCCAATAGTTTGAATTGAATTAGAAACTATCGTTTGTGCATCTATGTGTAGTAATGCTTTGGAGCAGATTTGTTTAAATAAGTTATGTAGCTTAAGAAACCATAATGGATCTCTAAGCTTACTACCTATATAACGCACTGAAGTAGATTATTATTAAAATGTCGGGTTACGCAGTGGTATTATTGGACCCACGATATATATCGCACTCCCAGTAAAATAATGTCGTAACTGGAAAATTGTTATTTGTAAAGATATGCTATTTTCTAGTAAAATACTGCTGTAATAGTACATTATGCAACGAGCCTATAATGGTAGTAATTAAGACGCGAGTTTCATAATTTTCATACGAGCGTCTTAATTACCATTATAGTCAAGTTTCATACGACTTTTTATGCTCGATCATATTTCTAACTTGAAATTATTCATAAGTATTCATATTATTATTATCTGACTGAGGATCGGAACTGACCTTGTGCAATATCTCGTAAATTGTGGGATGTGCGCAGACGCGAAAGTATTTATTTTTTTCCGAGAAACAAATGTCTCGCGCTAGTTGTCTTCCGATTGCATATCCGAGAATAATCGATACTTGCGCTTTCATATTGCTACAATGGTATTTTCTGATTGGTGGAACACCTGAACTTTAATGAATAGGTGTACTTTAATGAGGTCCATTAAAGGGCTGCTACCAGGTGTACAATTACTACATTTGGGCATGGTCGAGCATACAATATTTTAATAAATAGGTACCAAAATCTGTTCTCTTGACCTGAAGTATGCGGATGCTATCGCGAATGATGACGATGAATTTTATGCAGAAATGATTGTAACTGCTATTTCCATCGGATGAGAAAGTAGTTTTATTGGTCTATGTTGTAATAGCTTTCATGCATGTTAAAAATATTTTTCTACATTAATAAAGACTAATAAAGGCTAAATACTAATCCATTATGAACTTCTGGTAATAGACGTCACTCCAATAAAGATTAGGGATCTCTGCTGGAGGATAGTGCTAACATACCTACTGATTTACAATCTTGCTGGTCAAGAGAAAGATTTGTCTGACAGTACCTTCTAAGTGCATTTACGAGAAGCACAAAATGTAAATAGATTATCATTTAGGCCGTGATCAGAATAAAAATGAGTAAATACTCTTGTTAGTAAGAATAAAAACATTTGAGTATATACTTATTTTTGATTACATAGTCCTAACATGAAAACATAGTAGAATATACTCAAGTGTCCATCTTGTACAGAATATGTAGGCCTGCTCATATTTAATAAGAATAAAGACTTGTATATTCTTATTTTTATACGTTCTTTCTCATGTTATTCTGAGTATGGTTTGTAGCAGGCTCATTCTGAGTATTTGTTGATTTGTGATCAGTTGTTTAAAGTTAAGTTTAAAAAAATTGCAGATATATGAACGAAGTGGTGCCTCATGGAAAATATAGAAAAATACGTGAACATGTGGATTCAAAGAACTTCAAAAACCCTTTAATGCTTCACAAATGTTGTAGCTGTCTGCATTAGAGAGAACCAATAGACCAACTAAATCGCCCATCACAAAAACAGTGGTATGAGTCATTTCCATGCAAAACTGCACAACAGATATTTGAATGATCACCTATTCAAGGTCTAAGAGAAAAACTTTGGTAATGCAAAGAGAAAAATATCGATATAACAGGACCAAAAACACACATATTTCAATATCGTGATTATATTGCTACACTTCCAATCAACAGTGTCACAGAATCTCCCTTTAAAATATTTACAATACGTGAACAACAAACTTTTTTTCTACTGATCCGATAATGTTTCACAGCAATTGAGTCTTCAAAGCGCAGGTGTGGGATTTCAATGAAGTGATCAAAGCAAAGTGGCACTGAACAATATGCACATCCTACTAAAACCACTTTTACATTCCACATCGCTTCCGCATTCTAACAGTCCAATATCAATAGCCACACTAATCACATTTTCATACGATAATATTAGAATTTCAATGTCATAACCTGTCTCTTTTCAATCATTTTACAACATAGACTTGTATTTTAGTGCAGAAAGTTAAGTGTATATCGCAGAGTGAGTGAAATCTGTTGATGAAATGGCGATCATGTAACTTTACTTGTGGTTTTCCAATATTTTGTTGTCTTCAGTGGCGATATTTTGAGCGTAACATTTTTGTTCTGAAAACTTCCATCTAAAAGAGTACGATCTTTATGACTCGGCCAGAAATCACACAGCAATAGACTCTACTCACTTACATGTTCATCAAGGACTGAAGTTAGAAAACGTTTCTTATGCTCTTTCATATTTTTTTTTACTTGCCTTCACAGCAATGTTTCGTGGACATGTTGCTTTAAAACATTTGGGCCCAAAGTGTCTTGCGTCTCTTGATATAGAGCTTGTTAGCTAATCTGCAAGTCATTGATAAAACCACATCAACACGCCAGCTGTAGTTTTCTCTCCTTCGTTATTCAACGAATCAATCAATGACCAATTCGATCACTCCGTTGTTGAGTTTTTCAATATTATTGATTTCTAGGAACACTTTTTAATTGCATACGATATGTAACATGTGCAGAATGATGATATAGGTGTGATGTAGTGAGACAAAAGAATTATCGTTTCTATCCCTACTTGCCTTTGTAAACTTTGAATCCAGCTAGGCTGTTTTGAGATCTTCTGTTAAGAGTTCGTTGGGACCTGTATCTGCATCTTCGTACAACACCTCTGACGCATTTTATGTGCTGAGAACTATAGTTCATGCAGTAATTATCACTGCAAACCGTTGACTGTACATTCCAATGTCCGGGGTCTTATCTTTGTTTGTTCCACCATCAACAAGCAGGGCGTTGAACCCGGTATCGTGTCTTGGGCTGATCGGATTCATTAGTCGGTGTCAGATGGATAAGCCGTGGGTCACAAACGCCGGTCCAGGACTTGGGAGATATCCCGATCTGTACCCAACAGCGGGTCTTCATGCATAAACATGGCAGCCATTACGCGGAGAAGTGCGATCTTGCCGGTTGGATGCAACCCAACATGTCAGTGGCGTGCTGTAAAGACAATAAAGTCTGTCAGCATTTAGTGGTCATAAATATTGTTGAAATGAAAATTTTATAGATTGTCATGGGGTGCAGTTTGTCATGTGAGCTACAATAGAAGGAATCTTGAAGGGCAGGACCTATGAAAACACTTTTTTTCCTACATGATTTAAATTACTAGAAATTATGCGACTTCTTTCAGATTACGATCAGAATGTTAGTTTGAAGTTCTGGACAAACCATAGATCATAACCCAAAAACGGTATTAATAAAAAACGAGTAATAACTATATCTTTAATATCAGAATGATTATATATATATATATATATATATATATATATATATATATATAAATTGAATCAGCCATTTGTAAAACCACATGAGTCACAGAAAATAAGTTTCGAGAAAAATAGAAGAAACTATCTACAACTTACTTAATTACTTACTTACTTACTTATGGCTTTTAAGGAACCCGGAGGTTCATTGCCGCCCTCACATAACTCCGCCATCAGTCCCTGTCCTGAGCAAGATTAATCCAGTCCCTACCATCATATCCTACCTCCCTCAAATCCATTTTAATATTATCCTCCCATCTACGTTTCGGCCTCTCCAAAGGTCCTATTCCCTCCGGCCTCCCAACTAACACTCTATATGCATTTCTGGATTCGCCCATACGTGCTACATGCCCATCTAAAACGTCTGGATTTAATGTTCCTAATTATGTCAGATGAAGAATACAATGCGTGCAGTTGCGTTGTATAACTTTTTCCATTCTCCTGCAACTTCATCCCTCTTAGCCCCAAATATTTTCCTAAGCACCTTATTCTCAAACACCCTTCACCTTTGTTCCTCTGTCAAAGTGAGAGTCCAAGTTTCACAACCATAAAGAACTGTAATATAACTGTTTTATAAATTCTAACTTTCAGATTTTTTGACAACAGACTAGATGATAAAAGCTTCTGAACCGAATAATAACACCTATTTCCCATATTTATTCTGTGTTTAATTTCCTCCCGAGTGTCATTTATATTTGTTACTGTTGCTCCAAGATATTTGAATTTTTCCACCTCTTCGAAGGATAAATCTCCAGAAACTGTCTGGATGTTATGTTAGCTCTCTGAAATATTTACAGGATGACCATACTTTAGTATGTCTGATTACATGATTACAAAAGCATTGTATCTTAATTATCTCATTTCATACCATCTTAAAAGAAGAAAGAAGAAATCAGTATCCTGTTACAATATGTAGTATATTGTTTGTTACAGTGTGAAATACTACATTATTATACTGTTTTCAATCAATTTATAATGTTTATTTTACTTAAGATTCAAAATGGTTAATTTCATTCAGAAATTAAATATAAATTATCATAGCCGATTTTAAACAGTTGTTTCTGAGTAATTCATTTTCAAAACATTGTGTCACATGTTTAATGGAAATGTATGAGTACACACATATCTTTAGTTAACGATAAGTAAATAACATAAATTGCATATTATCCCTCCAAAAAAGACGGTGTTCCTTGCTTTAGGATCTCTTTTCTAGGACGTTTCCTCGTTTTATCATGCTCTTCTACAATTCTGAAAGTATAAATTTGTTCCTTTTTACTTTGAAGTGATGCAACGAAAATGACAATATTAATATCTGTGCCATGTTTCTAACCGCCCTACTTAATTTTACATAAATGCTTCTCGTTGACAGAACTAACAACATCATATTGACAATGCAACATATTCCCATCAAAACTTCATACTACTAAGATAAATTAAACAATCGTATTGTACTTCCATGCATGGATCTGCTTGCTTCCTTGCAACTATATTATTCCCTCTGTGAGAGATTTTTCTCTTTGCAATGCCTCATTCTCTCTTTTACACACATCTCTGTTAATGCACCTTTTTACGTATTTTTTCTTCTACAGAACTCTTGCAACTACACTCACTGTCAAATATCTTGACAAAGAAGTGTATGGTAGCAAATGCATCACGGGTGCATCATGGCGTTAAGCGTTAAAACCACATGAGTGCGGGACTGATATGGTTTTGAAAGGAACTCAATATTTTAATATTTTATAGACTGCTTAGTTATGGTTGGACTCACGTTGTTTCGACTGGAAATGATGCATCTACCCCTAGTGCTTGCTGTAGTACCAGTAACTCATTTTCATAAAAATGTGGACTCATGTGGTTTTACAAATGACCGATTAAATTATATTTCATAGAAGTTATACATAACATGAAAGTAGATACCTCTGACTGAGGTTCTGAGTGATTTGTGCATTTACTCGTAATTTCAAGGAGTACATTTCACTTGACGATATGTTTCAGTGGAAGAACAATAAAATTGTTTGTATTCATCTGTAGTCTGATCAGAGTAATATGTTACTAGTAAACGTTGAATGCAGTGGAGGGAGAAAGAAATTTGTCACCATATCCCATTATCTCGTGGCTTAGTTGCGTAATGAGTGATAAATTATTGCTGTCATTTATGAAGCTCAAACCTGTCTTCGGACAATTGACTAAACAAAAAACATGCAAATTTCAAGTGAATATCTTTAGAGTATCAGAGTTATTGCTTTTTGAAGACTGAAAAATGCAGAAAATTTCATCTGCTGAAATGAGAAAATATTCTTACAGTTACAGTAAATGTCCCGACGGCACGCATTACCACTTAAAAATAGTAACAGATCAGTTGTTTGGCATTTATAATCTACTTTAAATATATTTCATAAAGGGCTTAAAAATGATAATCATCCGTTAATTGTTTCAAAAGCGACATTTATTATCTATCTTAAACATACTTTATAAAAGTCTTTACAAATCATACTCAAGCGTCCGTTAATTATTTTAAAAACGACATTTATGACCTATTTTAAATATATTTTATAAAGAGCTGTAGAAATAATAATCAAGCATCCGTTAAATTATTTTAAAAATGACATTTCTGACGTATTTTAAATATACTTAATAAAGAGCTTTAGAAAAATAATCAAGCATCAGTTAGTTATTTAAAACATGGCATTTATGACCTATTTTAAATATACTTTCTGAAGAGCTTTAGAAATAATAATCAAGCATCCGTTAATTATTTTAAAAATTACATTTATGACCTATTTTAAATACACTTTATAAAGAGCTTTAGAAATAACAATCAAGCATCCGTTAATTGTTTCAATAGCAACACTTATTATCTATTTCAAATATTATACTTTATAACAATCAAGCATCCGTTAATTGTTTCAATAGCAACACTTATTATCTATTTCAAATATTATACTTTATAAAGCTCTTTAGATAGCTATCATAATCAAGCATCCGTTAATTATTTAAAAATTATAATTATTTATTTATGATCTATTTTAAGTATACTTTATAAAGAGCTTTAGAGATAATAATCAAGCATCCGTTAATTGTTTCAAAAGCGACACTTATTATCTATTTCAAATATTATACTTTATAAAGGGCTTTACATACTGTATCATAATCAAGCATCCGTTAATTATTTAAAACATGACATTTATGACCTATTTCAAATATACTTTATAAAGAGCTTTAGAGATAATAATCAAGTATCCGTTAATTTTTTTCAAAAGCGACACTTATTATCTATTTCAAATATACTTTATAAAGGGCTTTAGATATCATAAGCAAGTATCCGTTAATTATTCCAAAAGCGACATTTATTATCCATTAAAATATACTTTAGAAAACATAATCATTCGTTAATTATTTCAAAAGCGACATTTGGTATCTATTTAAATATAGGTTACTTTATAAAGGCTTTGAAAAATCATAATAAATCACCCGTTAATTATTTCAGAAGCGACATTTATTATCCATTTAAATATTCTCTATAAAGGGTTTTAGAAATCATAATCAAGCATTAGTTACTTGTTTCAAAAGCTACATTTATTATCTATTTCAAATATACTTTATAAAGGGCTTTAAAAATCATAATCAAGCAGGCGTTAATTGTTTCAAAAGACATTTATTATCTATTTCAGATATACTTTATAAAGGGCTTTAAAAATCATAATCAAGCAGGCGTTAATTGTTTCAAAAGCTACATTTATTATCTATTTAAAATATACTTTATAAAGGGTTTTAGAAATCATAATCAAGCATCCGTTAATTATTTCAAGAGCTACATTTATTATCTATTTAAATATAGGTCATTAATAAAGGGTTTAAAAATCATAATCGAACTTACGTTAATTATTTCAAATGCGACATTAATTGTCTATTTGATATAAGTATACTTTATAAATGGATTTGAATACATGATATTGATATAATTTCACGAAAATGCCTTTGTATCTGATACCGCATGAAATGTGTAAAGACTAAATATATACGCCTACGCTGCTTCGTTGTATGTGCAATAAATTTACAACATTTTAATTTAGCCTAAATAGTTTCAAGTTTAAATATTTCAACTGCAGAACAAATGCTATTGATAATTATATTAGCCATTGTACTGGTTTACTCATGCAGAAGCGTTTTTAAGTTCATTCATAAACACAATAATTTCATGTTCTCTACTCTCCGATTCTGTGGAGCATTATCAACTGGAATGAAACATCATTTTACAGGAGAACAACTCTTTAGAGGATTTCCATAACGTTTAATTATAATTAATGAGGGTGGCCGAGAAAATCTTCCTGCTTGTTATGCAATATTTCTGGCTTATATACTGATAGGTCAATCTAGTTTTCTTGAATGATCAAAGTGCATTCTACAGACATGGTACAACACTCAAACTTCTTTAGAGACCCGAGGCAATGCTCAATATCGGCTTGGAAATATAATAACTTTTGTTATAACGTAGAACCGCTACCTACTCTAACTGAATTATAAACATTCCGTGACCCCAAAACTTACTTTCCTGGCTTCGTGAACAAAAGGTTTGTGTGTTGTACATAGAGATTAGACGAACTTTCCAGGAAATGCAATAAATGTGGAAGGAACGTGAATGAACTGAAATTTCATTATTATGGCGGGCAGTAATATAATATGAAGGCCAAAGTTTAGTTAGATCATGTCTCGTGGAAATACTGTCCTGGGGACAGGGCTTCGAACTATGATAACCAACATATTAGACACAAGTAGTGACATTCTTGATCGTGTGGTCAACGTGACGCAAAATTTTGACAGCAGGTAAGATGAAACACAAGCAATCATTTTAACAGGGTGATAATTTCCCATTTTTTGTACCTGGAATTAAATGTGAATCTATTGGATTGCTGGCCTGGAATACTACTACTTGATTCAAGAAAGAATAATGAAAATAACAGTAGTAATTCCGATGGCTATTATTATTATTATTATTATTATTATTATTATTATTATTGTTCTAATGCATACCCACTTCACTTTGCGTGATTCGGGTTCCGCATACTGCGAATAGATGGCAGGACTGTGGCCAATTTTTTAATTGCACACAACTTCGGCAGGCTACATTATGCATGATAATATCTGTGAAGAGTTATGTGTATGTACAGTACGATTATTTAGTCCTGACAGTCGCCGGAGATGTGCGCGTGGGACAGGCGAGTCCATTTAGTTACGCCAACGGGTGTTTGGGTTATTCGCTCCCTTGCCTTTACCGACCGCTCGCCCTGTCTCTACTCCGGAACTCTCCCCACTCCTCCTATATCTTCCCCTCTTTCGCGTCGCTGAGCTGTCAGGACTAAATAATTAATCGGTCTGTACTAGGATGACTGTATGTTAAGTGTTCGTGTAAGTGTAGTGTAGGGAATGGGTGAGAATGATGATGAAGGTGAGGAAGAGAGAAGGGGAAACCCGGCACGTAGCTTACTCCTGTCGAATAGCACCAAGGGGGCCGCCAAGCTTAACGTCCCCGTCCGACGGACGAATCACTATCATCAGTGGCATATGCCTTCCATTCATATGCACTGCAGAGAGATTTGGGATTTAACTCAGGCATATTGGTGCACAATTTAGTGATTAGAAGTTGTGCACCGCCATTTCTCCTAGTCCTGAGATATAAATTTTACAAGAAAATTTCTGACCGCGCCGGGAATCGAACCCGTGCCGGCTAGTCTGGAGGCAGACACGGAACCACAGAGCTATATTATTATTATTATTATTATTATTATTATTATTATTATTATTATTATTAGTTAAGTCTTTCCTTTAATTACTGGTAATTTCTTTGACATGAAGCATCAGAAAATTTTATGATAAAGATGGTAAAATAACACGTCTACCGAATACCATCTCGCTATCACAAAATCCACAGACGCTGGAGACGTGTGGCAGGATGATCTTGACTGTGAGATGATAACTGCGCATGCGCGGAGTGTGCGGACTTTGTTAATAAAAATCTAAACTAACCATACCTGACCTTCGTATATGCAAGATGTGTAATCGGAGCACGAAGGGAACGTCTTGATTTGATCTGGAATGTGCACGCGAAAATAAATCCAGGTAAGGATCACGCTGGCACTGCATGAGAGGTCTGAGCATGCGCCACAGCCAGACTGTTCCTGTCACGAGCCCTTCTCACTAGACACCCTCACTGATTAAACAACGTTATTAAATAGCCGATAAAAATGACGTACTTATTCCGTTTCTTCATTTTCGGATTGTACAAATTTTCTTTATTCCGTGTGATCTTCATTCATCTACTTCGCTGTCTTTCTCAATTTTTAATGCTTACTTTATTTTTTTAACCTATGTGTTCATCTTACCACCTCGATCATTTAGGATATTAGATAACTGCTTGATCGTTTAATATCTCATTTAATACGTCTGAGACTTTGTGTTCATGGGTCTTCAAATTTAATTTCACATTTTAAAACGTTAAGAAGCGACTTAAATATAGAACCTCTATAGGCAATAATGTAATAGAATATAGACAACAAAGTTGATCATATGAACAGAATGAGTGATGAGAGATACACAGTAATAGTAAAAAAAGATTACAAGACGACGCCGAGATTCTGAACGCCCTCGAAAACATTTTTTTTCAGTCCTTAATTGAAACATTTATTTCAAATTTCAAGTGCATCGAAAGATACTATAACATGGTCAAGTACAAATTTATATAATAATACAGAACAGAACGTATAATACAGAATAATACATCAGATTACAGAATATAATTATAATAGAAATATAAATAAAATGATACAATCAATGTAAAAAGAGGATACAATAATATTAACAAAATTTGAGGACCGAATAAGGAGCGCTCGTGTTCGGTCACAGTTCAGGTAGCCTATATTGTTAATATAAGAGGAATATAGAAAATAAAATAAAATAGGCTAAAGCAAGGAGAAGCACTATCACCATTACTTTTTCACTTCGCTGTAGAATATGCCATTAGAAGAGTTCAGGATAACAGATAAGGGTTTGGAATTGAACGGATTACATCAGCCCCTTGTTTATGTGGATAACGTGAATATGTTAGGAGAAAATCCACAAACGATTAAGGAAAACGTGAAAATTCTACTTGAAGCAAGTAAAGCGATAGGATTGGAAGTAAATCCCGAAAAGACAAAGTATATGATTATGTCTCGTGACCAGAATATTGTACGAAATGTAAACATAAAAATTGGAGATTTATCCTTCGAAGAGGTGGAACAATTCAAATATCTTGGAGGAACAGTAACAAATATAAATGACACTCGAGAGGAAATTAAGCGCAGAATAAATATGGGAAATACCTGTTATTATTCGGTTGAGAAGCTTTTCTCCTCTAGTCTGCTGTCAAAAAATCTGAAAGTTAGAATTTATAAAACAGTTATATTACCGGTTGTTTTGTCTGGTTGTGAAACCTAGGCTCTCACTTTGAGAGAAGAACAGAGGTTGAGGGTGTGTGAGAGTAAGGTTCTTAGGAAAATATTTGGGGCTAAGAGAGATGAAATTACAGGAGAATGGAGAAAGTTACACAACGCAGAACTGTACGCATTGTATTCTTCACCTGACATAATTAGGAACATTAAATCCAGACGTTTGAGATGGGCAGGGCATGTAGCACATATGGGCGAATCCAGAAATGGTTATAGAGTGTTATTTGGGAGACCGAAGGGAAAAAGACCTTTTGGGAGACGTAGACGTAGATGGGAGGATAATGTTAAAATGGATTTGAGGGAGGTGGGATATAATGATAGAGACTGGATTAATCTTGCACAGGATAGGGACCGATGGCGGGTTTATGTGAGGGCAGCAATAAACCTGCGGGTTCCTTAAAAGCTAAAAGCTAAGTAAGGCTATAATTTTTAAATCAAATTAAAGAGTTAACACGTTTCTAATTTTCTTGTTATAATGTTCGTGGGTTACATGTTAGAAGTTATGTTATGTTTTATTTAACGACGCTCGTAACTGCAGAGGTTATATCAGCGTCGCCGGATGTGCCGGAATTTTGTCCCGCAGGAGTTCTTTTACATGCCAGTAAATCTACTGACATGAGCCTGTCGCATTTAAGCACACTTAAATGCCATCAACCTGGCCCGGGATCGAACCCGCAACCTTGGGCATAGAAGGCCAGCGCTATACCAACTCGCCAACCAGGTCGACTGTTAGAAGTTCTGGGTGTATAATTTAGCTAAAGAATTATACAACCGAGGGCAAAAATTAGGACTGAAGTATTGTGAAGCCTGAACGGGCGACATGCCTATACCTTGAAGTGTTGATGATGATTATGATGATGATTTTAAAAAGTTGTTTTTAAATGGTTAATAGCCTTTATCCTGAAACTTAAAGTGTGGTATAATATTTTTGTCACCCTATATGTATGTGTAACGAAGTTTAAAATCCCGTAACAGGTAGCTCACAAGACTAGAGTTTAATGTCTGAAAAATGTAATTGGAAAAGTGGGGTGAGTGAAGTCTCTTTGTATCCGTTGACTTTGGCGCTGTTAATATTCTGCAGAATATGACGCCAACCATGAAGCTCTGACGATATGTTTGCACACATTTTTTGCACGCTTCCTTCACACTTCACTCAACCCTATAACATGTATCGGGACATCCGCCTCTTTTTCAGTACCAGTTCCGCCAGTTGGTACGGGTGGATGAGCTCATTTTTCTGGGAAAATCTTCGTTAGGCATTTATCGGACCGAGAAATTTCTCAATGAATAAAGTTGTTCAACTCAGTGATGGATTTGTTTCTGATTCTTGTGTAACAGGAAGGAGGATGTGAGGTTGAATTTTGTTTCTACAGTGCTGGATTCCTGAGGTCTCAAAGCCCTGGGATTATTTCACAGTAAGAGAAATCTCATATATTGCTCACTTTGATATGTTTCTTATCATTTCAGGAATGCTGCATCTCTTAATGGTTATTCGTACAGAGTCATGTCTTTCCCGAAGCTCTTCCAGAAGGACTTTTGTACAGTAGTGGCAAAAAAAAAAACCCGGACCGACCCTTGTAGCTGATTTCAGAGCCGCGTTCACAGTGACAGCACGATAGACTGATAACTAAAACTTTCATGGTTCGAATCCTGCCTGTGAAGGAAACTATTTTTTGTTCCTTATTCAAATGTATTCCCAATACTTTTCGATTGCAGCGATATTTTACTACTTAATTAACTTATTATTCCCAGAACATGAATTTTACCAGCTTATTTTCTAATGGCTTTCGAAATGGGCTACGTCAGCAGTCGAAACTACAACACTTTCAATAGATAACTCGCTGTCTTGTGAATGCGGGCGTGGCATGCGCAGTGGCTCATTTCGGGGACTTTGATTATTCCGTCGGTCCGGTTTTTAGCCACTACTGTACGTAGCAAGTTGTCCTTCCGGTAGGACAGACTCTTAAACAATATTTTGCATATGCTGTCCTTCTAGTAGGACGTATTTCTGTAACATCTACCGGCAGTACGCAAGTTATGGGTCCTGCCTGCAGTACCCTGTTGTCCTGCCAGAAGGACATATTATTTACTTTTTATTTTGTTTTGTTTATTTATTTATGTACTTATTTGTTTATTTATTATTATCAGGAAAGTAAATAATGTACGTACATGTGTGAATCGTAACATCATCTTATTTTATTTCTTTAACATATTGTATTTATTTATTTATTTATTTATTTATTTATTTATTTATTTATCTATCTATCTATTTATTATTTTCAATAAAATTTACATTAGCTTTATTTGTAACATTAGGATGATAACTGAATAAATAAAACTTTATTCAGTACGTATCAGGAAAGTAAATAATGTACATACATGTGTGAATCATAACATTTTCTTATTTTATTTCTTTAACAAATTGTTTTTAATACTTATTTGTGAAATAGAATACAAAGCCAGATATTACTCGAGATTATTTAAAGAAATTTGAAAGTAAATAATTTTAAAATGTCATTTATATGATTTGACTAAGTCCAATGAATACTAACTTTCATGAATTATGCAGGAATTCCATTCCGAATGTGAAATGAAAAACAGTCACGTTTAGTTTGAGGAATACACATAACTGTTCTTGGGCCACAAGTACACAAAGGTAACTAGCTTTTTGTTGCATCTTCCTGATTCTGGAGCAAACAATATATTTTCCCTGGATTCTTATTGTTTTTTGTCAGACTTTGAAGAATTATTGGAGTTAGAAGAAGTGCCATTGTTGGCTATGTTAGTTATGTCTGAGGCACGAATCCACGTTATTCTGTTATCAATATTCCATTTTATTTTAACAAGTTAACTACAGTTCCTTCACACACACTTTCAGACCCTGTATCACCAAAAACAGATTTACTCCAAGTGTTATTTTCACCTTCATCAAAGAGAATTGCTTTAGCGAAAACTCGCGCACCGTCTCTGAAAGAATCCGTCACATCTCAGTAAAAATATCTCGTGCCAACTTATTTTTTTGCGCTAATAAAGAGAGAAACGCTCTTGTCAATGATCTAGGCGAACATTCTCTCGGCAGAACAGGAAATACTATATAATCACTTCAACTTGGTAGGAGATGAGGACATCCTGTCCTGCCGGTAGGACGCTGTACGATTAATCATTAAGAACAATCTAGAATCTATGCAAGTCAACAGAAGTATTCAAATCATTATGAATCTTGAAGCTTTTGAACGTAATAGAGAAATAAGAGAGGCTAGAAGAGGATGTGGCATGGTGGATCGCAATGTAAAACTATAGGGTTGTATTACTTAAGAGAAACATCAGATACTTTTACTGCAACACAATTAGAAACTGTAGGTAATAGGTCTACAAACTGAAGGATTACAAAGGAAAGTGAACTATGTGAAATCAGTAGAATAGCCCGTTGGGAAGAGAAATAATGAGACTCCCGTATAACGAGAAGACTTGCAAACACAATGCAAATAAATTACTATATTCAGGAAAGGTTTTGTTTGAACTTTTTCTACAGCTGGTGATATAATTTCAAAACATTTGAAAAGTTTATTGTACCTTCGTCAACATATGAACAAAAGATGGAACAAGAGAGATTTCCCACTCGTTAGGGTTCTTAAAGTAACTTGGTGGATACGAATTGGGTCCGAATAAATACATACTTGAAATATTCAGTACTAGTTAGGTCCCAGGGTAAGAAGGGTACAGCACTAGGTGAGTCCCATCTGTGCAGGTACTTATGCCTTTATTCATGGATCTTAAGATACACCTACATATTAATCTAGAGTAATGTCACAAAGTGTATATTAATGAATACTTAACCTATTCAGACATTGTGAAGTTGAAATAGATGAATGAGAATTACTGAACTAAAGAAATTAAATGTTATTCAGTAATGTCAATTGAGAAAAGCGAAATACAGGTTTAAAAATGTTAAATACATATACTGCGTTTTTTTTTCTTGTTATTGTAACAAAAATGCATTTTCATTATCTGCTGAAACCATAATGTAATTTTAACATTTTATATTATAATTACAAATAACCTGATTACTACATTAATTAAATGAACAATTGTTATGAAGGTGTGTCATTTTCTTTAGATACAATGGACATGGAATTAGAAGATGAAGATGTAGGCCTACATGTGGAAGTAGGATTTCACACTGTATTTAATACAATGGATTCATGCTCATCGATTTACATGGAAACAGTTGGCGACACTGACTAAACAAAAGAACGACCATGCGATAAATTGATAGTGATAAATCGAGCTGCAGAAATTATCGCGATGTATGACTGTGATTGGTTCGAATTCAAAATGCCATTACACTTCATTGGCCGAAAATGGAATGACTTAATATAAACGAAATAGTCACTCTAAATGAATGAGTCCGTTGGAACCATAGTCTGAAAATAATTATGTCGATGCTTTGAGAAGTTTGGTGATCGAATGTAATAAACTGAACTTATAATTTTACCCTACAAGAGTGTATTTAGACTTTGAAAAGGCTAGAGTGCAATATCGGCTGTATGACCAGACACTGAAATCAAAGGTTGCAGACTTCATTTAGGACAAAGTTGGTGGCGTCTATCCAGAAAGTAGGTTTATCACTAGAATACAAGAACAATACAGATATTGGAGCATATCTTAAGTGCTTTTCTGTCCTTCCATTTCAGTCACCGTGAAGGATGATTGTTTCACAGATGATGAGTATTGAACCACAAGATCAAAGAGTGCAGGAATTTACAGATTACGTACTAGAAGAATATATTAAACCTGATGCTGCTTTCCACCAGTAATATGGGCTAAATTTAAAGGAACAATCGAATAATTTCATGTGAAGTTGAATGCTTAACTCATTCTAACATTTTTCAATTTATAGTGGTATTAAAAAAAAACTCCGGATTGACGCAAACGTCGATATTACTGGTCTACCAAAAAAAAAAAAAAAAAAAAAAAAAGAGCTTTTTGTCTGCTACTGAGGAAATTTCAAGAGTTTTATACTGAAATTGTTGCCGGGATTTATCATAGCGCGTCAGGTTTTTAGTTATGGGACTGTAACATTAATTTTAAATCTTACTACCTGTAACGTAAAGTCGGAGATATAAATTGAGCTTAGTTTATATATTATTTGCAAATTGTTATATAGTATAATTTAAATACATTTATAAGAAGATTCACACTTACAATATGTAGTAAGCACTAAAACTCTGTTAGAAGTATTCGAGACCTATTATTTTCCGCTTATGTTGGCATGTGGTTGATCGCTGTAGGTCGTATTGACCCTGGTACCTGGATTCCATTGTTGATATGTCCTGATGGAACCTCTCACCAAGTTCGTCACTTACAGCGTCATTACTAAGAATTGCAAATTATATTATTTCAAAATTGTGACATAATAGAAAAAACGGACTTCAAATCTGTAATCAGCACACTCAAATTAGGGTTGATACAATTGTTTTTGTTCAGTAGTAAATCACAGTAAAATAAATAAAATGAATCTAAATGTAATAAAAATGTAAACATTAAAATGTTATTTTAAAATTGTGATGTAACAGAAAAAACAGACCAGGTCTGTAATCAGCACACTCAAATTAGGGTTGATACACTTGTTTTTGTTCACTATCACTGTAGACCAGTGTATTAGAAGTCCAGCAAGGAAGACGAGACCTGTCACACTGATGAAAGAGGAATTTACACGAAAGAAGATGAACGACAAAATTTAAAACTCAATCAGTAGATTGGCGTATATAAAGGCACTGTCTTGTAAATTTCTTCCGAAGACATGAGAGTACAAGCTTGTTTCCGATCTCTGATAACGAATTTGAATGACGTCATGTGCGTCAGGAATCACATTGACAGCTGAATTGCGGTGAGAGGTGACCCGGGTTTTCAGTGCTGACACTCCACCCATCCTTCATCATATGATAACGCAGAATTCCTGCACGGAAATATCATATGTACTTCGGTACGTCATATAAATATGATATGCGTAAATAATCACTTAGTGATTCAAGACGGCGCTCATTCCGTCGGATCCCGGCCACTTAGTCACTCGTAATGAGTGCACTTCTGCACATAATGTGTTGGACATTGTACCACTGTCATATATGTGTAACACAGTGCTTCAGGTTTGGCCACCAAAGGGAAACTAAGAGATGGAACTTAAACTGAGAGGATTCAATCCGGCATCGGAACTGAAAACCGGTGTGGCTTAGTGGATAAAGCGTCAGCACGTAGAGCTGATAACCCGGGTTCGAGTCCAAGTGTCGGAGAGAATTTTTCTCCGCTCCACCCATCCTTCACCATAAACGTGTTTTTTTTTTTTTGCTTGGTTATTTAACGAAGCTGTATTAACTACTGTTACTTAGCGTCGATAGTAGCCTATTGCTGACAGCGAGATGGTATTTGGCACGATGAAGCCGGGGATTCGCCATAGATTACATGACATTCGTCTTAGGTTTGGAGAAAACCCCGGAAAAACCCAACCATACAATCAGCTCAAGCGGAAATGGAACTTATGCCCGGACGCAACTTCGGATCGGCAGACAAGCGTTTCAGCCAACTGAACTACGCCGGTGGCTTATGTGATGTTACCTTTTAGTAACTTAGCTCTTCGGAATTTAGTGATATCTGTCTTACAGTCCCTTAACATTTTTATAATACAATATCTTACCTTAATTTGCTTTACTTTATGTGACTTTCTTTACTTTATCTTAATGGCAAAGAGGTCGGCGAATTGGAAACATCTCCCGGAAGGATTTAAGTTACAGTTCTGAGCAGATTCTACGAAAAATAAGATACTTCTTCACGTTTTTCTCTCATTACCCCGGTTTCCTCTGCGTCATTATACAATTACTCCAGTATTGATATATGGCATTTCAACTTATCTGAAAAGCCTATGTAACGTGAAAAAAGTTTGAGTAATAACATAACCAAGAAGATAATGGGAGCACGCCACTGCATTGTACACACACTGGGTGCGGATAGCGGTAGTCAACTTGTCTGTGATCCACCGCGTCCGCGGCCTCTTCAACGAATCGGCTTTAGAATTCCCTTTCATGTCTTTCCTTTGGTTTATACCTTAATATTATCTCCGGTCTTCGCAGGTGTTCTTACAGCTCTTTTCCTATACCTGACATTTTGCTTGATTCAATTCTCGTGGCCTTTAACGTTTGTTCCTTCTTCCTTCACCCCTTCCTCCATGTTGTAACCTATTTCTTTCCTATCTCTGTCTATCTTTTCTTAAAGTCTCCTTTCCCTCATCTCCATCATTCTTTTCCTTCTAATATTAACTTACACAGAAAGTTCCAGGCGTTTTAGTAACCAACGGCATGGTCCTTGTAATTCTTACACAGCGTCGGGACAACTGGACAGTTTACTCGTATATAGCGCGCATAATTCAGTATATAAACGAAATTACACATTTATCCTGTTTTCAGGGACATAACAGCAGTACAAATAAGTACATACAAATTACAGAGTGAAATATCTTGATTATTATTATTATTATTATTATTATTATTATTATTATTATTATTATTATTATTATTATTATTATTATTTAACGACTAGGTATTCGGCACTTTCCATCTTCATTCTTGTGAGATTTATGATATTTACATCCAGAATTTCATATTGCAATTTCACAATTCATGATTATGCGGCCAGAATAGAGGACTAATATGTTCTGGTCATAGTTGATGATAAGACGCCTTTAAACTGGACGGGACACTAAGTGCGAAAGAGGAGGAAATACTGGGAAACAGAATTTCACATGAGCGAAACCCACTTATTTGTGTATCATAGCTGCTACTAATCAGTCAGCAAAAATTATCACTATCCAGTTAATTACTCCAGGCTTTTGGTTGACGTTTCTTCAGTGCTGGTGAAATTCATGTTCTGGGAATAATAAGTTAATTAAGTAGTAAAATATCGCTGCAATCGAAAAGTATTGGGAATAAATCTGAATAAGGAACAAAAATGTTTCCTTCCCAGGCAGGATTCGAACCACGAAAGTCTTAGTTACCATTCTAACGTGCTCTGGAGTGAACAAGGTTCTGAAATCGGCTACAAAGGTCGGCCCGGTTTTTTTTTGCCACTACTGTACTTCTATTATCAGGTAGTAGCCTACATCTCACTTGACGATATGTGTCAGAGGGTGAACAATTGTGTATGTATGTATATATATATATATATATATATATATATATGGCAGGAAATAGGAAAAATTGGAGAAAGCTGGGTTTGCAAGACCTGCTCTTGGGCAGAAAACTATGAATGAATATGTGATGGCTATGGAGAGGTAATCATGCCTTATCCTTGTGCCCCACTTGTGTATTAAGGGGTTGACTCGCAAATCAAGAAATTCCGACCACTGCTCTATGGCATTTGCAAGCGTTCTCTCAAGACATTATCACTGCTGACTGAAAATGGGCTTTCACTACCTCATGAACCTCTGTAACCTGAACACCATTAATTCATTATCTTCCCGATTCCATTTTATCATGAGGCGAACTTGTTTCTTTGAACTTCTTAATTAATTCACGATAAAGAAACATGGTGCAAGGGGCGTCTTTCAGATCCATAAGCAAAATCTTAATGAGGCAATGAAGTTTCTACCATATTCATAATAACATTGCAAAGTACCAATAATTCTTGCTTGTAGATTTGAAAGCATCTTCTCAAAGTTGTAAAATGTGGGTAATAGAGAAGCTAAATGGCTAACAAACTTTAGTTATTTTTCAATGCTTAATCGTTGCATCACAATAATGGAAGCATTTAAGTTAGAATGGAATAACTTAATTCCCGTTCTTGACACATTCCATACCGCTCAGTTCATCTTGATACCACAATTGGAGAGGTGTATTCCAAAGTGTGCTAAGTCCATTTTTTAAGATTTTAACTTGCATTATTTACGAAGATTCTTCGCCCAACAGTGCATATACTGTTGAATCCCGGCCATTAAAGTCACTCATTAGAGTACTCTCCTTGTATAATGGCAGTTGACTTAATATATATGTCATCATATATGCCAAACATGGAGTCAGGCCACAAAGGGAAAAATACTTGAGGAGGGGGATTCGATCCGGTGCTGCGGATTGAACTTCGGCGTAGCTCAGTGGTTAGGGCACTTGGTACGTACACTACCGGTCAGAAGTTTTCGATCAGCTATGAAAACAACTATATACATTATTCCAATGTACAAACACATCGGAAAAACTAATAGATCAACAAAATAAATATTTTCTCTCTCTAGCATGATGATATAATAGAATATTCAAAACGAAATCCGAAATCCATGTTTTAACCACAAATGCATAGTTGTGATAGGTGATCGAAAACTTTTGACCGGTAGTGTATATAACCAAGGACCCGGGCTCGATCACAGGCGCCGGAGCGAATTTTTCTCCTCTAATAACCATTCTTACTGTAACAGATAAATTCTGTAGGACCAAAAATTAATCTTTACCTATAAATTGCTTTATTCACGTTTTAATTTATTCTTTTCAATCCAATATAGGCTATAAGTGTGCAAGTTCATTTAGCAGACTCTCCTAAGTCTTGACTTAGGTCTAGTGTTTGCATATGTTTTTTTCAAACGGATCTAAGGGAGTCAAATTTATTTTATCAGTTTTTGTTATTTGTCTCATAACTTGTCATTTGGACTTAGGCCAGTTTGGAATCCACTTCTTCAATTTTGTTTAGAAATGATATTAATTTCAACTATGTTAATTATTTGGAAATAACCGTATCTGTTAAGAAAGCGGAATTTTGTGCCTTGGTAATAGAAATTACTGTATATTATTAATTTAATCTTTTTTCGGTATTTGTTCTTGTGAAGGTTACAACCCTAATCTAGCTTCTTCATTGACAGACGTATTGTTGTATTTCGACGCAAAAAGCCTGGATGTTCTCCATTACAGCTGCAACAGTAGAGAATTCAGCTGTTGGCTATAATTTTATTAACCCTTACCCCGAAACATATAATAAAATCAACTTACAGAAAAATCGGTCTAAGAGACCGGGCATATTTCATTATTGTTCCCATGAATAATTTATACATATTTAATTGAAGACAATATATTTTATCAATAAATACATATTTTACAATAAATATAACTAAAATATTTCATTCAAGATATATTTTTATAAATTAATCAGGAGCAGACTACAGATGTCTACAGAAGCACCTGCTCTACCGACGTCTAGCAGATTGCTAATATCAGGTAGACCTCGAATAATATTATGTGAAGGCGTTTTTCTGGTTTACCGTTGTGGTTGGATCTTCCATACAATCTTCTCTTCTCGAAGATATACATCATCTGTTGGAGAAGTATTAGGAGAACGAGATAGGTCTGTGTCATTTCTATTTAGTAATTGCTGCGTTGTTTTCCGAATATTCGGATCAGTGGTCATAACTGACAATGTGGGATATGTTTGCAATAACTATGGGACCTAATAAAACTAATTACCCTCACATAAGCCCGTCATCGGTCCCTATTCTGACAAAGATTAATCCAGTCTCTTACATCATATCCTACCTAACTCAAATCCATTTTCATATTATCCTCCGATCTACGTCTCGTCCGTCCCAAAGGCCTTTTTCCCTCCGGCCTCCCAACTAACACTCTGTATGCATTTCTGGCTTCTCCCGTACGTGCTACATGCTCTGTCCATCTCAAACGTATGAATTTAATGTTCCTAATTATATCAGGTGCTTGCAGTTCTGCGTTGTGTAACTTTCTCCATTCTCCTATAACTTCATCTCTCATAGCCTCAAATATTTTTCTTATGCACCTTATTCTTAAACACCCTTAACCTCTGTTACTCTGTCGAAGTGAGAGTCCAAGTTTCACAACCGTACAGAACTACCGGTAATATAATTGTTTTCTAAATTCTAATACATTTTTTGAGAGCAGACATGATGACAAAAGCTTCTCAACTGACTTCTCAACTGAATAACAGCAGACATTTCCCATATTTATTCTACGTCTAATTTCCTCCCGACTGTTATTTATATTTGTTACTGTTACTGTTGAGATATTTGAAATTTTCTACCTCTTCGAAGGATAAATTTCCAATTTTTGTGTTTCCATTTCGTATTATATTCTGGTCACGAGACATAATCATTTTCGTGATTTACTTCCAAACCTATTTCTTTATTTGCTTCAAGTAAAATTCCAGTGTTTTCCATAATAGTTCGTGGATTTTCTTCTAACATATTCACGTCTTCCGCATAGACAAGCACCTAATGTAACCCGTTTAATTCCAAGCCCTCTCTGTTATCCTGGACTTTCCTAATGACATATTCTAGAGCATACCTGCACAAACAGCGCTCAACGAGCGCGCGCGCTCCTTCGGAGCTGGAGAGCCGTGTTTACCGCTCGCCGAAACGGAGAGGAAGATACGTCAGAATGACATAGACTTGCTATTGGTAGAGGAGAGGGAAACAACCACTCAGTTATCTAGTGGAGTGCAGTGTGTAGGCCTATTCTCAGTAACTTTCACGTTGCTTACCTACTGCTACAGTACAGTATGAAGGAATCTAAAAGACGGAACATAACATTTAACATTTAACGGTTGACAGCTCGAACTTCTTGAACTTCAGTGTGACCTAAGGGCTAAAGATCGTTTGACTAATACTACTAGCCTGGTTGAGTTTTACAAGAATAAACATTAGCAATAATACCCGCGACTACACAGGCTGGCTGTGAAAATGATTGCTATGTTTGGCTCAACATTTATATTTGTGAGTAACTGTTTTCTGTAATCAACTTTAATAAAGGCAGACATCGAACATCTGTAACTGATGTTTCATTACGATCAGTAGGCTACTGTTCCTTTCAGCTGTCAACAGCATAAAACCTCGTTTTGATGTACTGATAAATAAAAATGTAACAAAATGATTTTGTACATTTAAGTAGCTATAAAATTTATATTATTTCTGTAAAATAAATATTTCTTTATTAATTAATAGTCCAAGATGGTTTTACAAATACTGAACGGGAATTCATTTCATAAACACTCGTAATAGTACTTCCTTTTGTGTATATTTTGTACGAGATCACCCCTTCTTCCAGTCCACCCTTATACAGAGCGCAGCTAATATCTGCATTCCGCTCATGAGCTGTGAGCCGGCTCGGAGAGCGCAAACCTTGTGCAGGTCTGATGTAGAGCAAAGTTAAAAGGTGATAGTGCATCTCCTTGCTTTAGCTCGCAGTAAATTGGAAAAACGGCAGAAACTGGACTCTGCTGTACGATTCACTCAGACACATTTTAATTAATCGAACCAGTTTCTTGGGAATACCAAATTCAATAAGAATATTGCATAAAACTTCTCTCTTAACCGAGTCATATACCTTTTTAAATCTATGAATAATTGATTCACTGTACCCTTATACTACCATTTTTTCTCCAATATCTATGCAATACAAAAAATCTGATCAATAGTCTATCTATCCTTAGCCTTTCGAAATCTGCTAGTCTTTCCTTTATAATCTCAGATATCTCTTTCACATGATAATGCTACATAATAAACATTAGTTATTATATGAGAATTCAAACTGGAATTTTAGTACTTCATAATTCTAGAATTCATTTCGCATTAATACTCCTTGTAAGCTCTTGTGTTCCTCACAAAAGGATTGAGATAGTTTTATCCAGAATAAATTAATTTGTAAGCGTTCACATACGACTATTTTCTAAGAAATAAATAGCGGAGCGAATTGTGGGCTTCCCCAAGCATATAATCTCGCGTAGTATATTGGATGGAATTTCCTCGAAGACGTCACATCAAACGAGTCGGAATGAATGGTAAATGCACTTAACAAGTACGACTCTAGGTTGTCGTTTTTCATTCTGGTGTGTAATAATTAATTGATAACAAGTCAGTATATTTCTTCTACTAGCTCTAAGAATTGCGTGATAATATTTCATTCTGTCATAACGCCTGCAACAGATGAAAATATATTCAGTGCATGCAATGCCAATCGATTCATTAATAATAATTATTAAAATTGATAGCAACTTTATGTCTTGCACTTGCTCCTGTACGATATTAGGGAGTAGACCTTATTAATTACTTCGTTACAGATGTAAATCATCAATTGAGGATCCTGCATTTGGACAGTTTAGATTAATAGTCTGCTTAGGCTGGGCGCACATAGGAAGAAACGAGAATGTCAGAGACAAAGAGGTTTATGCCATATCAGAGACTAAATAGCTTGCTTCTGTCATATGATGAAGGATGGATAGAACAGAGAAAAATTCTCTCCGGCACCGAGACTCGAACCCGGGTTTTCAGCTCTACGTGCTGACGCTTTATCCACTAAGCCAGCAGCAAGTAGAGCTGAAAACCCGGGGGTCTCCGCCCCGGAGAGAATTTATCTCTGTTCTATCCATCCTTCATCATATGGTAACGCAGAATTCCTGAACGGAAATATCATATGTACTTCAGTACATCATAATAATATGATATGCGTAAATAATGAGTTAGTGATTCAAGACAGCGCTCATCCCGTCGGATCTCGGCCACTTAGTCACTTGTAATGAGTGCACCTCTGTACATAGTGCCTTGGACATTGTGCCACTGTCACATATTCTGTGACACAGTACATGAGGGTAGGCCACCAAAGGGAAAACTGAGAGGTAGAACTTAAACTGAGAGGATTTGATCTGGCATCGGAACTGGAATCCGGTGTGGCTTAGTTGATGAAGCGTTAGCACGTAGAGCTGAAAACCCTGGTTCGAGTCCCGGTGCCGGACAGAATTTTTCTCTCTTCTATCCATCCTTCATCATATGGTAACTCAGAATTTCTGCACGGAAATATCTTATGTACTTCGGTACATCATAATAATTGCTTCTATCAGTTTCAGTCATTATGGCGTGTGATGAAGATGTGCCTATTATTTTATATTATTACCTGCTGTGTTTGGACGAAAAGCCAATTCACAAGTTTTGGATACATTTCGTTAACCAAAAGAGGACCCTTACAAATGTTTAGATGTACTTCGAGAGGACCATAAGAGATTCAACTTCACGCGAATTAGTGGACAAAGTTTTGACTATCTAATTCCATAGTAATACTGATGCACGACAATGACACTAAAATCAGATTAATTAAAAATACCAGAAATGTAGTTATCGAAGCCTTCTGTACATGCGAGATGTTAACGTCAAAATATCATGCTTTTCGAGATCTCGATAATAATGGTTTGGTCATCTTTAAACTGTCGCATTTTTTTTTTCGTGTTTCAATATAATTACGTGTTTTTTTAATCTGGTGTTACTTAAAAAGTAATACTGTTGTTTCGTTGTGAATTTAGTTATTTCTTATTAGTTCATTATTATAAATGTATCTGGTCGACCAAAAAAAAAAAAAAAAAAAAAAAGTGGTAGGACTTTTAGAAATGTAACTCCATCAAGAACTCTAAAGCGACTATGTACAAATAATGTTGTTTGTAACATTGTTTGAAGAAATGAAATTATGTTTCAAGAATTGAAATTATGTTTGAAGAAAATGAAATTATGCATGAAGAAAATATTACATATTACAGTGTTGGCCCAATAAACGAAAAATGTAGTCTTTGTCAAGCCTTTCGTTTTAAGGGAAAGATCGTTAATGGCCATTATAGTTCATGCTGCCATAAAGGTATAATTTCCTTCCCTGAGCGAAGTGCAAATAATTAATTCAACTCACGTCAAATGATAAAAATTTCATTAACAACATTAGAGAATACAGCAGTGCTGTGGCATTTGCATTGTTTTCTGCAAATAAAATTCAAATTACAGGACTAAGACCTTAATGTTTTAAAATCCAAGAACAAATCTATAAGTACATATCGGATTTATTGTTTCATGAAAATTGCTTATCATCTTATGGTCAACTTTACATTATAGATTCAGCCCTAGCTAATCACATTAGAGGTGAACATTCCAGAAATTCTTCTCTAAAATTAGAAACATTACAACAACTTTCTAGCATTTTAAGCACCAATCCATATGCAATATCTTATAAAACAGCCAGAGATATACCTGCAATAATTGGAAAAAGTGGCATACGTCAGTTAGTAATTTTTTTTTATTAATTTATTAACAACTTACGGAACATCTGCTCGCTTGGGAAAAGAGACGTAAGTATTTCTCTTATTAGAGTAATTCATACAGAAGAAAATCAAATCGACATAAACCAGTGTGAAGACAGTTTTTTCCTTCTCCTGTAAAATTAACATTTCTGACTTTTGCCACTTTTCCCGAGCACTACAGATATTACAGCAAGAATTATCTTCCAGTAGACCGCGTTCAGTTGACTTACGTTTTGTTGACAATATTACTGAAGTTCAGCTTCAGTATAATAGACTAACTGCTTATGAGATAGCTGGGATTTTGTTTCTGTGAATGGTGAACCATCTTCTAATCGGTATGTAGTTGCTCATGGTAAACAAGGAGGACCTACACTGTTGTCTACTTATAGTCCACATTGTGATATGTGTTAATTATTTATTACCATTAAAATCTTAGATCATCATCTCCATCATAAGTAGCAGCATTTTATTGTGATTTTCAATCTCTACCAAGCAACAGTTGCTGCTACAAGGTACTAGTTATATTGGTATTTAAGCATTAATTTAGGTTTATTTATTTACTTCTGAGTTCATTCTCTTTTATGAATACGTAGGGACTGATAAATGATTGACAAGGAAGCTGTCAACAACTCACAATAGGCCTAATGTAATTGAATAAATGGCGGAAAGAACATCTTTGAACGAAAGGGTCGATCAAAGGGAAACATTGGGAAGTCGATATGAAAGAGCCCTCCACAAGTAATTCCCATCAATTAAGGCGACGAAAGCTGCTGAGATGATTCCGACTAATTAAGAATCTAATTTTCGAAGAACAGGGACGACCGAAGTGCTCTGTATGCTGCGGAATAATTAGGAATGAACAAATCACACGGGCATAGTAAAACCTTCTGATTAAAGAACCACAAATGGAAAAACCGTTAATATCGAAACGCAAGATTTCGCATATCACTATGTTCAATGAAAATGTTGTCGATGTCCCATACTTGATTGATTTACGAATTACCCAGACTAGTAAGACCGACACGTTTGATGAATCTAGTACTTCCAGAGATAAAATATGAGGTTAGAGTTACGCGTGGTGATAATGTTTCGAAATAAATCGAAACGACACCGCTTTCCAACATAAGATTGCACAAGGAATCGATAAAATGCAGAGCTGACTTAATAGATGGGTCCGAAAAATGTTGTTTTGATGCATGAATGTGCATGGTTTTCTCATTTGCTTGTTTTATTGCGTTATTCAAGTTCTGTTTTGTTGAGAATATTGTATTTGAGGTAATACTGACGCAGTTGTTACTGTTCCGGATCAAATACATCATAATATTTATACATATCCGTGCTTTTTGAGAAAATAACAGCAGTGTTTTGACACGAGTTCTTGAAAATATAATGCATCAGGGACTCAGTGTAATACCTACATGGAAGAGATAGTATCTAAAACTATGGCCGAATGATTAATAAAAGCGTTTATGAACACGTCAGTAAAAATCCTGTATTTCATCAATTCGAGGCAATTGTATCAGCGCTTATTTGAAAATTGTGCTTTCTGCGTCAGAAAGTAAAGTATCGAAAATTCTGTAGGATGATTTGAAAAACGTTATTTTTTTTTTTTTTTTTTTTTTGTTTATGGGAAAATTATAAGGTTCATCAGGAGGGAAATAAATTGTATCTGCGCTGCTCCAAAAGGAAAATGGTAATCCCCAATACTACTTAGAATAATTTGGACAATTCCGTAAAAATAGTGAAGTTAAATTGTGGTCGTTGCATTAACGCCTGTTCGACAAATTGTGCTGGAATATAGGGAGTACAAATGAATCACTTCTTCTGCACACTGAGGTTTGTTGACTGTCGAGGAAGAAAGAGGCCCTACTGCCGAGATTTGCGGCATTCCGCTCTGAAGTCTCCGTGTTTCTGGACGTTAAAGCCTTGGTTTTTCTGAACCGACGCATGCGAGTTGCGAGGTGCGAGGCCCGCCTCGTACAAATCCGGACTACACGAGAGATAGTGGTTTCTATAGCTGCTGCGTGCAAAGTCTGGGTACCTCGCAGCCCTAGAAACCACTCACTATCTCTCGTGTAGTCCGGATTTGTGTGAGGCGGGCCTCGCACCTTGCAACTCGCATGTGTCGGTTCAGAAAAACCAAGGCTTTAAAGAAATGATGCGGAATCATTATGAAAGGATCAGATTCTACTTAAGGTTATCTGTTTGGCAGGGATTTTATAAATTAGAGTGAATTTTTGTCTATTAAAGAAGAATAACAACTCTATCAAAATATATCAGTTTAGTACTTTAGTGGCAGTCCCAAAACCGGAAGAAAAAAAAAGGTGAAGCTGAATGGCTGGTAGTTTGAGTCTTTGAGTTTCACATACAGTAATTATCGCTTAGATGAAACCAGTAATCCTAAGCTGGTAGATTTACCTATCATTGATACCAATAAATCCTACTCTAAAAAAGGTGGATGAGGGCCAGTGCTTTGTGCGCTAAAACAGGAGTAAGTAAGAAATATAAGAGGTCTATACGGAGCGAACCGTAAGTGATATCATTAATTTCAGGGGGTTATTCTGGAGGAAGAAGAATAAAATGCCTAAGATTTGTTGATGATGTGGCGTTGTTAGCAGAAGAGGAAATGATACCAAAGGATATGCTACTGCAGCTAAATGACAGCTGTGAGCAGTATGGGATGAAGATAAATGCAAATAAGACGAAGAGCATGGTCATAGAAAGAAAAATACAGAAGATAAGCTTGCGAATTCTAAATGAGGCAGTAGAGGAAGTGTACAGCTTCAAATACTTGGGATGTAGACTACTATAAGAAATAGCATGAGCTGCTGCCAGGAAATAAAAAGGAGGGTAGCAATGGCAAAGGAAGCTTTTAAGAACAAAGAGCATTTTATGCGGACCTCTGGAAAAAGAACTAAGAAAGAGACGACATTAAGATATATGGATCATATGAGGAAACGAAAAGGAAGGCAGAAAATAGGAAAAATTGGAGAAAGCTGGGTTTGCAGTGAAAGACCTGCCCTTGGGCAGAACACTAAATGAATGAATGAATGAATTCTTTGAGATATTTGAAACAAAAAGTTTAATACAGTTTTGATCGTTTTTTCTTCCTTTTCGAGATGAAAATTATTTCATATGAAACATTTCATGGCGTGTTTTGGGAAAGTCATTGATTTAATTCCTAATATGCTCAGTCACTTTAAGAGAACAGTGTATTATGATGATAAACTATTGAAAGGATTTCAGTTGTGTCCTTTAAATATGCAGAAATTTTATCCGATCAAATATAACTTTTCGTTATGCAAAGAAATTTTACAATGTTACATTTCTTCCGATCAAATTGCTGCATATTTAAGGTAAAAAACTAAAATTCAAATTAGAATCGAAAATGTCTTGATAGCATGATCTGTGTGATTATGTACATATGGTCGATGCATAGAACGAAAACCTTCATTGCAAGTTTCTTGAAGAAAGAATAAGCAAGTAGGCCTATCCGTAAAAGAACTGGATTGAGAATACGTTTAAGACAGCTGGAATATCGACGCAGACCGACGGAGAACTCATCGGCCTGTCGAAGATGTCTAGTAAAATATGCATTTCAATACGAAATTGACCCAGTTCTCCTTGTCTGTTAAACAAACGTATCTCTTTTTGCTGCAAGTCTCAGGACCGCACTCCCTTCAACATCTTCATATATTATATAGGCCTATGTGAAGTAAGACTTTTGCGAATGTCGGAATAAGAATCAAATGTTGAAATAAACTAGGTACAATTTTCGAACTTCTTGCTCCTAAAAGTCATTCGCATACGCGTGCATGTGAATGCCGTCACCAAAATAATATCAAAACGAGTGTATTCTTCTGGTTCTTGAGAAGTAGAGTAGTTTTTAAGTCCTATTCTGATGACTTAAAATAATATTTAAAATGAGGTTACGCGGGTCACGAAATTTGCCATTATAAAAATTGGATCAAAATTCTATAAAGTTAGTGAAGCACTGCATCAGTTGTGCTACCATGTAACGTACACTGAAAGGAGACATTTGAAGAGTCTACGACGGAAAGAACATGCTAAGTTTCTTCTCTTAAATTTTACAGGTGAGCATTTCTTAACTGTAATACATTGTTAAGACATCGTTAGTTTACATCTCATTTAGTTTAAGTTACCGTGTTAAAACGCAGCCATTTTGCCATTTAGATTTATTAGAAAGTTCGTTCACTTTATGATCTGGAAAATGGGACCGTAAACAAAAATAAACAAAAAGTGACTGAAGTTGTTCTTTCTCTGGACTCTTAATTTCAAATGAATTGAAAATATTAACTAATTTGTAGCAGTCTTCAATGGTGGAGTTGTTACCATGCCTAACATTAAATTTGAGATTCACCGAATCAGATTCGATCAACAACTATCTATTTGGAAAGAAAACTAGTGGGCAGGCGCACCATCGTAGATTTACAGCATCAAAAAAATCTTTGTCTCTGAATGAGAGGCAAATTCGTCGGCAATTTATACCTACCACAGAATCCATATTTCAGAAGCTATATTCTAAGAAGATAGTTTTCCTAATTGTTTCTGATGTAAACAGACACATGTTTGCTTAAAAGAAACGAGTGCAAGCAAGAAATGATACTGTATAAACATAGTTAAAAGCAGGGTACGAATTAACGGGGGGATGAGGGGATTTCCCCCAGTTGGAAAGTTATCCCCCTCTCATGAATTCATATTAACAGGGATAACTTCTATCCCCCCTCACAAAATATAATTGTTTTAATACGAGTATACTTTATAAAGTAAAGTATAAATTAAGCAAATGAATTAATATTCATATATTATCACCACCAGCAAGCTGACATCAATCAATAACTTAGGAATTATACATTTTATTTTAAGCCTGCTCATGGATATAATCATTAAAATAATCAAGATGCAATACAAGCAACTCAGTGCGACCAAGTGTTGAGCCGTATCGAATGAGGATAATAATAATTTTATGTATGGTATTCTCTATCTAAGATTCTATCCCTCCCCTCATCAGATATCTTAATTCTCACCCTGGTTAAAAATTCACGTCAGTAGTACAAATTCATGCATTATCATAGTCACAAGATGAGATCAGTTTGTAATGTTAATTGTGAACGGCGCTGTACCTATTGGGAGCGTACTAATTAATGCAGTGCTTCTCTACACCCGTCATATTGATTGAAATAAAATTAGTTCGAGTAAGTCACTAATAAATATGAAAGTGGAATGTGATTTGTACTTAAAAATAATATATTTTGTGAGTGAATATAAAGTGCACGCAAATATACTCCATGTTCAATTTTGAATTGGAGCTTCCGGCATTTGTTTCTACCTTGACAACGTCATAGATTTCTTTGCCAAGCCTAACAAAAGACATCATTTTACCGATTTACCTATTTGTGGTATGTTCGAATAAGTTTCATACTTTAATGTTTTAAATATATATTCGTTTTCAAAAATAACTTATTATTTTGTCACGTGAATAAGAAAATTTTTAATCTATCTGTTAAGAATTCTGAGGAGAAGGTTTCGCCGAGGAATTTGTTGGAATTATAGGCAATTAAAGAAAAACTAGTGGCTTGTAGCAACTGCTGCTTGATAGAGATTCAAAGCAACAATAAAATGCTGCTACTTATGATGAAGATGATGACGATGATGATAATAAATAAATAACGCATGTACCTTAAATACGAAATTACATCAGTCTCTAGCTTCTCCGAGTTACAAGTAACATTATTCCTACAAAGTCGTTTATGAGTTCTTTATGCAGTTACATTTCTAAAAGTTGTACCAAGTTTTCTTGATAGACCAGCTACACTCATAATAAAGAACTATTAAAGAACAACTAAATTCACAACGTAACAACAGTATTACTTTCTTAGTAACACCAAATAAAAAACACACGTACTATATTGAAACACGAAAAAAATACGTGACAGTTGAAAGAATCTACTATATACAGTCACGAAGCTCAATACGTAGGGGATATGCATCCATAGATAGTTGCTCGCCACTAGGATCGCTACTATCGCCTCATCACAGACAATGCGAAATACTAGTACCGGCAAAGTCTATTGTTCCTAGTACCCTCAACAACTCAAGCTTCGTGACTGTATATACTAAATTGTGGTTGAAAAATGAACAAACCATTATTATCGAGACCTTGAAAAGCATGATATTGTGACGTCAAATTGTCGCATGTACAGAAGGCTTCTGTTTTATTTTCTGAACGTTTTAAGAAATTTCTATGTTTTAGTTTTTGAAATTTCATTATTTGAACCCTATCAAAGCCCCACATTACTGACACCATTCAAGACCTTCAAAAAGTCTAACACAGTTGTATTAGTAACTGAAATGAAGAGAAAGTACATTTAAAGCCAGTGAACCACGGCCCTCTGCACAACACTACGAAATGAACTGCAAAATGTCCTGTGGTACGCGCTTTGCTGCGAAGGACGCACATTTTTTTAATTTAAAAGTTTTTATGAACTTCGCTACAAACCATTTAGATTTTCCGTAAATATTAATATTATATTGATTGAGACGTGACACAACCTCACAGGATGTACTGTATAATTTTCATAAAATGTTCCTCCAGAGTTCAAATTAAATATATAGATATTAAAAAATGTAGTTTGGTTGTACTAGTAACATGGATGCCATTTATTTACATATTTTTTGTTTTTAATACCGGCTGCATTCATTTGTTAACAAAACAAAGGAACAATACTCAATAGCAACAATAGTCATGGTCTACATCGTTTATCTATGCCTTGAGGATTGAACTCGCTTCGTGATGATGATCTCATGGATTACAGAAACAACTGTCGGAAGCTCCCATTCAAAATTGAACACGGGGTATAATTATTATGTAATGTTTGTTACTACGATTAATACATACACAGAGAATTAGGGTGGAGCACAATTTGAAACATACTGATGTTTGACGAACTACCGCCATGGTTTCGAAAAAAATAATTGAATGATGCAGGACGATACAAAAGAGTTCTGCACTGTAATATGATTGGATGAAAGGACTCTGGATGTTTTTGTTTGTTATTTAGAAACGGGTGCCGGTGACAGCCAAACAGTAGCGTTTGTTATCGTTGCCATAGATACGGCAATAAAAGCAGCATTGGCTCTTCTATCCGATACTTTTATATCTGTTGAAACAGTTTCCATTATTGCTAAAGCTTAAACAATGCCGAACCAAGTACGAAGTTGTTCGGTCTTAATTACTTGTTACTGAAATCTATATTGTAGATGCAATTTTACATTTACAGGAAACGTAAGAAAATTGTAAAAATTGTAATTGCAATCTTGTAGAATTTTGACTTGTTCCACATCTTAAAGCTTCATTGTTAATGTTAGGTCTATGGAATATAATAAATGAAATGAAAAACAAATGAAATAACTCTTACCGGAAATTGAATTCGGGTCCTCTAGATTTGTAACCTTGAAAACTTCCACTTGAGTTTCTACGAAATACGTGTATAAAGCTAGGCTTGTTTCATTTTGTTGTGAGTGGCATGAATGAATAGGCGCAAGAAGTTTACTGAATTTTTTTTTTTTAAATTACTGATTTTAAAATTTGTTTCCCCCTTCTTTCCCATAATACTTACCCCAAGTTGTCGTTATTCTACGTCTTGGACAAACACTTTGAAATTTTACGAGCAGAAGTGTTAGCTTCGTAACTTGATACACACACACAGCGAAAAAAGGAATCAGGTTTTAGAGGCATCTTAAACTTTCTTATGGCATTATTCTGGGCTTCCTGTTCAAATCCCCTGGCTTGGTGACACGATAAAAGCTTCTACGAGGCCGCATCGCACTTCTTTTTATACACTTCACACCTTCGAGACTGCACGATCTTCAATTGTCGTTACGTTGAATGCATGTGCTGCTACCTTGTTACAACTAAATCCTGATCTCTTTAATGACACCCGTAACAGAAATAAACGATGCAATAAAAGTTAAATAAGCTCTCTTATTGCACATTTCAGCAGATTGAAATGAAATCTGCATATAAAATATTACATTATACATATATTATGGTTTAACGTGGTGTTTTCTTTCGTTTAAATGTGTCGAAGTCGTCTAATTTCTCAGACGTTAGTTCATAAACAGAGTGATTTACGACGATTTACCGTCCCTTAAGGGGCTTATTTCCGAAGACATTCTGAGCAAAAAAGTCATGTAAATATTTGTCCTAATCTCAGTATTTTCAAAGTTACATTAATTTGAAGTTGTTAGTAAAATACAATTTTTCTTTAGTTTTAAGGGTAAAAAAATATTACAAATAGAGAATGAACTATTCAGAAGTTTCATTTCTTTAATTGGCTAGTGTTTTGAAGTTAAAATTTGTTGTTAATTGTTTTGGACAGATTTTATTTTTCAATTTTTAACTAAAAATGACATCATTCTTACGCACTTGTCAAAAAAGTTGTTACAAATCATATGGCTTCAGGAACTTGATTCTTTACAGTTTAATTATGCATCCTAATGGACAGTCTTAAAGAATTTACAAAAGTTGGAATGATTTGTAACAATTGTTGTGATAAGTGCATCAGAAAATGTAATTTTGTAGTTAAAAATCGAAAACAATTTTGTACGAAGCACCTATGAAATTCAAAACACATTTTTAGCTTCAGCATATTAGCTAATTAAAGAAATGATACTCCTGAATAGTTCATTCATCTGTAATATTCTTTTACCCTTAAAACTTAAGAATAATAGTATTTTATAAATAACTTCAAATTAGTGTAATTCTGAACATATTGAGGTTAGGACAAATGTTTATATAACTTTTTTGCTCAGAATGTCTTCGGAAATAAGCTCCGTAAGGGACGGTAAATCCTCGTGAATCAGCTTGTATATGGATTTATTCTTCGACGCAAAATAAACTGAAAGTTAGATTTTCTTATTTTTACATGAAAATTGCAGACTTGTCTTACTTTCATCTTTAGATCTAATAAGGCAGCATATTTTGTTCATGATAATAGCTGCGAGAGGAAAACATTATTCATCTTTGTGTTTGATGCTTATTCGTTTCTCTTTTTTTGAACAACATACTTAGACATTTTACCAAAACAATTCTGAGAATGAATTTTATTTCATGCTGCAACACTAGACAAGTAATAAGATCAATTCATTGGTATAGATACATTCTGTATGATAATGATGTGGAATGTAATTGTATGTTCATAGTGTAGAAACAAACACGTTTTGAAAAATGAAACACAATTTTAATAAATACTGCAATTGAACGAGTTAATTCTAAAATGTTTGAATGATTGAATAATGAAATTTTAGTTCAGAAGTAATATGCGTCCAATTAAAAATAAATTTGTAATGGGAAGCGTGAATTGACGAACTTAATATTAGGGCTGTAAAACAATGGCTTTCCCATTATTATTGTATGTGTCAAATGTTCGGAATCTGAAAAAGAAGAATAGAAATGAGACAAAATATCATACATTAGATTAAGGTTGCAAATCTACTGTTTAAACGGTTGAAAACAAATTTAAAATGTTTCCCATAATCTATTAAGAGAAGGCCTAATCCAAAGTGGATGACTAGATGATGATAACAGCGATGTTGATGGTGAAGGTAAGCATCTCATGTGAGTGTACCTGTAATATATATTTTATATTTGTCAGGATTTATTTTCGTGTATACAGAGTGGACCGTAAGTAATATAATTAATTTCAGAGTGTTATTCTTTGAGATACTTCAAACAAAAAAGTTTAATACAATTTCCCTCGTTTTTGGTCTCTTTTCGAGATAAAAATTGTTTTATAAGAAACATTTCATAGCGTTTAAAGTAATCCTTTCCACCTGAAGTGAATCCTCATTACATCTACCGGCTACGAGCTCTACGAATGATCTATTTCTTCTGTTGATTTTGTTACATTAATATAACAAAAATAATTTAAGCTTATACAGTATTATGTATACAACATAGCATATTATAGACATCATAACCAGCCTCGGTCTGGGCCGTCTGAAGTTTGCAATGCACGGAATTTAAATGACGTCATGACCCGTGGGATATGGTGTCACTGCGAGAGTACAGTTGGTTTCGTAACAAAGTGCATTACCGTCTTTCGTATTGCTGCTTGGCGTGGATCCGTGCGATCACCATTTATGTAGGCCTACTTGAGATTCTGTGGGTAAACAAGCATATTTTATCTTATTTCATATTTGTGTTTGTTTTAATTTCGCTGTTTTATAATTGAGTAGGCCTACCTCCTTGGGAAAAGGTTGGATGTAACGTGTTGCCCAAGTGTCACATCCAACCTTATTCCACGGAGGTACTTAATTCACAGTACTGAGGAACATGTCGAAAATTAAGAGCACCAAGCATTCCCTTCAGAACGGACTTATAGAGAAGTTCAGAAAGGAATAATTTCTTAGCAAAGGGGAAAAAAAAAACATTGCATTTTGCAAATTGTGCTAAAAAAAAGTTATAAAGAGAGAAAGAACTAGATTCATTGAAAAACAATGTACAGTAGAGCGTCTCGTTTAGGCACAGTGAAAACGTAAACAAAGTGCAGGTAACGTGTGGGGGAGGAAGAACCGTACGATAAACACGAGGGATGCACAAGGTTTTAGTTACAACATTTCTGCGAAGCATTAATTGAAATTATATTTTTCAAAAACGCACAAAACAAAAGAACACAAATTGCATAACGTTATCATATACACATTTTAACAAACAAGTAACTGTAAAGTAGCCCTAGTTCAGTCTATAATACAGTATGGAATTATAGGATGAGGTGGATTATCGCAGAGTACCATTCGCCAATTAATATTACTACATGAAAGAATTATTAAAATATGTTTAAGAAGAAAACTTGACATCCAACTCATCTCGCATATAAAGAATTTAATGTTTTAAATATCAAGCAAATTTATATGTATACTATTTTTAATCACTACCATAAATATCAAGCTAAATTCATATCATCCGATCATGGCCACAACACAAGAATATGCAATATTTCGCTCCCCCTCATTGAACCAAAATGTAAGACTGAAGCAGGTCTAAGACACAGTTCTAATTACGGTCCAAGATTATATAATGATTTTATAAAGAGGAATCCTAAATTAAAATTATTAAACAATACATTATTAAAAAAAAACAAGTGGTTGAACTGTTTTTAAAATTATAATCATGTAGATTTTTATTTTTTATTTATTTTTTTTCTGTCAATTTAACAATGTTGTATTCTTAACTTAGTATTGTGACAGCGACGTGAGATTCGAACTCACGACCAGCGTCCCGCAAGAGAGAAGATCGCGCGGAGCACTTTGGGACGGCGCGCGGCGAGAGAGTGGAGAGGGAGTTTGCGCGCGCATCTTCTGCTTGCCTAGAGAGGCCGAGAAATCAGTCGAAGTGGAAGACTCGCGAATTCGAACTTTCGAGGTTACGTCGCTGTGGTTATAAATTACGGTCGCGAAGGAACGACAGCAGTTTTCAGTTGATTAGTCAGCCAGTCAGTGAGCAAGCCAGAGCAAGCAAGCCAGTCTTGTGTACCGGAGTTCGACTCGAGTGTGCGTCCGAACTGTGCCAGCATCCAAAGGCCTGAGTTCGAGTGCAGTGGACCGCAGTTGGAGGGACCTGAGTTCGAGTGCAGTGGACCGCAGTTGGAGGGACCTGAGCTCGAGTACAGTGAACTGTCTCTGAAGGTCTGTGGTTCGAGATACTGTGAACTCGAGTGACTGAGCTAGAAGAACTGTGAACTGAGAACTGATAGTTCTGATTTGTAAATAGTGCTTTGTAAATATTAGTTAAGATTAACAGTTCATTGTTGTTCGTAATAGTCCAAGTAAATTATCATTGTCGTCGGTGGAGTGCTATAACGAATATTGTGTTGAGTAAAAATCTAATTGTTGACGAGAGCGTTTAAGGCAAATTGTAGAAAGGAATTATTGTTGGAAGAATAAAATCCTATTGTTGAGTTGAAATAAAAGTCACATTGGTGTCAGAATCGGGACATTATCGACAATGGAGAACCTACAGCAGATCCTGCAAGCCACGAGGAAATGAAAGCAGAAATGAAAGACGAAATGAACAAGCACATCAGTGAGCTGAAGAACGACATAAGTGAAGTGAAAACGGAGATGAAAAGTGACATAAGTGAAGTGAAAACGGAGGTGAAAGGCGACATAAGCGGAGTGAAAGGCGACATAAGCGGAGTGAAAGATGACGTCACTACGCAAATTGAAAGCGTTTCGGCCCATGTAGATGGAATTGTCGCCATCGTGAAAGACGAACTCAAAGCCGATCTTGACAACCTAAACAAGAATTTTACAACTATAAACGAGACAGTAGCCGAATTGAGACAGGAGGTAGACCATTTCGACGGCAAAATCCGCGATCTCGAGCGTCGTCAAGAGCAGACGAGCGAGTTGCTGGACAAGACGAGTGAGGTGATGGACAAACACGCCGAGGAAAACAAGCACATACTCACGTTGATGGACCGACACGCTGAAGAAAACAAGCACATACTCACGTTGATGGACCAACATGCTGTAGAAAACAAGCACATCCTCGCGTTGGTGGATCGCCAGGCTAGAGAACAGAAACAGATAATTGCCGAGGAAGTTCAACGGGCCGTGGAAAGATCGACGACAGAGTTGAGGACTCCATATTGTGGCCATATGGAACCATCGCCTTCAGCCAGACATTACAACGTCAAGACGCCGAAGTTCGACGGAACGACGTCTTGGGCGATATTCCGTCGCCAGTTCGAGGCCACCGCGGCACATAATGGGTGGACGCCAGCGGAGAAGACTACCCAGCTGTTGACCGCGCTTCAGGGACAGGCTTCAGAGATTCTTCACAGCGTTCCGGAAGATGGGACAGCCGCTGAGATAATGGCGGCCCTGGAGGGACGTTATGGTGACCATCAACTTGCGGCAGCAATCAGGACCCAACTAAAAACGAGGGTCCAACAGTCAGGCGAATCCCTGCAAAAATTTGCGATGGCGGTGGAACAACTGGCCCATAAGGCCCTCAGGGGCCTACCTAATGACTTCATCGCTGGAGAGGCGGCCTACACCTTCGGCAGCGGAGTTCGAGACCCCGAAATCAGACAACAGCTACTCCTGGCAGAGCATCGTACCATCAACGCAGCTCTGGCGGCGGCCCTCAGGATGGAGGCGGCCAAGTCGGCGGCGGGAGTCTCAGCACCGCACTGGATCAGGAGCGTCACAGCGACAGATGCTGGGGGGCGCCAACCGAAGCCACCCGAGCGGCAGAGGCGAGGGGCGCCTACCTGCTGTTCCTGTGGCAGACCGGGACACTTGAAAAGGAACTGCGACCGATCCGGCCACAGGCGGGAGAGAGAGGTGGCCGACGTCGAGGAGCGCCGGCAGTCAACGGAGCGGCGGAGACGACGGGCGCCCACCTGCTGGTCCTGTGGCAAACCGGGACACTTGAGAAGGGACTGTGACCAATCCGGCCACAGGCAGGAGAGAGAGGTGGCCGACGTCGAGGAGCGCCAGCAGTCAACGGAGCGGCGGAGACGACGGGCGCCCACCTGCTGGTCCTGCGGCAGACCGGGACACCTGAGAAGGGACTGTGACCGATCCGGTCACAGGCAGGAGAGAGAGGTGGCCGACGTCGAGGAGCGCCAACAGTCAACGGAGCGGCGGAGACGACGGGCGCCCATCTGCTGGTCCTGCGGGAGGCCGGGACACCTAAGGAGGGACTGCGACCGCTCTGACCACCGGCTGGAGAGAGAGGTGGCTGACACCGAGAGGAGTCAACAGTCGCCTGAGCAACGGGGACGACGGGTGCCCACCTGCTGGTCCTGCGGTGAACCTGGGCACTT